>NW_028262391.1:10745000-11059166 GCF_047370975.1 Nipponia nippon
AACTGTTATGCTACTAAATATGATTTCTGTTTTCTCAGGTACCGCTAGCGTTCAGTCAGTTAAGAAGAAACATTCTGATGATGGCCCCAGAGCAACACTGATTGTGTGTCCACTATCTGTCCTAAGCAACTGGATCGTAAGTGCTAAGCTGTTTTAATGTGTAAATGTGATATGTGTTGATTATGATGCTATAGAAATAGTACCCCCTGTAGTCTCTCATGCGAGTAAAAGGTCATAGTTTTCCTTTTTTATGAAACAGCTGCTTTCACAAGGGAGGTTTATTTGATAGGAATTTTAAAACGGGAGTAGTATTGTAATGAGAGCGCATTTGCATGAGTAGCGAGCTCATCACTGTAAGAAAGAGCGAGCTCACTTTCCACTCCCTGCTTTTGACTAGGCAGATTCACTTTGGCACTTCTGGAACTTGTGCGATTTAACTCCTTAAACCAGATGAGGAATGTGGCGGAGGCAGGGCTGCCTTCTTGCATGGTCAAAATAAAATATTATTGTACTTCATTGATAATGCATGTCACATTTCATTTACTAGAGGTGTTCAGTAATTTGGCAATCTTGTTGGTGATTTGTGGGAGTACGTCTGCTAGGGTGAACAGGCTGAAGGGCCCTTCTAGCTCTGTCTCTGCATTAGTTAAATTTTTCTGTTTGCATGACATTTTGAATACAAATACTAAGGAGATAACTGTAACTTTGAAGTTATGTTTTATTTGGAAGTTTTTGCTGTCTGTGTTTAGAACATGAATAAGAAAAGGAAACAATTTAATCTTACACTGTAGGTAAAACATTTAAATCATATAATTGGGAAACATCAAATAGTGTAAAAACAGTACTCTCTTCATCAATTCAAAGTATTTAAATTAAGTATTTAAAAAGAAAGAAAACCTGTGAGTCTGGTGCTTCAAAAATCAAATTGTTGATTTTTATTGGCTGTTGAGATTACTGTATGCTGAGTACTTCACAGAACAAATGTAGGGAATATAAACACTGGTTTTAAAATGAATACTTTGACAATTCTGCCATCATTTATGTTAAAAGGTAGGTGGTTAACCCAGTAAGGGGAAGAAGCTATAAGTGAACAGTTAAAGAATAAAGAAAGAGAAGATGAAGGCAGAAAGTGAAAAAGAACATAAAAGCTCTTCTGTTAAAGTTTGGGAGGAACAGTGGATTTTGAAATGCATATACCGTCAGGATGTGAACTAATACTGTGCGAGAAGTAGAGCTAGCGTAATCAGAATGTGATACTATGTACTATTACTAATGACTGAGGTGACCGCTTCTGGTTGCTCTTTTCATCTGGGTGGAGAGGTGAAAGGAAACCCAAATTCAAGTTGCTTTTGTTGTATAAGTGGATGTAGAATGTCACAGAGCTGGAGTAAGTGGTTTTTAGTTAAAGCAACTTACAAGAATTTTATTCTAACAATCATGACTTTTGACAACTTTTCTTTCAGGACCAGTTTGAACAACATATCCACCAAGATTTTCATGTAAATATTTATGTTTATTACGGTTCTGACCGTAGCAAAGACCCATCAATTCTTTCAGAACAAGACGTCGTACTGACAACATACAACATCTTAGCGACTGATTATGGAGTAAGTAAATGAGAAGAAGTGTTCTTTGAAGATCCCTTACTGTTCAAGACTCACAGTGTTTGGGCTACTGATGGTAGTATATTCGAGTGCTGTTCTGGTAGGCAATCAGAAGGTTATAGCTCTAGTTTTGCTTTACATGCTTTCTTATGGGTTTGCTGTGGTAACAAAGGGAGTTTATTGATTGCTCTGTAGAGAAAATTATTTGGCTGCAATTATGGCAGCTTAAGGAAGAGAGTTTTTAAGGATAGAAAAGGATGGCAAGTATGTAAATCTCCCCAAATCTCAGTGGCGTGAGGCTCCCACTTCTGCCTCCCCCTATCAAATTCAAAGAACATGGAGCATATAAAAACGTAATTCCATAGTTCTTGTTGCACGTGGGCTGCAACCAAGTAGCTCATTGCGTGAGATGTATTTGTAAAGTGATGTTTTCATAGAAATTCCAGCCATTTTAAAAGCCTGATGATTACATCTTTAAGTATAATGTAAGCTTTTAATTTGCTCTCTGATCCATTTTCCAGCTCTCTGTGTCTTTGAAGCCTTTCTTCTTTTCAGGCTTAGCTTATTTTTGCTGTAGCTCATTCCTCATATTCAAGTATGAGAAGACTGGTTACATTTACCAGGAATCATTAAATCTAAAAGAAGGAACACCTCATTCTTAGTTTTGCTCTTCTGTGCTGCTAAAAAAACAAGATGCGAATAAATACTATTATTGCGAATAAATACATTACTAATTGTGGAATTGTTATATTAATAGCTTGCTTAATCCAAATTGCAAAAAAGGATTTTAGAGTCAAAGATTTAAAAAAATACTGTGTTTCAGGCGAGAGGTGACAGCCCTTTACACAAAGTCACGTGGCTGAGAATTGTGTTGGATGAGGGGCACACTATACGAAATCCAAATGCTCAGCAAACTAAAGCTGCCTTAAATCTGGAGGGAGACAGAAGATGGGTACTTACAGGTAAAATATTTGACACAAGAGGAAATGCAGTGCAAATCATCTTAGTATAACACCATCTTGTGTTTCTCACTTTGTGTTTCCAGTTTGGCTTTTTCTGGGAGACGGTTAATGTCTGTCTGTGTCAGATTCATTTGGAATGTTTTTAAACTTGTCTTTGAGCAGTGATTTAGGTGTGTCTTTTTAGTTGTTTTTGATTTTGTTTGCTTGGTTTTGTGGTTTGGGTTTTTTTTTTTTTTTTTTTAGTTTTTATTCCATTCATAGACACAAATTTTAAAATACCATTTGATACACAGGTTTGGTGGAAGTGCAAGTAAAAAGGGTCTTACTTGCGAACTGGCATGTTACCCCTGATTAGAAGCTCACACTCTTATGTACTTATCTGAACCTCAGTAGCTTTTTGAAGTGTAACAGTTGTCCTAGAAACTGCCAGGGACCATGCAAGCGTATGATCCTTAAATGTAATTTAAAGAAGATCATGATGTAACCACTGCTGGTGAAGCTGAAATGGAAAGATTAACATCCAAGTCTTCCTAGCACTGAGAGCTGCAGTTTTCTCACTCTTACATATTCAAGTGTTTCGTAGTATTTTAATTCAGAAAATAGTATGTATTATACTTAATGACATGTCAACCTAGCTATGAGAGACCTTGTCCATGGTGTATGGTTTGAAGAAAGCACAGAACTTTCACTTTGACTAAAAATTTGTATTTCTTAGTTTCTTTGAGGTTTTACAATCTTTTTGTGTTTGTTTGTTTTCTGTTTAGGCACTCCTATTCAGAATTCTGTAAAGGATTTGTGGTCTCTTATTTCCTTCTTAAAACTGAAACCTTTTACTGATCGAGAGTGGTGGCACAGAACAATTCAGCGTCCAGTCACGATGGGAGCTCCAGGAGGACTTGGGTATGAAGTGTTCCCAAAGGGTTTGTGAATGAGTATGACTGGCAGTGCTCGGGCAATGTGACAAATCAGTGTTTCATGTTTAAAACTGAAATGCATGTGTCATCAGTTCTTATTTCAGTTTTTTAGTTCAAATTCATAAATATTAAATTCAAATTATTTAATATTTCAGATTAGTGAATTATATTGTACTGGTGGGCTTGGATTTTGTACAGAACATGTATTTATGCAATAAACTGGGGGGAGGACGGGGGGGACACGACAACAAACAAACAAACCCCAGAACAACAAACCAGCCCCAGCTGGGTAATAGATTGTCTGTATATGTATTTTTAGGCGTTTACAGTCTCTGATTAGGAGTATTACCCTTAGAAGAACGAAAACAAGTAAAGTTAAAGGAAAACCCGTTTTGGAGTTACCGGAACGTAAAGTACTTATTCAGTATGTTACGCTTACAGAGGAAGAGAGACAAATCTATCAGTCTGTGAAGGAGGAGGGCAAAGCTGCTATTAGCAGGTAAGTAGAAGGCTTTCTTAATCCTGAAGGTTGAAGTTTGATACCACAAACTTGTGTTTCAAAAGTTCTGATTATGTTAGCTCTGGTAGCCAAGTGTGTCAGTTTGCATGCCGGAAGCTAATAATTGCAAATTAGCATAGCATCTGTTCAGTTCTGAAGAGTGAAGTAGAGACTCTTGCAGAATTATGTATTAAAAGTTCTGTCTTACGAGAAACAGAAAGCGATACCAGATGCGTAAAGAATGGCCTTAAAATTTTTGTCACCATGTGTTAGCGTTTCTTCTTGTAGAACATGCTACTGGTAGCATTTTGTACCTTGTTTCAGAAGAGGATTTGAGAAAATATATTCCAAGAGGAAAGTGAAAAATCAGAACATCGTTCTAACAGCTGAACTTGATCACTTGATGTTATCTGTTACTTCAGGCTGTAGCTTTTCACACTAACGGTAAAACTTTTGTTCAGATTTTTCAGTGAAGGGACGGTACTAGCTCACTATGCTGACATCCTTGGTGTCCTGCTCAGATTGAGGCAGCTTTGTTGTCATCCTCATCTTTGTATAAATACATCTTCTTCTAGTTTTTCAGCTGGTGAGTGAATGCTTTTAGCTCCTGTGTTTCTAAAAACAGGACTTGCACTTTGTATTCAAGAGCAGAAACACATTTGTGTGTTTCCCAAGCTTTCTAGCTTCAGCTTTCGTCTTTTCATCTTGGATTATTGAACTTCTATCTTTGTTACTTTTATTTTTTTCGTACCATAATATGTTTGAATATGTTTGAGAAGTGAGTACTTGAGCACATGCTCAAATATGAACGAAAGCAATGAAGTATGAGTAGTTACGAAGGCTTAGAAGCAGGAGTTAATAAGTTTTGACAGCCCATACAGAAATGACCAAAGAGGACCTCTGCAGAGCCAAATGCAGAAGGCTTGTTAAAAAGCAGTGTATCTGTTGTTGTAATAATTTGCAGAAGTGCTTTTACAGCAAATATTTTTCTTTGCCTCAGGAGAGAAGATGTAGAGGAGCTTTGGGGAGTGGTTTGTAGATTGGTAGCCATGTCAGCAGAACCATTGCCTCTTCAGCAGAATAGGAAACTGTTGACTTTGTTACAGCTGTAAGGAAGGGTGAACACAGAGGACTGAAAGGAGAGCGAAATTTTATTTTTGACAAGCCAGAACTGTACAGCTGCAAAGTGTTAAAAATTACATGCATTTCTTTCAGAAGAAAGTATGGTCTGTTTGAAATACTCTAAATTTGAGAATTCTCAAATTTAATATTTTGAAAAATCCTATTTTGAGATGCCATTGGTATAAGTGCGGTTTGTTTGGTTTTTTTTTTTTTTTTTTTTTCAGGAAACCAAAAGACCAATTAGATATGGTCAGAACCTTTTTTAGAAAGTTGTCATTTATCTTCCTGAGAAATACAGTCTGGAGAAATGACTGGATAATTGCTCAATGATTATTTAGAAATTAATTAGTAACTCATAACTATGATATGAATTTCTTTACTTAAAAAATAAAACAATCTTAACTATAAATAGTGTCATCTCCGTAGTATTCTTACTACTTGAGCAGCCACCATATGAAAATTGCTTGTTCCCGTTAGGCATTGTGTCGCACACGTACTTATCACTGAGCATGCAGTCGAGGTTCTTGGAATTCTAATTACCATTTTTCCCAGTAAGATTACTCTTAATGTGTTTTGAAATAGTAGGTTGGAATTTTCTGTAGTATTTGGCAGCTTGCGTTTTTATACATGGTAAGCTATATCCGTTGTGTATAAACTGTCCTAATGGCGTTTTGATCAATGGAACTGTATTGATGTGTGCCAGCTCAGTGTGTTTCCTGTATGGAAATCTGCTTTTAAGTATCTTTCTATATTTGCAGATAATATAACTCCTGAAGAGCTGCGTGAGACATTAGTGACTAAAATGAAGTTGGTTCTGAGCTCTGGTTCAGATGAAGAATGCGCAGTTTGCTTGGAATCACTGACTTTTCCTGTGATAACGCGCTGTGCGCATGTGTTTTGTAAGCCATGTATTTCTGAAGTCATCAGAAGTGAACAGGTTGGTTGTGCTATGGTTACAGTTAAGTGTAATAGCTATTCAAAAGCAATGAACTGGTGTCACCAGAAGGCCATCTAGCTATTGTTCTTTTAAATCATAAATGGTGAACAGTGCAAACCTAGTTATCAGTTGTGTTATAAAAACTATTGGCCTGAAGTCAAACTATGGAGAGAGGAGCTGTCAAACTGAACAGTGTTAAGGTCCATCAGTATTTTCAAAGTCCTTTTCCCTAGTTCTCACCTTACTTTGCCCCTAGGGTAAAAGTGATGGCATCCAGTGCAGTGTTGTATACCTCCATGTGGTTGGAGGCCTCTTCACTGCTTGTATGCGATGTGATGCATGTATATATTGCTGTACTTCAAAAGACCAAAGCTGTGTATTGGAAGTTGACTGTTGAACTAAAATCATGCCTACTCTCCCCGTTCCGAACCAATAACCTTCTACGGTGAAATAGCTGCCTTGCTAGAGGGTCATCTTTATGGCCCTTCTCTGGACTCGCTGCAGAATAAGCTTGTAGATGAGCATCTCTTGATTGCTTTTTTTGAAAAACATAGTATTTTTTTTTTTCTTGTGCGCTTCTAAGCTATACTTTTTCTTCTTGTTTGCCCTTTCCTTTCTAGGGCAATCTGATAGTGTGGTAATCTCACCATCTGTATCTGGTGCTACTGCACTTCCTCTCTGGAATTGTTCTGCCTCCTACTCAGCCACAGGAGGGCTGCGAGGGCCAGGCTAAACCTAGGTGGTTTTCTTTATAGGAGGCCTTAGTCCCCGCTTGTGCAAAATCAGTCAACCTAACAAGACAAAAGGTAGGAAGTGTTGTCTGTTTGGCATGTAGATTGACTTTGTTTCACTGCCAGACATGCAAGGGTCTGATGCAGATATCCCAGTCGAGAGTTTCTGAGAATTTTGAGGGAAGCCAGTGATGTGAAATTATTCTCTAAGGAAAGAGCACTTGCAGAGGCCTTTTTCCAGCACAGAGGTTCTTGATGTGTCTGTAGCAGAGTTGGTGCCCCTACTCAACCTTCAGGTGTATTTAGGCATGCAGAGAAATAAATCGGGTTATGATGTGATGGAACCAGTATTATTTGACTGTACAGTCTAATTATTTACTATGCTTTGGCTAGAAGGGACCTTGGAATCTGCAGAACTACGGCCTTTGTCCAGTCCCACATTGTTCCATAGATTGCTTTCATAGTAGTCAAGTCTGAACAGAGGTGGCTGTAGATTCTGCTCTTTTGAAGTTGAACTATCGTGAGTTTATAAAGCAGTGAGTGAATAAACCTTTCTTACATTCAAAATGATTCCCGATTTAAATTGGTTCCCAAGGAAGTTTTTGCAGCTTCCAGCCAAAACACTTGACAGACATCTAAATTCCAGAGTTGGGGAATTCACTGTTTGCACATGATAGGTATTTGTCCTAGTGCTGCATCTCAGTTGGGTAGTTACTCTGCCTGAATGGTTACAATGCAGCTCTCTCCTAGTAAATACCTCGGGGAAGTACTTTACTTACCACCTTAAAAACAAAGCAAACCAACAAACATGTAGCCCTTCCCCCAAAACAGCTTGGGTTCAAACAGGATTCTTCTGGGCCCTTACAAACTTGGAGACCATTTTATCTTTCTGATGTTAACCTAGCAGTATTTACTGAAATTGGAAAAACTTTTTAGTAGTTAACAGCTTGAGAGTTAACGCCTTCTTCATTTCAGTCTTTCATTGAGGTGAGCTTCAGAGTTGTGCAAGTAAAGATCCTATGCAGAAGTCTCAATAAAGCTGTAAAATCTCTACAGTAATTTAATGCCTTTGTGTATTAACTGTCTTCTTGTAAAAGCTTGCCAGATAGTCATTAAAACATTCTTTTTTTTCTTCTAGCTGTTGATTGCGAGACACTCTTTGTCACTTTCACATGCTTGCACTGCAAGTCTTCCATATCTGTGTTGGCGTTGTCAGCTGTGTTTTGGGTTTTCTGTTGTTTTTAATTACAGTACTGAATTGGAGAAGGGATGAAGAAAGATGTGAGCCTTTTATTAAAAAAAAAAAAAAAAAAGTCTTTGTGAGCACTGTTAGGATTTTTTTTCCAGAAAACTTTTTCAGATTTATTAGAATTCATTTATTTTGTCTCGGCATTGGAGGATTTTTGGATTGCTGCTGAATCAGGAATGGTTCATTTGTAACTACGTTTTGGAGACACTTATTTCAGATTCTTTTGTGTTAAGATTCTGTCTCTTGAAAGGGTAGCTTTATTGCTGCAATTAATTAATGTATGCAGACTATGACTGCCAGCCTCTTTAATCAGCGAGAGGTTCGTTCCAGATGAGCAGCCCCCAGTATTCCATCTGCTTTGTGAGGTCTGCTTTTGCCTGTCTAAAGATGCCTTGGTTCTGTGACCAGATTGCTGTACAAACTGAGTTAGCTAATTTTAAAGGGTTGCTCTCTTAGGCAAAAGTTTTTCATGTCTGTCATCTTTGCTTCGCAAAGTTGTGTATTTGTATAGCGCACGCAGTCTTTTGTTAAATTTTTTAAGTAGTTCTATGGAAGTGCTCTTGTATAAATTCTAAACTTTGCCTTATCTAGAATATGCTTCAAAGAAAAAAGCTTTTGGTGTTAAATTATGTCTCATTTCTCATGCCTGTTGGGGAAACAGAGAAGATACCCTGTGTCTGGCCCTGACAAAGCATATTTCATCACACTGCTATTATTTCTGTGCAGGCTTTGAAGAAAAAGGGTAAAAGGTCATTCTTTGTTTGTAACTAAGAAAGATCTTGTCTTTGAAAGATGGTTTATTTTTCTGGTATTTTAAATAGTCTTCACCCCATAGCCCAAGTATTTGCTTGCGTTTAAATCTTCAGCTGCTTATTTCAAGTATAAATATGCTCAGAAAGACGACCGCTTTTAAAGAAGGCTGAGTGGTTTTAAAATGTGTAGCATTTATGTCACCTTAATGTTCTCACAAATAAAATATTTTGATTGTTATGTCAGAAATGACAAAGCAGTGTGTTACAAGAATGACTGTACTCCTTGAGGATTTTTTGTATGAACACGAATATAATTTCATAAAAGATGCTTTGTAAAGGTGATCTTTAGTGCTCGTTATAAATAATTCGATTTAATATGTTCCATCTAATGTTCTTTGGGCTTTTTCGTAGCCAAATGCCAAATGCCCTCTCTGTAGGAATGAGCTTCGAGCAGAGCACTTGGTGGAGTGTCCCCTAGAAGGGGAAGTAGACTCCAGTAATGGAAAGAAGTCTGATCAGGAGTGGATATCCAGTGCAAAGGTACATTCCATTGATTTTTACTTGGCTTTTATTATGTTTTTGTAGGGCTCTCTCTAGAATTTTTATGTTAATATGCTCAACATACTTTACATATGCATAACATACTTTAAATTATTATTTAAAAGTCTGCACAGTGTGTCCAGCCAGCAGAGGAGAAAATGGATAATAAAAATCCCATTACAAATTTTGCAGCAGGGAATCAAGACAAAAGGAGCACCGGCTGTAATTTGATGCTGGTCATTATGCAGTACATAGATGTGTATTAATTAAATGAAACTTTTGGTAAAAGAGCTGTGGCTTTGCATTTCGTTTCTGTTTCTGAAGACAGAGTAGTTCTATAACCACTGAAACTATTCAGCTCTTAATTTACTTTTGGAACTTAAAAACCTAAATAAATCCTTCTTTCTTAAAACTCGTCTAAAGAATATATATTCTGTTCTAGAGGAGAAAAGTAAACGGGTGTCATATGTTCAATATAACACTTGTCAGATAAACTAGTGAGAGATATTTTTATTTTACTTTGCAGACCTGTTTCTCAAGGTCTGCCACATCGTTTTTTGCCTCGCCTTAATTGTGCATTCGCTGCCAAAAATGAAATCTTCCTGCTTTTACTTTGGCCTTTTTGTTTTGAGATTGCTTTTCTGAAACATTAAATTTTTAATTTTAATTTGTAATGAAGTTATTGTTCTTTCAAAAGTTGGTTATAAATTTATTCCCTAAAAATCTTTCTGTGGAGACCTAAGAACTAATTTAGGACATTGTGCTCTAGAAAAAATTAAGATTTTTTTTTTTTAATTTTTTTTTTCTTTTTTTACCTGGTGCAGTTACTTGCATTCTCTAGTTAGTGGTTCTTTACCTCATCATAGTTAAACCTTACATGAGAAAACCGGCAATGTTCTTTTGCTTGAGATGCAAGTCCTTGCTCCTTTTGTTCTCACGTTGGTCCTAAGAGTGCTTCTGGTGCCTCCTTTTCCTCTGTCATACCTAGCCAAGGGTCTTGCATAGCTTTCTGGAATGTTGCTCAGGGAAGCCTTTCTCGCTTCCTGAGTATCGCTACAGTAGAGCACTCGCCTTGTGGCTGTCCCTTGCTTAAGCCTTACTTTTCAGAGTTCCAGTACTCTATTCCTTTTTTCCATATGCACTGGAGGTAGGGGACTTGTTGACTCCTGGCAGTGGGAAGTACGTCTGGAAAAGGGGTTTGTGAATCCTCTTCCCCAAAGCACCATGAATCACCCTGTAGTTTGTGATCGTCAAAAGTGTTCAACCTTTAGTTTCCTTTAGAAACTGAAAGAAACCCTACCCACAGAATTCAAGATCAGTTCGTTTAAAAGGTATTACTGAACAGTGATTTCTCAATTGATGTGAACTTTATCAAAGCACCTGTAGGACTGGAATCTAACCAAGTCAGAATAAGCTGCATAAGTCTTCATTGGATTTCAGATAAATGCTCTCATGCATGCTTTGATAGAACTACGGAGGGATAATCCAACTGCTAAGTGTCTCGTCGTTTCTCAGTTCACAACTTTCCTGTCACTGATAGAAAATCCCTTGAAGTAAGTAGAACTACTGTCATTTTTAATAAACACGTGCTTTTACGGTGTTTTAGAAAGATCTCTCAAAGAATATAGTATCCCTTTGATTTTTAGAACTTTAGAAGAGGAACAAATTACTTAGTTTAGTGGAATAAAACCATGAATCTCATTCTTCTTGTTTTTAATGTATCACTTGTTAAATGCGGGATTTTAAACATGCATTTCAAAGTAGAGGTCAGGATTTTAATGTATTTATTCCCTGTAGTCACAGAAAATGTATTCTTACATTGAACATTTTTACTTTCTCTTCAGAGAATCAGGGTTTGTCTTTACTCGTTTGGATGGGTCAATGGCACAGAAGAAAAGAGTAGAAGCAATTCAGTGTTTCCAAAGCAGCCAAGCAGGATCCCCAACTGTAATGCTTTTGTCTCTGAAAGCAGGTGGAGTTGGATTAAATCTGACAGCAGCTTCCCGAGTGTTTTTAATGGATCCTGTGAGTAATGGGTTGTTCATAATGATCTGGCTTAATCTAGGTGAAGCTCCTTTGGTGTTTTCCTAAGAGGTAGAAGGAAAACCCCTCTGAGAATGAATGACACTGATGAGTATCTGCTAAAGGGCAAATAGGGCTTTGCTTCATTTGTTTTCCTGGCATGTTTTTGTTTTAACACAGTATTTTTGTGCTGTCCATTTATTTACTGTCAATGGAAAGAATGCTAGTAGTGCTGTTAACAAAGCAGTGTGACACCTTACACTGTTGCATTTGATGTGGGTTCCTTCTTTATTTAAATTTATTAATTATTATATAAAATAATTTATTTTGTATAATTTATTTTATTTTCTTTATTTATTTCTCTTTCTTTCTGAATGTGGTTTTCTATTTGTTCCATTTAATAACTACAAAAGCCATAAAGTGGAATTTCAGGAACAAGGTTTTTTTGTTTGTTTGTTTTACACTGCTCTAGTCTCTTCTGTTACTTTTGTGAATTCATTTATAAAGACATTAGTCTGAGGTTACTTTTTGTGGTTGTAGGAGACTGACAAAGATGGTAATGCCGAAATTTAGGAAGTTTTTTCCTTTCATTAAAGCACTCAGGAATGCAGAATTATTTGTAAGGAATACAAATGTAAATTACATTTATTGATAGCAAAATGGTATTCTTAACAAAATTTATTCATGTCTTATTGTGTCATTGTACAAACCCACAGTTTTTCTGTTCACTTCCTTGCTTCCCCGCTCTTTACTCCTCTGCTCTGATGTCCTAATTTCTTGGCAGTTGGACACTGAGACAAATTCTGCAGTTTGTGCACTTGAAAACAAAACCAAAGTAAATGAAAATAATAGTGTAGCTTTGGACTTGGGCATCTGCTAACACCAATAGTAAAGAAAAAGTACTAGTTTGGACATCAGGTTAGTGATAACAACAGTATGAAGACAAAAGCTATTTACTTAATAAACTAAAGGAATTAAATATGAGTGAGGGATGTGGAGAAGTTGCCTTGAAAAAGGTTTTTCGTGAATTGCAATACATCTTCACGAGTATTGTTTCTGTATGTGTCGCATTGAATAGTTCGGTTGCAAGGGACCTACACCATCGTCTAGTCCAACTGCCTTTTTTTTTTTTTTTAACAATTCTCTGAATAAGAAAACTTGTGGAAAGTCCAAGAGAATTTTCATTTTCTGTGAAGGTAATTAATGAGGTATAATGCATCCACTGTCCTGTGGCAAGCAGTTGTAAGAAAATAAGCTAAACGTTGTTAACACTGAGTCATCTACAGTAAATAGTTCTACCTCACAAACCAGAGCCAAATATAATTGCAGCCGTTATACACCACTGAACAACTTCTCCTCATCTTGCTGGTAACCGTCCCAAGGGGCATTGGTTGACTACTTGTATTTGATGAAGGGGCAGATCACATGATCTCTTGTGATCTCACTTTGGAACATTCAGTGCCGAATGAGATTTGGTCATGCATTAGCATTCCTTGAAGTGAATTAGCGGCAATAATAGGATTTAAGAAGCAGAAACACCTCTGGAGCAAGTGGAGTAGCCATTTTTTCTACTCAAATTCTGTGGGTTTGTTGTAGAACTGTAGCTTGGAGGCCTGCATTCTTTCTCTGAGAGGTGTTATACCACAGTGCAAGGGAGGAATATTTATCCAACATCCAACCATAGACTACTTTCTCCCCCCCCCCCTTTTTTTTTAATTGTTTGTTTGTTTATATACAATCATATCTGCTGAATTCTCACCTTTAGGAAGAAATACGAAGCTTTAATGTGACAGCATCACAAGTATACAGATGTTTCTCTGAGGCTTGAGTTTCTTCAAATTTTTCCATGTAAAATATAGTATCCTTTGCATGAAGAATGAGAGTAGTACACTTTTGGTCCTCCTCGACTACAGCAAAGATAAAATGGAACATGCTTGTGCATGTTTGGGCTGGGTCTTTCCTCAAGACATCATCTTGTTTGTACAGTCAGATTAGTATTACAACGGTTTGCCATATGTAGCTTGCCAGGAACGTTCATTTTGCAGTGAGAGATACATCATTTGTTGCACTTCTGCTCGCTGCCTTAGATTGGAGAAACAAGGCTTGTTTGGCTTTTATCTTGCAGCTTGATGTCGTAAGTGTATTTAGGCATCAGAGGTTCTTAGAATCTAAAATGAATTTTCTGTGCTAGCCTAATGCTGGTTTCTCCCCCTTGTATAGAAAGGAGTCATTAAGAAGAGTTCCTAGAGAACTTTCAGTATGTGGGTGATCATGGCAACGTGACATTGCACAAGACCTGCTTATCACAGACAGAACATTATTACATTTTAGGTAGATGTAAATATCCGTTCTGTAAGAACTAGTAGTACTATACCTTTAGATAGAAGAAACATGCTGGAAAAATGCAGAGCACAGACTTGGCATTTCACAAATCCTCATATTTAGTGTTACATCCTAAGCATAAGTAGGAACAGCTACACTAACATTTTGTGTTCAGCAAGTTTCTTGTTTACCTAACTTGGTAATTATTGCATATACTAATGGAATTATACATGGGCTTAGTCTACTGATAAATAACTGCCTGTGTTCAGCTGGTTTAGATTTTGTTATCAGGAAAAGGGTACTGAGGCAGTTAGTATATGCAGTGTTTATTTCAGAATTAAAATGATAACAAGATTGTTTTGATGTCTCCTAGACTCCTGACAAACTTAGGTTTTTAAAGCATTTACCTGAAGTTCCTGCTTGTTATGAATATATAACCACAAGTTCTCAAAGTTTTCTTCATTGTGGGATACTTAAGGAGTGATACATTAGGTTGGGAGTAATTAATCTGCAAGCAGTATTTTTTCAAGAGCTGATGGTACAATAACTTCTTTTACAACTCCATGTGCATCTTACCGTGTATTTTGAAGGGAGGTTATTTAACTTGTTCATTGCTGTTACTGATAGGCTTGGAACCCCGCCGCAGAAGACCAGTGTTTTGACAGGTGTCACAGGCTGGGTCAGAAGCATAATGTTGTTATTACTAAGGTGAGTTGAGAGATGATCTGTTTGAACAGTTTTCTGGTTCTGACTAAATAAATTATTTTCCAAAAAGCTTTACTGTATTTTTAAAAGGATTGTGACATTGTATGTCTTACTGGTAAACTTAAATTGTGGTGTGATTTTTGAAGTGTGGGCTTTGGATTGTAAGATTTTATAAATGTAACCTATTTCCTGTGAAATAATAATTTTAGAAATTAGGTGTCCCTGTTGAGCTATTTGGAGTGACTAAGATGGGCTAGTATTGCTGTTGCCTAGCCTGGCTATTACAGTTTATTTTCTTGAAGGCATGTAGAATGCTTTTGCTTTTGTCATAGCAGCTTGTTTAGCTGCAGAAGAGCAGCTGGTCTGTCTCGTTAATACCCAGTCACAAAATTATTACTGGGGAAACTGAAGACAGGTTCTCTTCTAATATAAGTAGCAAAGAAGAGAGAGATTTTTTTTTTCCAGAAGTGTTTAAAAAAAAAAGGCAAAGAAATTAAAATGCCAAACCTTTTTCTCCAACTGCTTTATAACCCTTCCCTCTTCTGTTTTCTTTACAAAGTAGTAATTAAATAATGTAACCATACTTTGGGGTACTGAGCTTTTTAACTTTTTTCCCCAAAGTACCTAGATTTCTCATCCTAAACTTTTACTTAAAAAAAAAAAAAAAAAAGAGAATCCCTTCATTTCTTTTATATTGGGGCTTTTTTTATATTTCAGTTCATTGTGAAGGATTCAGTGGAAGAAAACATGCTGAAAATTCAGAAAAAGAAGAGGGAACTTGCAGCAGGAGCCTTTGCTACCAAAAAGCCTTCAGCAAGTGAAGTAAAACAAACCAAAATTAATGAAATTAAGGCTCTAATTGACTTATAGCTTGAAACTGTGGTATTTTGAGTAAAGAATCTATTTTAATATTTTAGTTAACATTGTTCTTCAAGTTATATGTCTCATGCTAACTTTTAGTTTTGCTGTATTTGTGGTCAAAACATAAATGCTTCAAATAAATTATAAAAACTAATTTGCTCCTAAATGTTAATTTAGAAATGCACAAACTTGTTTTGCATTCCTGAAATCTTTTTCAAGTGTTCATTTCTTCAAAATGTTACTTATTATGTACAATGCTTAAGAATACATAAAAATCCCTCAAAACAGAAAGGCTTATTCATGCATTCTAACTTGCAAGAATTTAATCTCTCTTTAGAGGTGAAAAGGTAACAAAAGGTAAATGTGTGTTTTGTCCTTTAGACATGAAGAAATGAATTGGCTTCATGTTTCCTGATAGCCGAACAGGTCATCTGGATTGTTTGTTTCAGAATAAGTGGTCAGTGATCGCTTCATAAGGACCTCTTACTTTTGCAGACTATGTTCAAAGATGGTAATTCAAAATTTAAAAATATTTTTGTACTATTTCTGAATAATACAGAGGTGCAGCAGGGACTTCCTTTGTTGATTACTTCCCAGGAGCTAGTGAAAATCAAGTACTTAAATTTGTAAAACACTTTCTTTTAATATTTTACTTCCCTTAAACAGAATTCCACTGATTTTTGTAAAAGTAAAGGTTTTGTGACTTGGATAAAACGCTAGAATCCTAGGCTTGTATTGATAACACACTTTCTAATAATTTCTGTACACACTTGGAACAATACCACTGTGCTATATGCGAAGTAGAATACGAGCCACTCACTTGTCAGTGAATCAGTTAGCCCTTGCAAAATGAATTAAACAGAACAAATTATTTTAATAGCTGCCAGCTTTCTAACAGTTTTCTGGCACTGCTAAGTCCTTTTCCAGTCCCATATGTATGTCTTAATGGAATGCTGATCTGCGTGTGTCCTGATTTAGGAGGAAGAATTTGGTAAACTACTCATGTTTGTGTATCGCAAGTAATAAATAACACTGAAGAATCTCAGTTGAATGTTAGTTGAATATTCTTGTCTGTTTCTTCTAGCTCTTTCCATTTGATTCTGGTCTTCTGTTATGTGTTTTCTTAACACTATGCTGCCTTCCCTGTAATGCTCAGGCTTAAAATTGGAGGCAGAGATTGCTATGTTTAGGTCCTGTTTAGATTCTATGTTTAGATTTAGGAAGTGTATTTGGCAGCAGAGAAGTGGAATCTGATTTGCTTCTAATGCCTTTCACCTTTTCTTATGTCTTAGAATACCAGCCAGCTGATTATAAGATGAATTGCAAACATAGGAAATGGAAAAGGACTGAGAAATAAAGGGAAGAGGTCTGATATTTGGAGAAACAGTGAGCCAATGGAAGGAGTGAGAAAGGAATTCAAAATATGTAACCTAACAAGCTGATGCAGTTTTTGGGGAGCCAGCATCTTAGCTATGGAGATAAGTGTGTTTTAAGTCTGTTAGAGAAAGAATTAAAAAGACATGGATGTCAAAAGACAGCATGGACCCCAGTAACTGGTTGTCACTGGGAAGTTGACAAAGGAACAAGAAAACAGAGCTACACCTGATGTAATTTTTTTTTTTTTGCATAAAGTTTATGTAAGTTAAACTTCCTTTGGGTTTTTGTGGTTCAGATTCTGATGTTTAGAGATAAGATGGAAAAATAATTCCTGATTATGAATGAGAGATTTGGCTTTATGTCATTCTTTCCAAGTTAAAACTTGATGAGGAAGAGACCCATTTCAATGGCTAGTCAAGCTACAGCATTACTTGTGTTAAAATATACTGACATTGTGCAGAGTGATTATGAAAACAATTACTAGTATCATGTGTCCTCTACTAGATGATGGTTTGTGTTCCAAAGCCAAATAAAAACTTACTGGAGTTAGTATTAAGCTGTATAGCTAATTAAGGTCTCTCCCTAAAAAGCCATTAATGTACCTGAGAGAACAGTTAAAGGTCAGAGCTGAGAGCAGAAAAGTCCAGTCTGATTTGATGGAGCTGTTCAGTTTCTTGGGTGGTTAAAAACCACAGTGTTCCAGTTGTTTGGGGTTTCTTTTTGCTTTTAATGAGCTGCAAGTAGTCTTTGGCTATTGGTATTCTCTTTCTTGGAGTTCTAACGGTACGTTCTGAGGCATGTTCTAGAAATGAGATTTGGAATTATGAACTTAACATTTTTCATTCCAAAGACTGAGTATCATTCTGTTGGTTTTTTTTTTTTTTTATCCCCTACATAAAATAAAAATGTAAATGAAAAAAGAATTTCTAAACTTTTAAAAGTTGCTCTGAGTTGTCACCCTTTAAGGAACACCTTAGATGATACGCTTTTTAAAAGCAAATGGAGTTCCAATACTTGAGTCACGATCTAAGCAGGGCTGCGATTCTTTTGAATAATGATGTTTTGAGTATAGTGCTTTAATTCAGTTACTACAATTTAGAGCAGAAAATTGTTTGCTGTATAAAGTGATACTATTACAAGGGATAAAAAGGGATCTCTCTCTTTCTGCAAATGCTGCCTGCAGTAATTATGAAGGAAATAGTGGCAGATAATGACATAAATTGTCATTTTATTGAAAATAAGCTGCATAAGAGTTTGGTATAGATGTCATATCTTTTTGCTTTCCTGAGGCTGTGGGTAAACACTTGATGATAGTATGAGTCACAGAGGCCAGGACAGAATTGTTTTATATGTTTTCTTTCTTTACAAACTATACTTAACCAAAAACATGCAGGTTTTCATCTTATTCAGCATCTCTCCTTATCTTCTTGTATTAACGTAACAAAACTTAAATGCTAAACCAAATTTTCAGGTTGGTATAGTCTCATGCTTCTACACTTTGAGTTCTCTCCAACTAAGCTTAAAAAGAAGTAACATGCCTATTCTCTAGTATGAATACAGACAAGGGGAGCAAAACTAAGCTGTTTAGCTGTCATCAAAAGAGTATTTTACCATTTTCCACAGAGTATTTTGTGAGCATGCAGAACTCCAATATTTGTACTTGTTGGATGAAATATACTTTTGTCACTACAGATTGTAACTAGTAATCCCTCCTGCTTTCACACAACTTCAAATTTATCTGTTAAAAAAAAACCAAAACAACACAGCAAAAGGAAACCCACACAGGAAAGGGCTAGTTACAACTGGGAGTTCAGATGCTATGTACTTTTAAATAGCTACAAGCTACTTCAGTTTGGACCTCATCCTTAGCGTTTTTGCTAAATGGTGACTGAGGAATCTTAGAGCAATTAAGTAGCGAAAACAAGTTAAAACAAACTAACTCTCATACCCAGATGACATCTTCTGCTTTACCAGCAAACAGTGACAGCTTGTTGATAGTTTATTTTATCTTAGTTTAGCATCCTCACCAGCTTCCTGCCAAAATCCTCCTTTATTAGGAAATAATGAAATAATACTTTCGTAGTGTTTCTGGACTAGTACAGAGTATAGCTGTCAAAGACGGAACACTAATTTGGCTCTGTTTAGACTTTTTGCTAAAGGATGGATCTGAAACTTAGTACAGATAATGGCTAATCTCTGTCTGTCTTCATGCTTTTGTTATTGTGGTATTTTTACTGCTTTTCCATGTGTCTTAAAATACAACATGTAGCCTAAGTGTGGCAAAAAAGCACTTTTTTTTTACTCTCCGCACACATGGAAAGAATATTTTTCCTAATCAGGGTAGGTACAGTTACAGTTACTTAAGCAGCTATTTAGTCTTTCTTTCCCAAAATAGCATCACTGTTGTGTTTAAAAACAAGTTCACAGTGTACAGGGCTTACGTTAGGGATGATGTTTCTTTAGTCACTGAAAGAAAGATTCCCTCTTCCCAAGCTCCATGTTGCCCATGGGAGTAGCTGCAGCAGGTACTTCCTCTGCTGCCCTGTCCTGTACTTGGGGCAAGCAAACAAGGGGCCTGGCCCTCAACAGCTCCTTGGCAAACGACTGTGTACTCTGTAAATAATTACGGAACTAAAAGCTGGACACTTGCAAATGGTAGCTAGAGTAGCATTAGCAAAGCTTAAGGGTTATACCTGTTGAATATTTTAGTTGGACTGCTTCAGAGCTCCCTTTTTTTTTTTTTTTTAATTGCTCAAGAGTTTAGGGAAGCCAGAAATGCATGACAACTTTTTATTTTTGTATCAAGTGCAACATTGCAAGTAACAGATAAAACTCAGTTTACTAGTCCCGTAGTATACAGAACTGAAAAATGCATTCTGCCATGCTGTAGGCACTGTGCGTAAGAACCTGGTCAAAACTTCAGTGCAATTGTGACTGGAAGAGCAAAGCAGTGCTATTACTGTTACATCTGTATGTATCCCAGTGTCATTAACACATTTATGGTAAAGCAGAATGGCTACCACTCTAGTGTATGAGCAATCCCATGAACTAGATTTTACATCTAAAACAGCAAGCAAAGGAATCAATGCTAATCACCTAATGAGGTGAGGTAACAAACCCAGTTTCAAGGAATATGTTGAGCCAATTGATCACAACAGAAGAAAATTTAAGCTGAAAATACCTGGTTTTATCTAGTAGGGAGAATTGGAAATTGGGCAGTTACAGGTGGCCCAAGGAATTCTGCTTCCTAGCTTTTGCTCAGTCTTCATCTGTAGCACTGCAGAGGCCTTCAGCCAAGAAGTTTTTCATCAAGCTACTAGCAAGTGTAACTGACCACCATCTACACCTTTCTAGCTGTTAGTTCTGGAACAAGTCCTTGCATCACCACTGTTTGAGACAGGCATTTCTATTGAAGGTAGGTATCAAGTTTCTTCTTGATGTTGTCAAAGGAATCCACTCCCATATAGTCAGCTTGGCCCTGTTCCCACCGTTCCTTGCGTTCTTCTGAAGATACAGTTGGTAATACCGGTGATGGTGCTGATACTGATATGTGGGACACTGCCTCTGTAACCTCTGCCTAAAAGGAAAGGCAGAGTAAAAATACAGAAATACTTTGCATAGCTAAAGTGAGCGACAGGCCATAGAATGGGACAACGAAGTAGATGTTCTCATGCGCAGCAGCAAGCATTGCCAATGGGCAGGGATTATGCAGCTTTCCTAGCAAAATAACAAAGCAGAGTTACAGAAGTTAGCGGGGGGGAGGGGGGGGTGGAAAAAAGGAAAAGTTTAAGTTCTTCATACCTCTCTACAGAAGCCACAAGAGAAAGCCAGAGTATAGACCAAGCCCGATAGCTGCAAATAGTTTGTTAGAAAGATGTAAGATTAACAAGAGAAAGCACATCTTAAGAGATCAGTAACTTTGGTCTTAGAAAGGTTGAGAACTTAAACTGGCCCATGTACTAAGCTAAGACTATAAAGTCTGCGATCAGATGCAAGCTACTGAACTCTGTGAATGAGAGCTAGAGTTAGAAGCATTACTTTGGCTTTGGTAAGTACTGGGATTCATCACTGCCAGTCTATGTAAGTATTCGTTCTCTAGTTACCCTAGGCTTACCTAGATTTGTTTCACCATGCAAGATCTGTATGTACATATTGCATGCTGAACTGGGGTTCTTCTGCTCGAGAACCTTATTAGCTGCAACACATTAAGAGTTAGGGCCCTTCTCTGTATATATTAAAGAAGTTACTACAGTAGAATTTCTGGTGCGCCACTAGCTACTTACATAGTTTGCTTTAGGCAAGCAGACAGCTACATTCAAGACCACTGTAGCATGCTTCTCTAGTATTATTTATTCCAAGCTTAAAAGAGCAAAACCAAAAAACCCTGCATCCCACAAACTAAACCACACCCATGCTTTGAGTTGGACAGAGGGAAGTGAAATAAGTGGAATGGGAAAGAACCTGTCATCCAAACTTAGGTAGTTTCTACAAAAATATTAATGCACATACCATGTTTACACCTGTAGGAGTTTCTTTAACAATTCCATGCTGTTCTAGTAATGGTAAAACATTAGCCGTATAGGTATCCCACCACATGTTGAGGAATTCTGGGTGAACTATTTTAGGGTCGTCCATGTTGCCTTTTATGCTTTTTGTTCTGGAGTCATACGTATAGTTCCATGGCTTCGTGCTTCCCAGGAAATGCACCACTTTAGTGTTCGCACCAAACCTGTTGGACAGAAAAAGTTAGAACCTGCAGTTTGTGCAGATGCCTAGAAAACAAGAGTTTTGACTGGCAGACTTTTTTTTTAACCTGCAGTTTCTGTAGGTGTCCAGAAAACAGAAATATGAATATATTTAGGAGGCTAAACACTAAATGATCAAACTGCCAATGCCTACTGGGACTGAAAGCATCACTATACAACAGAGAAAAATGCAAACGGAATTCTACATTACGCTAGTCAGAATACAGCCAAAACCTAATGGTCTGGGCTATTTAAATACTTACAGCCAACTCAAGTCTTTAGGTAGAGTGATGTCCATAGCTCAGGAGAGAGCAGTCTCAAGCAGCCGTTGCAATCGGAACTGGTTTTAAAAGTGAAAAAGATTCTACTCCAAAGTCAGTGATCCAGATAGCTAGGCATTACAAGCATTACGTAGAGAAGGGTCAGTGTTAGAGTTACCCTTTCAGTTTACAGCCCTATAGAAAAGCATCAGTGGAAGGCCCTGCGGCAGGAGGACTCTGTCCCTGCAAAATAACAGCTTTATAGAGCCTAGGCATTTCAGAGGACTTCTGACCTTGGTGCAGCAGGGTCTTGCTAGACAACCAACCATTACTTTCTAAATAACCTTAGTTTAGCCATGGGTGGGTTTTGTGGTGGGGTTTTTTGTTTGTTTCTTTTTAAAACTATTCTAACTCCATTTTCAATATGGACTTTTAGCTTTGTCCCAAATGTTACCAGTATGTTCTTTTGCATTAAGAATGTAGATGAGATGCACCCCTTTTGAAGTAAAGAACCGCACACTAAGAGAGACAGAATTCTTTCCATTCTTCTATGGTTCCAGAGCTAGAGTTCAGCTTGAGTCAGTTTTGGGAACAAGCAATACCAGTCTCTAGTAACAGTGACTGTCTCACCTACTTCAGTTTGCATCACGTTAGGATTTCTTCTCAACATAACATGATTAAAACAGATAATAATACCAAACTAGTTTGTCTAACATTTTGTTA
This sequence comes from Nipponia nippon, assembly GCF_047370975.1. Lineage (NCBI taxonomy): Eukaryota > Metazoa > Chordata > Aves > Pelecaniformes > Threskiornithidae > Nipponia > Nipponia nippon. Next base: position 10,767,326 of record NW_028262391.1, read on the forward strand.
AGCACACCCTTGTCATTTTGACCAGGACTCAGATGTTTAAGGAGTTTTACATATGGAGACTATGCAGGTATGTTTCAAAAAGTTTAGAATATTCAAAACAAGGCAGTACGCCTATGGATGGGGAGGGTTGTAGTATTGTAAGATAGCCTTGACTGTATTTCAATATTCATGTTCAATGTTTTGGACACAACTGATCTCATTGCAGAATGAAAATGTATGCATGTGTGAAACAAGATCAAGAATTTGCACTAATTGCAAGAAAAAAAAAGAAACAGCTGTCTTCAAGAGGTCAGTTCCTGGGCTTTAACTTTAAACTCCATATGCCAAGATTTGGCATAAGAGGACTACCTTATTTTTATTAGCTGTCACAGCACTACTTAACAGCCTGAGTTTTCTTCATCTTAGGCTGCTGCTGTTCTGAGGAAACTTGTCATTGTTTAAAAATCAAGGCTGTTTAAGCTAGAGAGTGCCTCAGGAGTGTTATGTTACACTTGCTGCAAATGGAGAAGTGTATTCTTAGTATTCTGTCCACTTAAGACCTGTACAACAGTTGACAGGTGCCAAGCTTCTACAATGTTTTCGTACCTGCTTTCTAGATACTTTCTAGATCTGCAATACTTTCTTTTGACGTTTAAGCTCAGCTGTTGGGAAGCTTTATGTCCACACTGGCCTCAGCAACTAATCCGTCTTTCCCCATCTCCCAGAAAAGTCCTTCATCAATGTTTTGAAGTTAGAGAGCATTTGTCATGAATTGGCATTTTCCTTTGGAAAAAGGATTACTGAGACTGCTGTGAAATCTAGTCTCGCTGTACAAAGCTGCGAAAAACTTAGCTATTGATGTCAGTAGGTTTAAATTTCACTTTATTCCAACTGCTGATTATCAGGACTGTAGCTGCCGATCTAACCAAGGGAAATTGTTCCACCTATTGAGCAGGGCATTTAGGTAAAAGGGCCGCACCTCCAGCATTCTACTTGTGAAGGTCTGCTGAATTCAGTTCGGCCATTGATTCAATCAGTTAAATGGAATTTTTGTCAGAGCCCCCAAATCCAATTAGTCTTTTGTGGCAACAAGGTCATTTGCAGATTTAAGGTCATGTGACTAACAACCAGCCAGCCATGGAAACAGGACATACTTTACAATAGATGTTAGCTTATCAAATGCTATCCAACTACTTAGTCATTCTTAGGCCTGCATATATTTCTTTAAATAAGTGTTCCACTTTTAGCATGACAGGATTTCAAATGGTATTCTGATCACAAGACATAGTTTGATCCTGAGCCAGCAACAGTCCTGCTTATGCTAGCTGCTGCTTTAGACACTAGTAACCTGATGTCATTCAGAGATCAGATTGTTTTTATGCAAGTGGTACTTTCCCTCCACCCCCCACCCCCCCCACACTTTTGCAGCTCTTAATGAGTAGGAGTTTCAGTGTAACATTTCAGCTTCCCATGCTTCCCCCCCTTCCTCCCGTGTTTATTATAACACCTTGAGTGACCCTGCCACTGACATATGGTTTATTCCCATGCCAAATCTAATACCGCTAGCTAGGGAGGATACAGTTGTTTTCCTTACTCAGGAAACATGCAGTAGTATGGTGGTTGGCTGTAGTCTTTGTTCCATCTTGCTATTACTTAAGGAACTGTCTGAGATCTAGGAAGACTGTTGGCAGAGAATTCTAGCTTTATACAAGTCTGTTCACCATGTTTATTTGAATGGTATAGGCTGATTAGATGAACTGTAACTACTGGTTGTTAAATACCCCAAGTAATTTGAGTGAGGAAAGGGCAAGCTAGCTAGGTGGGAACAATACCACCAGTGACATGCCGAAGTCCAGCTGATCCAAGAGTTACTGCCTTTGGTTAGAGCTCTAACAGACAGTATCCCATACTGGAGTAGTGGTTCTTCCTTTTGCAAGTGACTTGTCAAATGTGCTTACTCTAAATCAACTTCAGTGTTACCACCAGGGATGAGTGGTTTAAGCTACAGATACAGCTTGCTTTCTGCATTTATCATGAGATGATTCAGTTAACTAGTATTAATTCAACTTTTTTTTTAAAGAGTGGAAACTATTATACCTTCTTTTAGTGAGAATAACGATCTCCCTTTAGAATAACTGTGGAAGTTCACATTGTGCCTGTTCATTCTGTTACAAGAAATTAGTTTATGTAAGCTCTGAAAGTTGTCCTAGAATTTTGAACTTACGCTTTAAATGCTGGAAGGTAGGAATATACGGAAGTGCTGCTCAAGTTATAAATAAATGGTAGATGTTTGCTCATGTCTGTTGTTGCCCAGCTGCTGAAGAAGGTGTTTAATAACCCCTGATCTGCACCTGAAAGAGAAAGCATTAATAGGCTGTAAGCATCAGAAAGCTGTTTCAGGATCTTTTTCAATCACTTCACTAATTAAGAGTTGGTAATGCAGTTGTCATGTCCAGTAGGAGTCTGGCACAGAGCACTAGCGTTCTGCTTGTGAAAAACCCTGTAAACCTTGCAGCCTTTGGAAATCCAAAAAATGCGGAGAATGAAAAAGGTAGTATGTGTGGGGTTACTTTTGCTAAAAGATAGCAAGCTGCTCCCAAAGCCTGCCATTCAGGTTTTTTACAGCTTAAGTTCAAGCTGTGTAAGGCAGCAAAAAACAGGACTTGACAATTGAGTACTGTTCAGCTTCAGGAAAGCTGTAGCTCAGAAGATCAAGTGCCAACAATTAGGTTTTTTACTTAAGCTTACAGATGCATGACCAACATCTCAACGCCAGAGTTAGGGTATCAGTGGTCTGTTAGACCTGCAGCCCTGGATGCATCTACCTACACTGTGATATAAGGGAAGAACATTCAGTTTTGGTGACAACTCTAGTAAAACTTCATCAAATCCCTTAAAAGGCAATAGGCGTTCCTAGTTCTGTACTAAAAAGCTGCTGACTAACCCCTGAGTGAGGGCAACAATCTAAGTTATGGCCAGACCTACTGTGCTGGGAGGGGTCACATCTTAGTTTGCAAGCAGAGGTAGTGACGAGGTGAAATGAGTCTGAAGTTGTTTGGTATGTCAGTAGTAAAGTAGCTAAAAAAAAAAAAAGCCTCTGGCCCAAAGCAGACTAGTATATAAGCAGCTACTGAGAAGTAAAAACTACTTATTTATATCCATTCGTTTTTTATTGCAGTGAATATACTTTGTCTTTAAGTGCTAATAGTTCCTCTTATGAAGGAGATGGAAGGGAGTCCCTCAGCTTTCATTTGCTGTCTCCCCTTCACTTGTAACTGCATTCACAAGTAGCATTGCTAAAGAATAGGTAAATGGAGAGCTTAGTTAGAAAAGAGACAATGTTTTACTTTAATCTTTAAATTTTCTAAAGCACTCAGTCTCTGCTGACTCAGGAAAGGGTTTGGTTTTTTTTAATTGGCCTTAGATTTAGGGCAGTGCTAAGGTTTACACCCTCACTGCTGTTGGAGCAGAATTTGCTTTTTGCAACTGAAGTATCTAGACACTGGGCATGAACTTAGATGTACGGACAGTCCACTGACAAATATAAATTCTAAAGTATCCTGTTACAGCTGTCAGCATACATGCAGATTGCAGAGTGAGAAATTGCCTAGAGACTCAGCCCAGTAATTTCAAACCTCTGACTTGCTTCTCAACCCGTAAAGGAAGGAAAGCACTTTTGAAGTTGTGTCCATCACAAGAGAACAGAGTCAAAGAAACCAGACAAGTCCTCTGGTCTTTACTCAGCCATGTTTCCTTTTAACTTCTAACTTAATGCTGTGTTAAGAATGCATATGTTAACAGTAAGATCATCTATAAGAAAAGAAAGTCTGGGATGCCCTCTCAGAACAGATAGCTCATAACTGAAGGGGCAGCAGCAGCAATGTATTTAACTTATTCTACAGGACTTTTTCTCTCACTCAGATTGTTTTTCATACTCTGCTTTTTTCCAGATTGCATGCATTTGTGCCAAAGCAGCCACTGAAAGCAGCATTTAGCTGTCCTAGTTCAGACTTCAACAGTAATCTGGTTGTATGAACTGGACCTTAGACATAAGGTGAAAGAATCAGGCAGTGGTTACATTAGCTACATATCTACAGATACAGTCTCGCTGCATTATATCTTTATATGTAAAAGCAACCATTTTAGATCCCAGTCTAAAGAGCCAGAGGATTGTTGAAGCAATAGCAACATTCTTAAGGTATCAGTACTACCAGATTTCTTTTAAAACCAAACTATTTTTCCCCCTCACTACTTTTAGATGGTATGTAGAACTACTGCATGACATATTCCTCATCTAGAAAAGTGAAGTTCAAGTAGACAAAGTACTCATCTACGTAAGTAGCCATCACTCTACCATTTCTGGACAACAGCATTACATAGGAGGCATCTGTCCACTGTTATAAACATGGAACACTCTGGAAAGTCTTGCATTCCCTAGTTACTGCTACTGCAGATGGGGCGCTTAGAGCTTGACTTCAATTATGCATAGCTTGGTAGCTTGTTGAATTTGCATCCCTGTGTCCTACTAAAGACAGTGACCCTTCACAGGTGTTTCTCTTATAAAAAGTTTCCTAGGAACTTTCATTACTGTCTAGATAATTTATGTTTAAATCTCCTTCTCCCCACCGAGTTCATGAGCTCAGCAGCAGCTTATGCAGGTAGTATAAGTATTCATGGTCTCATTACTCAGATCACTGCTACCATTTAATAAAAAATGAATAAATTTCAAAGCTGAAGTACAAATTACAGTTCTAGAAATTTGGTACCTAAACCACTAACCCACCATTTTTGCTGTTAAGAGCTGTAACAATTGCTTCATGTTTAGGACACTGAGGAAGTTTCACCATTGTGTGGCTTTAGCTTTCAAGTCAAAGTATACTGTGGAGGCAGTTCTAGTCTTTTAAAGGGCAGAGGCCTTAGATCCAGAAGATGGGGTCTGCTAGCAGCAGAGCACAAAGCTCAGAGGAGGCAATCACCAAGTCTTAGATGTTCCTTGAACTACTCAGCAGTCAGTTTGCACAAAGATGTGGGTTTGTTTGGGGTTTTTTGGTTTGTTTTTTTTAACGCAACAATTCGGTACTGCTGAATTAGTAGCTGCTAGTCAATTTACACCCAGCATTTGAGAGCACTCCCAGAGCTACCAACTGCTACCTTGTCAGTAGCGAGGTACAGACAGACCCTTCATTACATTGCAGTACTCATTTTCACTAGCTTATTCATATGGTAGCATTAAGCATCCAACTGTGACTAATGTTCTTTAGGAGGCCACACATAGCAGTCCACACAGTAACAGGGATTATTCTGCATACTAGGAGTGACATCTAGAATTTTTACAACGTACTGAAGGGTAAGTCAACAGGCTGGCTAATTACCTTCTATTAAGAGTTCCATTTTATGGTCTTATTTATGTAATTTTCTGGAGCTTTTTCAGTTAGACTTTGTTTCGTACCACAGTAGTTACATAATGCAATTTAGTGACAGGCGACAGTGAACGCTTCATTCAGAAGCCTTTAACTATAGCAGTCTTCAAGCAATGTGTGCATTTCCTGCAATGGTAATAGATTGGTAAGGAGACTTACAGGACAGCAGAACTTGGCTTCTCAAGCTTAAATCTGGCACAGTGGCCAATCCCAAGTGACCTATAGTGGGAAGCAGCCAAGGCTACAGGCACTTGATATTGGGAAAAAGACGGTCACCACCCTATAATGACAGGAAGCTATCACATAGCATATGAAGAGAGAGTTGCATCTTCAAATGTTTGTTCCTCTGAAGCTGCACTCAAGTTGAGCAATACTACTTTTCCCACAGCAACTTGAGTTAGCATAGAACATTCAAGCCTTGAGCGTTACGAATGCATGAAGCATAGTACTGCAGTTTCACTTGCTACTGCATGCGCTGGGCTTGCCACATCTTAAGATTCCTTGTTACACAATTCCACATTGCTAATGCTTACAGCTGCTACTTTGGAGGCCAAACTCTTAGGGTTTTTATTTCATGAAGTCTGAAAAAAGTAATTTTACTACATATTGTAATGATAGCCTCTATTGTGAGAAGGATATAATTTTTGTGTAGTTACACCGAGTTCAAAATTCTATCATACAGAGTCCCCAGGAGACATATGTAGTTACTGAGCCATCCCAACCACTATTACCATTTTGGTCTAACTTACATTGAAATGCGAATTAATACATACCATCAAAGCTGCCTTTCTCTGTGGCAAACTGTAAGAGCTGATTGTATGTTTCAATGGAAGGTCGGTAAACAAAAACTCCAGAATTAAAACAGTCAGGCCAGCCTGGATCTGGTGCTGCAGACAGCTCTTCTCTCTCAAAAAGCTCATCGATATTTGACAAAACCTAGTTGTAAAGGGGGAAAACACTGTTTCATGGTTTTTGGGTTAGGAATTGGGGTATCATGTTTTAATGGATTTTGACATCCACCCTAAGACATGAAAGAAAGTTCTCATATCGATGCTCTTGTCTTATGGGAGACAATACTTTATGGAGATAGTCCCCACCGACTATGTTACAATTAATTTAGATAAAGGTACATATATTTTTAGAGTTACTAGCTCAAGTAGCAAAAAGGCCTGTGTTATCCCTCCTCTTAAGAAAAAAAAAACCAACAAAAACAAAACAACCAACCAAACCACGAGCCCCCCTCCCCCCCAAAAATACCCAAACAACAAAACCAAAAACAACCCACAGAAAAAAAAATCCAACAGCCCCCATTCCAGGTCATTAAGAGGTACCATGAGACACGGCCACTTACCATCGTGTCTGCATCCATGAAAACGCATTTTGAAAACTGCGTCAGTTCCCAGCAGTGAAGCTTTGTTAGTGTGACACCCAGCTCAGGTCTTTTCATTAACGCCAAGTGTGCTGTATCCCCGCTATCCAAGACATTTACCAATATGACTTCATCAAAGACTTTTTCTAGCACTCTCCTGGAGAAAGAGCCAATTGCCAAGATTTAGTTCTATTGTTATTCCAGCACTAGACCACGTGACAGATTCCATAAAGAGAAGTGGAATAACAGGGAACCTGGCAGTATTTCTTATGCCATCACTAAGTTGACTGGAACGCACAAGTACACCTGTCTGCCTCAAGGTTTCTGCTTTGTAACGGGCACATTTTGGGGAACAAAAGTTCGTTTGGGTTTTTTTCTTCCACAAACAGGGCTTTAGTTGGCATTGCTACCGAGTCCAGTAGGTCATGGCTATGTAGTACAAACTTTCCACACAGCTTTTTTTTCAGCCAGACTCTGATTTTTGGCAAGTTAACAGTCTATTTTGAGCAGGCAATTAGGAACTGGGAAGTTGTTAGAGTAGCTTGAGCAGGGCAGTAGCTGAATCCTAAAACAGCCGGAACAGAAGTTTATGCAACAGTTACGACAACGCTGTTCTGGATTTGCAACTGTTAGGGACATCTGACTAGACCCAGTTGCTAAAGCTTTCTTTATCCCATAACTTTTTAAAGACTCATTAATCACAGCTGTGGGTACAGCAGTGTTTTGCCCCAGTGTCATGTTCACCTAAGGGTGACACTTAAACTTTCAGACAGCATAGTGAAATTTTGTGGCAGAGATCCAACCTTTGCTTTACCATCAGTAAAGCATTACCATGGGTTCAAGAAAGGTTAAGGAGTTCGTGCTGCTCAAAATACAAAGCATCTGTGAAGTCTCACTATTCTACAGTGTATCTTGAATGCCCAGCAATTATCAGTCTAATTTGAGCCACAGAGCTTGTAAATGAGTTTTAGAACTCTGCCTCGCAAGGCTGTCTTTACACTGACAGTTTGGTATGGACAGTTGCTTCTGAACTTAAGGCACACCTTGTTAGTGGATACAGAGTGCGAAATGCAAGTTCCAGTTACACCACTAGGTAGGTAGGTATCGCTGGTCTAAGGGCATAGTACTAGCTGGCTTACACTAGCACATAAGTACATTTATGATTCATCTTAAAAGAGCACACTCACCTAATAGGCTAGAATGGATGTTTCTATATGTAGCATCTTTATATTGATAAGGCCGTTTAGCTGCCAAGAGACTCCAGGGAGAGTCACTCCATTTATTATTGAGCCACTTCTCTACTGTCTCTATAAATTGAGAGATCTTTTCAGAAGAACTTCCCCATGTAGAGAATCTTGACCTATCATCTGTAGTTCATGTAGCTATTAAGTTAATTGGTTTTTTTACCCTCCTCTTACATGTGGAAAGAGCACCCAGTCCACTCCATACTGAGACTATTCTAGAGAGGCTGTAGGAAGCAGTTGCCTGTTAATGTCATTTGTTGTACTGTGGTCACCTCCTTAGATGCCTCTGTTGATCTGCTGATTTGACGTACTTGGTGCTACTTTAGTTCTGCTCATTTTCTTCTCTCATGATAAAATTTGAAGTGTCTGCTAGATTTCAAGAGAGCTTGCGTTACATTATCTCAATCTGGAATGCTTCTGCAAGACAAATAAATACTAGTCCCCTGCTCCCACCTCCACATGCATACATACACACAGCGCTAATGAACGCACAGGCAATATCATATTATTGGATAGTTCTAAGTAGGACTATGAAAGAGCAAAGATCCAGTTGAAATATCGGTATCAAGTCACAGTTTAGTGCTCTAACTACAGAGTATTTGTTAACTCATCGTATAGAAGAAAGAAAAAAAAGCCAAACCAATTTAACATTTGAAGAACTTGCAGAATTCCAGATAGTATAAGCTGAATTCTGCTACGCTTAGCTGTTAAGCTTCCAGAGTTTTGGAAGGTTACTATTAAGGAATTTAACTTCCATTTTTCAACCTTGACACGAGCAGGAACTGTGGCAGTTTGAAGTATATAAGTGACCTTACCTCATAAGATCTGAGACCTGAGGAGTTATGAGTGCAGTCAGCTTCCTTGTTGTTCTGTACTGTTGCAAGGATGAACCAAGTACCAGTGCTCCTTTCACATAGGAGTCATTTGTGGCTAGAGTCACAAAAGACTGGTCTGGAAGAAATGAACTTGGTCAAGTTAGCATGATCCACTGCTTTATTCTGGGACAGATATACTAGAAGCCTATTATTGTCAGGTAATCATGCTGTGAGACCCCTCAGATGTGCTCTTTAACTCTGCATGTTGGGCCTACCTACCTGGCTGAAGGAAGCAGGTTACGCTTGCATACCTATACTTGCTATTAGTAACTTGACACATGGCAAAATGCAGTAAAAAACCAGAATCAAGACTGTTGCGAGAGAAACCAGTTCCAGTTCACCCACAGGTCAAATAAGTCGTGCCAAATATTAGAGACAATCTAAAAGGTCTAAAGAGCCTTATTTTGGCCATTAATATACTATTTTTGAGCTAAAAGTATTGGGAGTCAGTCAGCTTGCCTTTGACCTAAAGTTAGTAACAGTACGGTGTAGAGTCACTCTAGGTTCAGCTCTGAACCCTGAAGCTAGGGCAGCGTAAAACTTAATGTTTCATTTTCCAATGAAAATAAGCATTGAATTAGATCTTGGACAACAGTATTAAGTTTTGCTAGCTCAGGATTTTGCAGACGAGTTGTTCTGCAACCCACAGTTACAGCTCTATCACAAGCATGCAAGATTTAAATGGGAAGTAACCAGTAACAGGATAAGCAATTTAAGACTTTGCCTGAAGAGCAAAAACTGTTGCTGCAAAAAAGGTAAAGTTGGATTGTTACTATAATCTTCTGCTCCAGCTGTATTTTAAAAATAGATTAAGATGGATCACTTTGCCATATACTGCTTATTGAGGCCATATAATACAAGCTTTGCATTCTTTCAATTGTCACGGTGTTTTAAACTGCCAGGGTGGGACTGACAAAAGCAACCAAGTAACCTCTGAACTTCAGTGCACTGTTACCTAGCGCCAGGTGGTACTCCTTTCCAAGCTACAGCACTGTATAAAGAAGCGTGCTCTTTTCTACCAAACCATTTTTGACACCATCAACAAAATAGCTTCTTCCTAAGAATTTCAAGAGTAGTTTTTTTTCACATTCAAATTTATTTCAGCAACTGTGATTTCTTTTCTTTACGGAAGTTGTTAATTAGGTTAGATCAGAATTGAGAGTGAGGGTTCTGGACACTTAGAGGCTTACTATCGAGTCTAGTATAAGATTAAAATAGTGACTGCTCTACTTTCAGAAAGATTGTTGTTTGGTACAACTCCTTAGCCCATGAGACAGTCATCATCAGTATCTTTTTAACTTAATACCATCTTAACAGCTGACAACAGAAAGGCATGTACCATAATTGTCTATAAGCCCTGCAAACCTGGTTTGCAAGCTCTACAGACCAGCTACAAAACCTTCTATTTTGCTTAGCAGCAAAACCAACTAGTCCCAAGGGATTTACATTATAGTGGTCAATTACAAAGTTCAAAAAAGCTTCTACAATGCTGGGAATAAAGATTTTTTTTTTTTTCCAATTCACTTTAGCTACCAATTTGTAATAGTTCATATAATTCAGCAAATCTACAGAACAATTTTGTGTTTCTTTGAAGCTTTACAAATGGCAAGTGTGTAACATTTTAAGTGGTGTGAACATCCTCCTCATAGGGCAGCATTTTTCATTACTTAATTTGCACATTATTCCTCAACTACTCAATAAATAGAAGTCTGCCACGCTGTGCTGACAGACAGCTCACTAAAAATCCAGCGTAGACAAGGTAGGATTGTACTTTTCCGAACAGTATAAGACTAATTCTTAAAGGGACCTTGCCACTGAAAGACTTGTCTTTTTCATTGAACTCTTAGCAGGGATACTTCTGCCACATCTCCTCATCTTACTGAAACTGGCTATTCACACGCAAAGGTCTTAGAGAAATAAAGTCAACGGAAGGGTGGAGTAAAGGCTAAGCAGCCCCCATCACATCCCAACCGCAGTAGGAAACTTGATGACTGCTTGACAGGAGGACGCTGGCAGCTTGTGGAGCACCCAAGTCAGTACACCTTTCCAAAGTTTTGAATAAACTATGTTCTATTTCATACCTTCTCTAAAGTACATTCGGACACGTTATGTATGAGTCCATACTACAGCTTGGGCAAGACCAGTTGCTGCTTAAGATGGAAGCCACATCTGCAAGAGACTAGTCCATTCTACCTAAGCCTTGTGGTGGGTCTTCATTCCCATCCTCTCCCCCTTCTCCATTCCCTGTAAACCTCTCCTCCACAGCAGGCGATGTTCACACAGCAGTCACCGTTACGCCTGAGACACGCTGAACTATTAGTAATAGCGTGGCTGCAAAAACAGAGTGCGAGACAGTCGCACAGCTTCCTAATTCATTTATCCAGGCAACACCGAGCTACTTCAGAGACCTCTTTGGCGGCCCGGTGCCCAGGCTGGAGTACCTGTACGCAGGAGCCCCTGCGCTAGCCCCTGCACACCTAAGGGTGCCCTGGCAGCCCGGGCCAGGAGCAGCCTCTCCTGGGCCAGCGTGGTGAGGGGAGCAGGGCGCTTGCCCCAGATGTTTTAAAGCTTCCCCCGGAAGCGTTTGCACTCCCAGGTGTCTGCTGCTCCCCTGCTCCTTCAGTTCCTTCCCTGCTCCTCCTCCTGCACCTGATGCTGGGTTTGTTTGTTTGTTTGTTTTTTTAAGTACAGGATTTCCTAAAGAGACGGGAGCATCTAATCAAGACGTGCGCCAGACTTCCTCCAGCCCTCCAGATCTGAAAGTGAAACCGACTCCTCTGACAGCTTCAGGTAAGGTAAGAACCGGGAACAAAAAAAAAAAAATCCGGGATAACAGAGCCAGGCATCCTTGGAGAGGTGGTGAGGAGCGGCTCATTGTAAAGCATCGGAATGCAGACAAGTTCCACGCTCTTTGGCGTTTCGGGGAGGGCTCGGTTTTCTCCTGCGAGCCGCCGCGGCCCTGGAGTGGCCTCCCCGGACCCCCCTGACCCCCGCCACATCCCGCCCGTGAGGGACGGAGCCCCGGGCCAGGCACCGAGGCAGGCGGCGCGGAGCAGGGCTGAATGGCGAGCGGCCTCCCAGACCGCAGGGAGCTGCCCGGCGGGACGCCTCCGCGCCCGGCCGCGGGCGGCCCCAGCCCCCCCGGCTGCAGCACCGGCTCGCCGCGGCCGCCCGCCCCTGCCAGGGACCGCCGCCTAAAAATAGGTGGTGCCGGCCCGGCCCGCCCTGCTCCCGCGCCGCGGCCGGACGGCGGCCGGGGAGCGCCCGGCGCCTCCGCGGCTCCCCCAGCGCGGCCCCCGCGAGTCGCGGCCGCGCGTGTCGGGCGGGCGGGGGGGTGTGGCGGCGCCCACTGACCTGCCATGGCGCCGGCTCCGCGGATCGGCTGCAGCAGGGACGGCGGCCGCGCTCCCAGCGCCGCGCCGAGGCCGCCCCTTATATAGGGGCGGGGCCAGGCGCCGCACGTTTTTGGCCGGGGGCGGAGGCCCCGCCCTAAGGAGTCCCCGCGTCGTGGCGGGGCGGGGTCTCCGCCATGGCCTCCGGCGGCGGTGGCACGTCATCCCGCCTGCCGCCGGTGGGCCCGGCTGGGGCGGGGGCCCCCCCGGGAGGGCCTCCTAGCACCCTCCCCCCCCCCCCCCCGGTGCCTCCGGGGCTCAGCGGCGCTCGGAAATACTCCACCGTGGGGATGGAGAGTAGGAGCCCGCGCAGGACGCTGCGGCTTCGGCTGGCAGCGCCGGTGGCACCGGGAGAGCGTCGCCCCTCTCGTCACCAAGCGCTGCAGGAGGGAGCAGCAAAGCCAGGCCTGGCCCAAAGCCATCCGCAGCGGCGGGGAGAGCGTTTGCAGTACACGCACATGCCAGGCCCCCGCGGCCGCGTTGGGGTGGCGTGGCCGCTGGCGAGCCGTCCTCGATGCTGCCGCAAAATGGCAGCTGAGGACGGCGCTGCCATGAGGAGCGCCTTGGGCCGGCTGCAGGCAGCTGCGCGCGCGGTTGGGATCGCTGTCGGGCTTTGAAATGCAGCTGTTGGCGCATGCAGCGTTACGGGCGGTTCAGCGGCGGGCGCTGCAGGGCGCTGCGGGGCGGCAGGAGGGGCCCTAGAGAAGGTGCGAAGCAAGTGCTCTCATGTGAAGGGTTACAGCATCATGCCGCTGTTAAGACAGCGTAACCGGTACTGTTGGCAACGCTTGGCGCCTCTGAGGAGCGTGCGTCAGCAAGCGGCATGAGGAGATACGCCCATGCTTAGGTATTTTCTTTACAGCTCGATTTCAGTCTTTGAAGAAATTTAAGCTGTACCTTTTCAGGAATATAGGAAGGGTGCTAGTATGTTTCTTGTGCTCTTCTTTATCACCCTTGCAAGCATGATGAGTATTAAGACTCTAGTACAGGTTCTTTGTTATTCACATGACTACCTACCTACTAGTCAAAACTGAGCAATTAAAGATAATGACAAATAGTGAAGGGTATAGATACACAAGATACCCTAACTGAAGAGATGAGATAGTCCAAAGAATCACAGAATCACAGACTGGTTGAGGTTGGAAGGGACCTTTGGAGGTCATCATCTCTAGCCCCCTGCTCAAGCAGGGCCACCCAGAGCCGGTTGCCCAGGACCATGTCCTGATGGCTTTTGAATATCTCCAAGGATGGAGACTCCACCACCTCCCTGGGCAGCCTGTGTCACTGTGTGCCCATTGCCTCTGGTCCTGTCGCTGGGCACCACTGGGAAGAGCCTGGCTCTGTCCTCTTTGCGCCCTCCCTGCAGGTGTTTATATACATTGATGAGGTCCCCCTGAGCCTGCTCATCTGCAGGCTGAGCACTCCCAGCTCTCTCAGCCTTTCCTCATAGGCAAGATGCTTTCTTGCCCCTTCATCATCCTTGTGGCCCTTTGCTGGACTCTCTCCAGTATGTCCCTGTCTCTCTTGTACTGGGGAGCCCAGCACTGGACACAGTCCTCCAGGTGTGGCCTCACCAGTGCTGGGCAGAGGGGAAGGATCCCCTCCCTCAACCTGCTGGCAATACTTTGCCCAATGCAGCCCAGGATACCATTCACCTTCTTTGCAGCAAGGGCCCATTGCTGGATCCTGTTCAACTTGGTGTTTACCAGGACCCCCAGGTCCTTTTCTACAATCCATTATCTTCCTCAAGACAATAACCTATACCTGCTTTTTCACCAGAATAAACTGAGGAAAGTCTGTTAGGAAGGGGATTCCTTTCTAACCTGAAATGGCAAATAGGTTTTGTCATTAAAGGATTTAAAAACTAAACCCTCAAATGCAAACTGATGAACAAAGAACATTCCACCTCCAAATTTCCCCAATATGGGAAATTGTTTAAGCTGAGAAAATTTTTGTAGACCTGTTTTAAAATCAAATTGCTTACTTTTAAAAATACCAAAATCAGGGAAGTGCTCCTTGAGCAACAAGAACAAAAAAAGCTTTTAGAGCATACCAGTAATGTATAAAACATCACGTGCATAAAAATGCATAAATCATAATTATAGGCAATGCTGGTAATGTTCTATGTGAGTAGGGATTACTGATATTTTCCGGTATGTGGCCCTTTTTCAGGTATCCGTGGCTTTGACAGACTTTCTCTGTGATGGTGATGGGCATGGTTTGTGTCTGTCTCAGATGAAAGTTTTGAGAAATTTTTAGCCAGCACATTTCAGCTGCGTCTAGCTTGTTGCTTTGCCAAGTTTTTGAGAGAAAACAATAGAATAGCCACTGTTGGTGATTGCCCCCCCCCCCTCCTGCCCCCCCCCCCCCCCCGGCTCCTTTGTATTATGTTAGAGTGGAGCAAAAGAGCACCATTCCTTCTGGTTTCCGTGTTAAAAACAAACAATCGAAACAAAACCCCTAGGTTTGTCAGTGTTAAGGTTGAAAGTGTGACAGAGAAATGCTCCCCCCACCCCTAGCACACACCTGTTTGCACAGGGTTGTTGGAGATTTGTAAATGTTCGTGGCTGAACAGGCTGTAAATTCTATGGTTCCCTTGCGTGCCTGGATTGCACATACATCCGTGCCCCTATGCTGACTGCTTACGCTCCTTTCCCCACAACCTGGAGGCAAAAACTCACAGGAAGAACCTGCAAGACAACTGGGTGTCCCATTGGCTTCCAGATCAAATGGAAGAAAAGATTATGTGACATGAGGATAGAAGGAAAAAAGCTGGGAAAAAAGAGAGGAATGCTTGGGACAAGCTCTCATGAGATGAGGGCTAAGACGGGAAAGCATCTAAGCCTAGGACAAGCTGAGCAAAAAAAAAAGCTTGGCCTCAATTTTGATGGAAGAGGATAAATGTAAGACTAGGTAAAAGGGATGAGGATGGGAACTAGCCAGGGAAGCTGTGTTACTTGTCAGCGCACCATAGGACTTGATACAAATCTGGTGAGGAAGAAGGAATAAAGTTTGCTGGATAAAGAGACAGACAGTATTCAGAAAGAACAGACAAAGTGCTGCAATAGCAGCTCCTTAGGTGAATTCTGGTGCACTGAATGAGGTGCAAGTCCTCTGGAAAATGAGCCTGTGATCGTGCAATTGAAAAACTACATCACAATGCATGTCACAGAAGTCAAATTTACCATTACACATTATAGAACTTCCTACTTTCAATGACTGAGTAATAGTCTTATTTTAGTAGGAGCTTGTCTATAGTTTAAGTAAAAAGGTATTTCAAAACACCAAATACTAAGAAGTAGCTTTGAAATATAGTTAGGATTTGCATAGCTGTAACAGAAACTGCTATCCCTGTAACTGGAATGTGTTAAGTGTAAACTTCCAAAGCACTTAATTAGCCATTTACACTTAAGCTATACAATAATCTTGCAAATATGCACAGTGAGTCCAACCATTAAATTAATAAAACATTGTAGGGAAAGTTTCAGAATAAAACATTATTTCTGCCTTTGCAAAATCTGGAGAAAACCAGAAAAACGGTCGACTCCATGCATTCAGTCCAAGTTTAAAGTACTCGAATTCACTTTTTACAACATTGCAACTGAAATGGTAATCTGTCTGGTTTGGAAAGAGACTTCCGTGGTGTGAAGTGCATAGCCGGATATATAAAAAGAATACAGCCCGATTCAAGACTGTGCTGAGAGGTTTGGTTCCATTTTTGTCCCGTCACCTCTGTCTTGCCCTGTCATACACTTCCCTGATGACAAAAGCGGTTCTGGGTCATCCCCTCTGCTTTTTGAAGCCCTTCTCACCTTGACCTTACTGTGAAGCTAGACTGGACATTTACTATTTCAGGACTTAGAATAGTCTGGATAGAATTCTAAAAATTGGCACAAATTTTTCCTAGTGCTAGGATTTCAATATAATATAACTTATTCCAATAGGACTGAAAACGCTTTGGTGTTTCTATTTGAATAATCAAAATACTATGCTGTCACTCCATCTTATTTCCACCTGTCACATTCTCCTTTCCTAATGGGCATTCTCTTGGCCTGTCCCGGAGCCAGTTAGAGCTTTGGCCTCCTTTCCTTCAAAAAACCCCACTGTTACATAAAGGTGATACTCTTCTGCAAAGCTAGGCTCTATCTTGTAAATCTTGCATTTGCTTGGTGTGCGTTCCTTAACACATGGCAGTGAGCACATGTGTAGCAGATTAAGGAATTCTTACGATTTCTTCTAGCTAACATGATAAAATAAACACTCTTACAAGGAGTGAAGCAAGTAGGTCTCAGTTTCTTTTGATTTAGATCATCTTTTGATTCTCATTTTGGTCTATAATGCAAGCTACAATAGAAGCTTTTCTCCTGGTTGCATGAATAACCTGGCATCTATTAAGAAGTAAATTGATGCTGAGCCTTTTTTCACATTGGAGAAACAGCTACCTCCCTCATCAGTCTTTACAAAACTGTTAAAAAGTAGTAATGCTGAGAC
Organism: Nipponia nippon; assembly: GCF_047370975.1. Lineage (NCBI taxonomy): Eukaryota > Metazoa > Chordata > Aves > Pelecaniformes > Threskiornithidae > Nipponia > Nipponia nippon. The sequence goes on from NW_028262391.1 coordinate 10,784,096, forward strand.
CTCTCTCCACTTTCTTAAACTTAATGAAAAGGTTGAAATGTTATTGGATAACACAGAACCACATACAGATGATTTCACAAGCCTCTTCTCCCTTCTCCTTTGGCAAACAGGCTAAACAAGGCACGTGTACGTGTGTTTTTCTCCTAACCTGCCCTCTGTGCCACCTCTGTCTGCTCCCCTTTGCTAGCGACTCTTTTAGGATGGGAGGCCACGAGACCTACTGATCAGGACACGTGGCCGGGAGCAGAAAGCAGGGGTTCGTCACCAGTTCCACTCCTCATTTGCCATGACGCTAAGGGCAGCCAATGCTGCTACATATTTGTTTCCCTTTTTTTCTCTCTTTACCACTTGACTAAAATCAGTAAGTCTGTCTCTTGCTCTGTATTTGTACAGGGGAGTCCTAGTCATGTATCCAAGCTGTAGGTGCTACTGCCTCAGTAGGTAACAATCAGCCTTACGGTTTCTTACTTGCACAGATGTGCAAGAGAATCTTAAGCTCTCCTAAAACAGAAGACTTGTAGTTCCTTCTTAACATGCATTTCATTCCTTACTACAGGAAGTGCTAAAACTCTTAATACTTGAAACAAACAAACTAGCAGATGATAAAATTCCTGGAGATGCAAAGTTCTCAAGATACAGAGACTGTAGGAGGGATTTGGGAAGAAGCAGTGGTAATACTTCCACCAGGTTACTCAGACTTACAACGGTGCTCTAGTTCCATGCTGGAGTTGTGCTGAATTTCAAGCTAGTACTTCCTCCAGTTTAGGCCATGTAATTAACTTTAGTCTCATGTGAAAATAATAAAAAAAAATCAGGATCACATTTCTAATTAATATTAAGTGAATTCAATTATTCCCTTTTAGAAAACCTTCATATCATTAAGCTCAGATGCTTCAAGCCTTTTCATAGCTAAGGAAGTATAATAGCATCAATATTAGGATAGGATAGAGTAGAGTAGAGTAGAGTAGAGTAGAGTAGAGTAGAGTAGAGTAGAGTAGAGTAGAGTAGAGTAGAGTAGAGTAGTTGGAAGGGACTGACAATGATCATCTGGTCCAACTGCCTGACCACTTACTTCAGGGCTGACCAAAGGTTAAAGTATCTTACTAAAGGCATTGTCCAAATGCCTCTTAAACACTGGCAGGCTTGGGGCATCGAGCACCTCTCCACAAAGCCTGTTCCAGTCTTTGACCACCCTCTCGGTAAAGAAATGCTTCCTAATGTCCAGTCTGAACCTCCCTTGACGGACGCAGCTTTGAACCATTCCCAGGCGTCCTGTCCCTGGATCCCAGGGAGAAGAGCTCAGCACCTCCCTCTCTACGTCCCCTCCTCAGGAAGCTGTAGAGGAGCAATGAGGTCTCCCCTCAGCCTCCTTCTCTCCGAACCAGACAGGCCCAGAGTCCTTCTCTAGGACTAGAATGTTACTAGAGAAGTGATGCATTAACAATAATGCTCAGCAATTATAGCTGTCAAAAACCTATATAAGCATTAATCCCACATCTCTGAGCAGTTAACTATTACCACATCCATTTTTACTGAAGAAGATTATAGGGCTCATTTAGATTAAATGGGAAGATAGTTTGCGGTTTATGCTAGCATAAAGCAACAGCAGTGTTTCTTGAGAGGTCATTTGAATTGACCTCAAAGGAATTGTTTCAGCATGACACCATCAGCTCAGGCAACACTGGTCTTTCTTACATGACTTCCTCGGGACTGCACAGAACATCAGCGATACAGATCTGTGGTGTAACGGCTTCCACACCTGACGGCACTGACAAGGTCTGGTACTCATCAGAGCAGAATGATGTGAGCCTAGAGGTCCAAGTTCCTGGGTTCTTGACCTAAGTGGGCCAGCGTGCTTAAGGGATAATGAGTAAGGTCTTCTTTAAGTGGAGTTTTATCATAGGATGTTCAGGTTTGCACAAGAAAAAGGTCATCAGTCAAGGCTACAAGATGTTAATCAGTAGTCCTTGTTATCAAAACCATCGCAGCGCAAAATGGTCTGTAGGTGTTAAGCCCCATCTCTCTGCTAAAATCGATGTCATCCATGCTGAAGGACAGAGGTCTTGTCACAGGGCTGAAAAATACTTAGGCTGGACATAAACAGAAATGTATCTGGTGAACAGTTAAAGGAGAGCTAACTGAGTCAGCCTTACGAATTCCTCGTTCACAGTGATTGACGTGTGCTATAGGGCAGTAAATTCCACTTCAGAGACGGGTGATTGTTTTTCTGTTGAAAAGTCTGCAGAAAACAGCTTCTCGCTGTGTCCTATTTACAGAACCCACGTTGGCGGTGCTGGGAACGTTTGCTATCTCAGGTGTATCATTCCAAGGAAATATTCCCATGTTAAAAGGTTGATCCTTAAGTTTACTCTCCATCATAGTTAGAATAGCTCTCAAATGTAGCTACCTTGCAGTATATGCCGTATGAAGTGGGTTTCTTAAAAATGTTTTGGGGCTCTATTAGGAAGCTGGGCATAATTAGTTTGACAATGCCTTCTCTTATGAATTGGTCCCCGTATATCCGGCGTGGCTCAGTGATGATTTTCTAGCTGCATAGTTCACACAGACTATAGTATTATTTATCCTGTGCAAACATTGAAACAACTTCTCATGCTTTTCTCACTGTACAGTCTGGTTATTTTTTCATTGTCTTTTATCAGGATTTTCATCAATGTTTCCCCACAGCTTCCAGATTGTTCACAATGCAGATGCAGCAGTTCTGTTCACTGGGCTGGGCAACAGCAATCACGTTACCCATGCCCTGCATTCTTTACATTAGATGTTCACAGGAAGACAAATTTAATTATAGCTAGTACTAACTGGGGACAGACGGACACTTGGTTGTTTGTTTTAAAAGCCACAATTGACATAATAAGGAGGCCTAAGCTCCATTTGCTTCTTTCTGATGCTTTTGCTAGTGACTGTTTATATTTTGATGCAGCCTATTGCCTATGAAGGTCAGTTTGTTATAGCAGTTTACACTTATACAGCTGTTGTGGCTGGCACTTAAGATCTGAAGCAGCTGGGTTCGAGTGGGTTTTGAACCATAGAGTTTTTCAGTACTTTGCATAAATAGGTAAGACATTCAGAAGCCCTGTAATGCTTCTGACTATATAACATCTTACGAAGTGAACTCCACTGGTTAACTTTATCATTTTGTCAGTGCTAAGTATAGGCTACAGAGCCTCCCCATCCTGTGCTCACCAGTATCTTCTGAAGAAGCCCTGCTTAAAGTGGCAGTTTTAGTGTTTCAGGAAAGGTTTAAGGCATCTTTTTTGTTATTTTTCCTATATGTTCTCCTAATAATCATTATTTACAAGGGATGTTCAGAATATTTTACATCACACAGGGATGACTGCTACAAAGTTTCTGGATTTTATTGCTGTGTTCTCTGCTACAAGAGGCATAAAAATTTTGTAGGTAGGAATTCGCAGCCATTATTTTTCATCTAAATGTATATTTTATAGCTTTTATGAAAGCTATAGTACAGAATTATTTGTGACATGATTCTCGCTTAAAAAAAAAATAAAACCACCCCACTTGTACATAAGTTGAAAATTGTTTTATCTAAATGTTTAATGGGTATAATGGTCCAGCTGAGAGATCATGGGATTTAGCCTGTAGTTATTAAGCACTTAACATTGATATGGCTTATGTTCAGGAGGCCCATTTGGATAAAGTGCAGTATCACTTGTGTGAATATATGTTGAGGAAATGTGTTTCACTTAGGAAAAGGTACAGCAGAGAGTAAACCTCTCTTTATGAAGCCAGTAACAATTACGAAAAGCGTAGTAGAAAATATTTTGTTCCAGCGTCTCCTTCAGCCCGGGCACATTTAATGTCCATAGCTTCACTTAAATTAATGTGCTTTTCCCTTCTAGCATTTTAGGTATATTTAGAGCCACTGGTAGGCTTCAAATATTATATGGAAAACTTTAATGAGACCCTTTTGTGACTACTTGTATTAGAAAGGACAGAGTTTTGTTCTGGAGTAATAGAAATGAAGGGGAGAGTGCTGCATTTTCCTAATGATTACTGTGTATACACTGTTTTTCTGTTCAGTTTTGTGTTGCTTCTTAACTGAACTTGGAGAGTTAAGACAAATGAAAGCTGTCCATTGGTCCAGATAAGAAGTGAAAAAAGATCAAGAAGTGAGACAGCAGCAGGAGTAGCAATTTGGAGCATCTGTGACAGGAGAAAGGATTGGGAGATCTCAGATAATCAGTAGGAGAGCTCTTATGCACTGCAGCGTCATGCTGGAGAATGTGGTCATTAAACTCTAAGGAAACTCTAAGGACGATAAAAGGAGATGGACAGGACCAGAAGCTATAGATTACAGCAGGCTTCTTTAAGTTTTTAATCCAGCTTTTTAAAAGCTGCTTATATTAAACAAGTCTGATTGATAGGGAAATCTGTATCATGCTTGTCTTGTAACTGCTCATCACATCTTTCAAAGACCTCGGTGTCCAAATATACCTTCAGAGCTAATCATGGTTGGTACGAAGAGAGTTTTAGTGCTGGTTGCAGTGTAACGGGGAGTGAGCTGTGGAATTCCCCTTACTTAAATATGATACCTGTGATGGTGAAACATGACCATGGACAGTACAGCAGGACATAAGAAACAGAATTTGTAGGTAGAGGTCTTTTACTCGATCAGCTGATTTAGTAGGAGAAAATAGACAAGCTTTTGGACACATGAGCCCTTCTTTAGTCTCAAATAAAACCATGGACTTAATAGCCTCACTGGTTTCATGGCATATCATAATATACCTCCTCATTAACCTCTCTGTTCCATAGGCAACAAACTGCCTGATTCTCTTCTCTAACATTGTCTCCTCTCTTATCCCCTGAACAACTTCTCTTTTACTTCAAAGCTGTCAGCTATCATGTCTTTCAGAGACAATCTAACCAATATGCACCTAGCTAAACTCTAAGCAATTGCTTTCTAGTTGTATTTGGCTCAGCTAATTTTATTTAGGTCTGCCACATCTATTTTGGACTTGATGAAGGTCTCTGAGAGTTCAAAAGCTTGCCTGGTTTTTTACAGTTATAGCAACTGATTTAATGCAGTGTAATACCTCTATCTGCAAATCTAATGAATAATTAGATTAGGGATGAGAAAATGAATGAAGAAAAACTTGAACGCATACTGGACCCACCAGACTGAAAACAGCAGTGACAGGAGTTTTAGTCATTTAAAAACTATTACATTTTATCTTTGTCTTCAAGCCTTGCAGTTGTACTGGTTACCATATAAGGAAGCAGTCCAGAAATGCTGATCTTCATAATCCCTAATATAGGTACGTCTTACTCTGAATATTGTGAAGGCAAAATGTTTCCAGGGTCATGTAACGTTTGTGACAGATCTTGATATCATTTCTGGTTTAAGTCCATGTCTCACCCTTTTCTTGTCTCCTTAGGCATATTCATTGATACTTAGACCTTTGGCTACGCTTGAGCTTAGCGGGGCAGAAACTTGTATTTGTTGCCTTCCAGCGTGCAGTCTTCTGAAACGTGCTGGGATATAGCAAGAGTAATTAGTGCCACTTCTACAGCTTTGCTTTCTCTCCTTTGCAACAACAAGGTTACTGACCATCCCAGCTTTTCTAAAGCTAAGTACTGTTTATTCAGTCACACCATTTATAGGAGTAAACCTCCTGTAAAACAACAAACTGTTATCCCATCCAACCAGGCAGGCTCTCAGCACCTCCCAGCACCATTAGGTGACCCTAGTTCAGTTCTCGAGTAGACTATGAATAAACTTGGACAAACAAACATGCATGCTCGTGTGAGGGCCATCACTGAGGTTGTTCCCAGCCCTTCTTTGTTGCCAGACCTTTAGTATCAGATCAAACCAGTAAAATGATACCCCCATCCCCTTGGGGTGAATCTTTGAAGGGCATAAGTCATGCACATTTCCAGTGTTGTTTTTCTTCTATCTGCTTCTCCCAACTTTCTGCTGGGACTCCACTGCAGGACTTCTCGTTCTTTGAAAATACATTTCACATGGCTGAGTTTGCTACAAATACTTTCAGTGACAAACACTTAATGATAAATGTGTCCTTTATAACATCAAAACAGAAGTGTGTTTGAAAATTTCGTGCCTTCTCAGCATCTGTTATATTGCTACATTGCGGTCTTTGAATGGCCCGGGATGTTAGGACATTGCAACAGGAACATTTTTATGCTTGGTTTCAAGGTCGCCCCAGCTGTAATTATAGGGAGACATAAATCTTGCTCTACCTTTCGCCCTCCCAGTGCCAGCTGAAACTGTCTATTTAGATTTCTCAGAGTTCCTTTTCAGCAAAGACAGGGAACATACAGCAGATAAACATTTCTGTAGGCTGTGGCCTAGCTCCCTGACTTATTTTATCAAACAATGATGGAGCTCAGCTGAACCAAATGGTCCTGAAGCTCACTTGGTTGCCGGGCTTACAGTGGAGTAAGAAACAATTTCTCTGCATCTATATAGTGAGTGGGAATGCAGAAAAAGCTGTAAAGAAAAGGGAAATAGTTGAGAGAAAGAAAAACATGAGGTAGGCCCAGGAAAAGGAGAGGATTTATGGAAACTGAGGAGAGGCTGGAGAGGGCACAACATAAATGAGAATAAGTGAAATTGAAAGAGAAGAAAGGTTGAAAAGAATTTCAGCTCTAAGGAGTCTTCAGAATTGGAAAAAGAAGAGACCTGTAAGAATAAAAATAATATTTCTTTTGGGGTTCTTGGCGATGAGATGACAATGATGTAGTGAAGAGGGGAGAGACAAAATCAGGGACTTTGGCTGGGACACTAAGTGCGACGAATTTTAAAAAGGCTTCAGGGCTGAGGCTAAGAGAATAGGGAAGCTAAAGAATTGTATGGGAGAGAAGTCTGAAGACAGGCTGGAGTGCTTTGTTAGGTAGGGACATTTGGCAGTGTCTCTTGAAACCATTGCCCAGAAAGACTTGTGGAGAATAAGAGGGGCACTAGGCAAGCTTCTTCATAGCAAGACCTCCCTAGGAAACCACTGGATTGCGATATGTAAGAGTGAGATACAGTCAGCACTTTCACTGAGGCTGGCACGCAGCTGTTAATGCTGGAAGATACTTTGCATCCCACTTTGCTTCAATTAGATTTCTTCTGCTCCATCTTTCCTTAACAGAGCTACTACTTTGTTCACTTTCCAAAATAGCTGGAACAATTCTTGGTGGGTCTATATGCAGCACATCTTTCATTGTCTTGCATTGGACTTGCATTTAATATGATGATAAAAAACTCAATACTTAGATAACATTACCCTTCTTGTTACTAATGGCTGAAATAGCAAGCAACAAGTATGCATCTTATCTGGCTGTAAATAAATTTTTAAAAATCTGAACATTCAGCTTAAATTTTCGTAAGTGTTCATTTTCCCAGCCAGGCTATGGGACTGAAAACTGACATGCACAGACATAGTCACTTTTGAAACTGTACTTTTACTGAGGACTGAATCTTTCCTTTTTCATTTTGGTGGAGAGCCCATCCTGTATCAAAAACAGTGCTGCCTGCAGAACAGTAAGACTTCAGGAAAGAAGTGCTTTCAAGCCACCCTGTATTTACCCATGCAGTATAAAATGTACCCCACAGGGAAGGGGAATTCCTGTTCACCAGTGTGGAGGAGGAGGAGATCCAAATCTGGACAACACATTTAACCACCCCAGAACTTCCTCAGCCATTGCTCCTTGTAGGAACTGAAACATTTGCTTTGAGAGATTGAGAATTTGATTCTTCTCTTCCATTTTAACCCATGTGTCTTGGATTTGGTGTATAATGTCAACAGATTTCATTAGCTGGTTTCAGATGATGTGTTTTCAAAGCTCCATTCATATTGAAGCCCATGTATGATTTTGATGCTGGGCCTGTACAGTCAGTCTTTCCTCATAAATACTGCTCATTGCATGAGCAAAGATTTGAGTGCCACTATATTTAAGAACGGATGGGGAAAGCACTGTTAATGAAGGTGAATTATCTTTGCAGTTCTTCTTTCTATGTTGCTGTGTGAAGTTTTTGTCAAAAAAAGATTTTCATTTTGCCTTGAAAAGCATTCAGTTGATCTTGCTTTTCTTTTAAATACTGAGCACTGTAAATCGTTTATTGTGCAAGATTTGGCTAAAGTATCTGATACAACTCAGGGATGTTAGATTTGCAAAGGACTGCACAGAAGAGGAACTGTGCTAAAACCACATGCTGTTGTCTATTTTCAGTCTTGACTTTCTCTGCCACTGTATAGATTTGGGAAAAAAATGTAACTCTTAAATCAGTAATGTATTCCTCAGCCTTCTCTTTATGGTTAATGCAGTTATTTAAGTTGCACGTGCTATATTCAGACTGGCAAGTAGAAGACAGAGGAGGCTGCCTTACTCCTCGAGGAATCTCGTATGAGGCAGAAAAAAAGAGGACCGAGGTCTCAATTTACCCCACGGAGCCCAGGAACGTGCTCTCCTCCTTGATCTGTGGCCAGCGCGTGTGCGGTGCCTGGGAGCGGCATGGCGGAGGGCAGGGCCCCTTTCCCCGTGGCAGGGCCAGGTGAGGGTCAGGGACACCAGTCAGGTGAGCGAGACCTTCGGCAGTCGCAGGCTCGGGGATGGCTCCTGCCCGCTGTGGCTGCCTGGAAGCAGAGGTGCGGGCTGGGGGGTCCCAGCCCAGGCCCACCCAGGGCAGGGGCATGCGGGGCAGGGTTTGCTGAGAGCACAGAGCCGACTTTCCCATCCCTTGTCCTGACTTCAGGGCCCCGGTTCCTCCCCAGCACCAGCCAGGATGTGCAGTCGGCCCTGCGGAGAGGGACAGCCAGGAGCTGTGGGGAGGAAGGCAGGCCCCGGAGCAGGATGGTGATGTGGCGGCTCTGAGGGGATGATGGTCCTGCTGCTGGCAGGCCTGCCTGAGAGTGCTGGTACGTGACAAGACAGTTTAAAATCAGCTGGTGGTTTTCAGTGGCACTGCCTCTGAATGTTGGACCACAGAGCTGAGGGGACCAAAAATCGTAGCATCATAGAATCATAGAATCGTTTAGGTTGGGAAAGACCTTTAAGATCATCGAGTCCAACCGTTAACCTAACACTGCCAAGTCCACCACTAAACCGCGTCCCCAGACAGGACATCTACCCGTCTTTTAAATACCTCCAGCGATGGGGACTCAACCACTTCCCTGGGCAGCCTGTGCCAGTGCTTGACAACCCTTTTGGTGAAGAAATTTTTCCTAATATCCAACCTAAACCTCCCCTGGTGCAGCTTGAGGCCGTTTTCTCTCATCCTATCTCTTCTTACTTGGGAGGAGACCAACCTCCACCTTGCTACAACCTCCTTTCAGGTAGTCGTAGAGCACGGTAATTATGTTAATTTTCTCTAATGGAGATGAGTTAGTGCTCGCGGTGATGCAGGTAGGTTCAGTGGAAGGGCAGTTTACTGCAATCCTATGGATTGATTCTTGCACGTGGTGGCTAAAATCAGACCTATAAAGAGCACCTGTAACACGTTCCTGGTGTGTATCCCCCTGTTCTGCTACACTTCCAAAGGAAGTGGAAACTTTAAAAGCTGTAGGCAAAAATTCCTCACTTTCTTTTTACTGTTTTTCTGCTTTTATGTTCTGTGGCATGTATTGCTCAAAACTGAGGGTTCAGTCACTCACATTCCGTCAGTTGTTTAGAAATTATTGTTTACAGTTTCTCACTCAGGGGTTAGGGTTTATGACTTTATTCTGTGGGACTCCATATCTATCAGTCGGGGCTTACAGTTTACTTATTTACTGATCAGGACGTGGGATTTAAAATCTAACCTCATCCCTAAGGTGTAAAGCGCCAACAATCTTTTGGGTTCCAAGATACGTAGTTTAACACTTAAAAGTTCAGGGTTTACATCTTACTGTTAAATGAAAAGGTCCAAATCCTTAAATAATAAACTGTAAGCCCTAAGCAGTAGGCTGTGAACCATTTGGGGGAGTTGGTATGTTTCCCCTGGTGCCAGCCACCATCCAGCTCCGTGGTCTGATCCGAGGCAATGCGCGGGAAGTAACGAGGCCTGTGTTTGAAGAAGTGGATCTGCTTGTGCATGCCCGGATTGAAAGAGGGGCACGGCACGGTTACGCCAAAAACGTGGACACAGACGTTCCTGAGAAGTTAACCTGCGCTGACTACTTCATCCCATTTCTTTCTTGCAGCCAGCCCGAATGTTATGGTAGTCTTCAAAACGGGGGTGGAGGGGCAGTGTTTGTGGCTTGCGTGTTCTCCTTTACCTTGTTCGTGTGTATTAGATCAGTGTTTATGTTTGTATACAAAATTTAGGTTCTTGTGCTCTTCTGCAGGGCTTTCAGTTTTTGCATTGCTTTATGCTTTTATAGGATGATGCCTTTTACCGTGTCTGTCAGCAAGCAGCTCACAAACGACTGTCACAGTGGACAGCAAGGCAGTGGAGCTGACAGATGCTGCAGAGTGCCTGCCAGCCTTGCGCACCCGCCATCGGCGCACATTCGGAGAGGTTTTCTGCAGCTGCAGCAGTCCTTTCTCCATCCCTCTGCCCAGCTCCCTGTCCCTCTCTTTCTGCCCCACGACCCTTCCCACCAACTCCAGCCGTCCGTCCAGCTTGCTCGCCGCCCTTCCCCGTCCCAGTCGCTCCGTCCCGCTCGTTCTCTCTGCCCTTCCCCGCGTCTCTGCAGTGCCGCCGCGCCGCTCCCTGCTGCCCCCAGCTGAGCCATACCGAGCGCTGCGGGGGGGGGGGGGGGGCACACGCATGCGCAGTGCCCCGCGCCCGCCTCCCCTCGGTTGAGCCCCGCACAGCACCGCAGCCGCCCTGCGCGCGCACGCGCCTCACGGCCGCTTACCGCTGACCACCGTTCACGAGCGTACGGGGTGGAGGCGGTGCACGCATGCGCAGTACTGCCGCCGTGGTCGCGGCTGCGCCCGGCGCGGCGCTGCAGCCTCCTCCGCACGCATGCGCAGTGCGGCCGCCTCACCCGCGGCGGACCGCCGCCCGCTGCGGCGGCTGCCATCGTACTCACTGCCGCCCTCCCGCGATCGCAGTCCAGCAATGCAGCGGGAGGGGCGCACGCATGTGCGCCACCGCTGCCCTCGGCTGATCCCAGCGCGGTGCTGCCGCTGGGGCAGTGTCTCCCTCCTGCTCGCTGCCGCCCCCAGTTCATCACAACCCAGTACTGCAGGGCGCCGCAGGCGCGGTACCCGCCGTGTGCTGCAAGTAACTAGCAGGAGCGCCAGCGATATCCGCCGCTCCTTCCCGCCGCTCCGCTCGGCAGCAGACCGCCTTGCCTTCGCGGTGCTCCCCGGTGCCGTGGGGACGGGCAGGCGGTCCGGGGCCGCTCCGCGCTGCTCACCCGCCCCTACAGCAGCGCTCCGCGCTGGCTGGCGCACCGCTGCAGCGGCCTGCGCGGCGGCCTCCACTGCGCATGCGTGAGCCGAGAGCGGGAACGGTGCGGGGCCGCGCTGTGGGCGCCGGGGGCGGCGGAGGGGGAGCACGAGCAGGAGCAGGAGCAGGAGCGGTGCGGTACCGTGCTGCGAGCGCTTCTTGCCGCCTCTACCTTGCCTCTCCCCGCCCGCAGTGTTGACAGCCAGTGCGTGCGTGGTGCCTGCAACCGGCACGACGGTGGCGTGCAGGCGTTGAGGGTTGGGACGGCTCGGTGCTGAGTGCCCGGGGACACTCCTGAGGCGGCTGAGACCCTTCAGTGGCTGCCGGCTTGGGGATGCCTGCTGCCTGCTGGGGCCATGCTCCCTGGAGGCAGCGCATTGAGGGTCTCGGCCCAGCCACACTCATCCCTGGGGTGCGTGAGGCAGAGCCTCTTTATCGCTTCAGGGCTTACTGTGCTAAATGGAAAAGTCTAAGTCCCTAGAATAAACTGTAAGCCCTGAACCCTAAACAGCAGGCTGTGAACCCTTCTTGGGGGTTTGTAACCATCGTGCACCACGGCTAATGTTCATTGTGATTCCACTAAGAAAGGCACTCGGGCTCTGTAAATTATTGATCGAAATTCCGGGTATTGAAGCTTAACACTAGCAGGAAAAAAAGCATAGTACAATCTCACGTTCCCTCAGGTGCTGGGAGCATCCCGTTGTGCAGAATCGGGGAGACCTCCAACTAAGGCACAGCCCACAGTGCAGCTCCTGTCTGTGGGGAGGTTCTGTTGGCATCTTGGTCTTTAAAGCTCTTATAGAATTTTCTTGTAAGAAATAATTCTATTCATCCTTTTACTGTCAAATGAGAGCATTCACTTAAGAACCTGCTGCTTCAGTGTAAGATAAAGACAAATACATGTAATCAATCACCAGTGCCAAGCAGGAGCTGCCCACGGGCTCCTTTGTCACCATGAGTCAGCTAAGTTTATCCTGTGACCAGGGTGTATGTGCAGCACAACACATGCCTGAAGGCCAAGCTGTATGTGCAGCGTAGCGCAGCAGGGCCATGTGCCTTCTCAGGTTAACTGTTACGTCGATCACTCACTCCTCAACTGTACGTTAGTCTTCTGGTTAGGATCACTACAGTAACGTTCCCCTGTGCCACCCCGCGTTCCTCTCTGTGCTGGCAGATCTGAGGTCTCGGTTTGATACTGTGCAGGCATGACACACTGCCACTGCTGGGATGGTGAATGAGTTGAGAGCTGTCAGAGTTTCTTGCAGGGCTCTAGGGCAGGGCAGAAGCACAGACAGGTGACATCAGGGTTTTTCCTCAAATAACAGAACTGAGTCCTATCCTTGAAGGAAAAAGCAGGCTGACAGTTACGCCTCTTGTTGAACTTAATGAGGTTCACGTCAGCCCATTTCTCTAGCCTGTCGAGGTCCCTCTGGATGGCAGCATGATACTCTGGTTTATCAGCCTCTCCTCCCAGTTTTGTCTCATCTGCAAACTTGCTGAGGGTACTGTGCCTCATCATCACTGCTTTTTGGTCTGCTTCAGGGTCACATGTTTTTCTTTCCCTGTGCACCAGGTCTCTCCCTTTGCCTTGTGGTCCTAGAGTCTGTTTGCCCTTGTCACCTCCATACTGCGGTGCCTGTGGGGTGGTGCCGCCGCGCTCATTCCCACCTCCCAGTAAGGAAACGCTGGGCAGCATGGCGGCACGCCGGGCACGGTTCCTGGCGGCAGTGGGTGAGGGCCAAGGCCACCGGTGAGGCGAGTGAGCCCCTTTGGCGGGTGCAGGGGTGTCTCCCGCCCGCTGGCTGCCTGGGGGTGGTGGGATGGGAAGCTTCAAACTGCCTGCTGCGGCAGGCTCCCGGTCTGCTGGAGGCGAGATGGGTCAGAGCAGCCCCGGGGAGTTACCCGAGAGCTGATAGAAGGGGAGAGGGGAAGAAAGCGGACACCCCCCAGGCACAGATGCTGGGCGCCTCCCAACTCACCAGAGCTCCCCCTGAGGCTCCCGTGGCCCCGCTTGCCCTGTGCAGCTGCCCCCAGCTCCAGCACCTCCCGTGAAGCCTGTCCCGTAGCCCCAGGCCGCCCCCAATCCCTGTTGTGAGGGCAGTACGCTGTCCCTTGAATGCACTGGATTCTCCCTTAACGCAGGAAAGAGCAGTGTCTCCAGAAGCCCCTGGGGAAGGAGAGGCTCCGGCCAGGGGCAATCTACGGTAATAAGTCACTGCTGCTTCTTTCCCTGTCCCAGAGGTTGCATTGAGGATGGAGGTGTCTGTTCCTCCCCTGGGGATGCCGTTGACTGCACTGGCCTCAGGCTTGCATGGGTTGTCTCTGCCCGGCCTTGCTCTCCTCAAGGCATGGGGGCAAAAAGGGACAGGTGGGGCACTTACTGGCTGTGGGCAGGAGCTGCTGCAGCTGAAGCTGGAGAGGCCAGAGAAGGGTGAAGAAGAAATCAAAGGCCATCTGTCCGGCAGCTGCCTCCTGCTGCAGGCAAGAGAGAGCCTGCCTCTCCAGGTGAGGAAGGATCCCTCTTCGTAGCTCACAGCAGGCCAGGCTGCCAGCGTGCACTGCAGGGTCTGTATGTGTCACCAACAGTGCAGTACAGCCGCGTAGTGCACAAGCGAGCGAGGCTATGCGTCTAGGAAGCCTTGTCTCATAAGAGCTGTGAGACACTCACGTATTCTCTTAGGTGGAGGACAGCCAAGCAACCGGAGTTAGAGAAGAGGAAGGGAGGAGAGAAGGAGAAAGAAGCGTCTGAACTGTCAAATTCTCCCAGCAGTGGCAAGAGCTGCGGTGAGTGCCAGGCTCTCAGGGCCCTGTCACCTGTCTCGTGCGTCCCAGTCCCTCCCTGCCCCTCCCCTGGCTCCCTCTCTTTCCCACGCTGCTGTGATTTTTTTTCCACCTCCCCTGTACCTTTCCCCTTCTTGCTATTCTTGTCTCCTGCTCCCTCTCCCTCTTTTTTTTCATCCTCAGTCTCTGTCCTGCAGCTCATTGCTATTTTTCCTTTTTGATCTCTGTCCTGATCTGCATCTGTTTCTTTTTTCCCCACAATTTCTCCAGCCTGTTCCCTGGCGTTCTTTTCCTTTTTGTGCCTGTACATGCTGCTCTGTGTCCCTGCCTTCCTATCTCTCTCCCTCCCTCTTTCCTTCTCTTTCTCTCTCTATCCCCTTTTGTCTTGCTCATTGTCACTGTTTTTAAAAAATTCTGTATCTCACTGTCCCTATCCTCCTTCCTGTTCATCTCTTACTCTCTCTGACCCTTTGTGCTGCTCCCTGCCCTTTTTTTTTCCTCCTCCATCTCTCTGCAGGGCTCCTAATACCTCTCTTTCTTTTTCCAATTCCATGTGCTTCTCAGGGTCTCTGTCTTTCTCTCATTGTCATTATTCTTGTCTGTTGCTCTGTCTTGCTTCTTGTCCTGTCGTTTCTCGCTATATCCCTTTGTCCCCCTCCCTGCCCATTTTAATATTCCTCTCTGTCCTGTTGACCATTCCAGGTTTTTTTCTCCATCTCCATCCTGCTGTTGCTCTGATTTTTCTTTTTCTGCCTTGCTCCCTTTCGCTCTTTCTGTCTCTTTTCCTCTGTCCCTGCTGCTTTTTTCTCCATCTCTGTCCAGATCCCCATTTTTTTTTCCCTCTTGCTGTCCCTCTGCCCTGCTTCCTCTCGCTGTCTTTTCTGTCTTTCTGTCCATTCCCTCTCCCATCCTTTCTAACTGCATCCCCCTGTCCATCTGGCTGTCCCTTCTTTCCTTTCTTCCTCAGTATTTTTTTCATTCTCCGTATCTCTCTCCCACTGCCCATCACAGTTGTTTTTTTCCTCCAGTGCTGTCCTGCTCTCTGTCCCTTTTCTCTCTGTCCCTTTTCTCTCTGTCATTCTGTCATGCTCCCTGTGTCTATCTTTTAATTCCTCCATCTCTGTCCTGCAGCCCATCACTGTTTTTCTCCTCTTCCATCCCTTTGTCCTGCTCCTTGTTCTTGTTTCTCTTTCCCTTTGTTCTGCCTCCCATCCTTTTTTCCTTTCTTGTTCCATCTCTGTCCTGCTCCCTGTCCCTCTCGCTCTCTCCCTGTTTGTCTGTCCTTCTCCTTGTCTTTCCCCCATTTCTCTGTCCTGTTCCCTCTTCAGCTTTTTGGTTCTCTGTCACTCTGTCCTGCTCCCTGTCACTGTTTTTTCTCACTCCATCTCTGTCCTGCAGCCCAGGGCTTTTTTCCCCTCTCCATCTGCCTGCCCTGCTGCCCATCCAAGGCTTTTCCCCCTCCATCTCTGTCCCGCTTCCTCTTATTTTTGCCTGTCTTTCACTTTGTCCTGCCTCCCTGTCCCTTTTTTTTTTCTCTTTGTTTCACCTCGTCTCGCTCCCTGTCTTTCTCTGATGATCTGTGTCCTGCTCCTTGTCCTTCTTCCCCCCACCTCTATCTCCCATCCTTCTTCCTGTCTCTTTTTCTGTCCTTCTGCCCCAATGCTGCTTTCTCCACCTGTGTCCTGCTCCCTGCCCCTTGTTTCCTCGCACTGTCCCTCTCTCCTGCTTCCTGTCCCTATTGTTTCTGTCTTTATTTCTCTGTCCCGCTGCCTGTCTGGTTGTTTCTTGCTATACCTCCCTGTCCAGCTGGCTCTCCCTTTTTCCCTTGCTTTCCTCCTCTGTCCTGCTCCCTGACCCTTTTTTTCTCTTCCTCTGTCTCTGTCCTCTAGCCCATTGCTGTTTTTTTATTTTTCCATCTTGGTCTCTTTGTACAGATCTGACCCTTTCTTTATTTCTCAATTCCTTTGTCCTGTTCCCTGTCCTTTTTCTCTGTCTGTGTGTCCTGCACCCTGTCACTGTCCTTGTCCCTCTTCTTCCTCTCCCCCCACCCCCACCTCTCTATCCCTCTGTCCTGCTCACTGACCCTGCATTGTCTTGCTCCATCTCTCTGCAGAGCTCCTTGTCCCTATTCTTGATTTCTCTTACCTCTCTGACTTTTTCTTTCGACTTTTCTTTCTCTCTCTGCTTCTCAGTCTTCTCCTTTCTCTTGTTTTTCTCTTTCTAGTCCTCTGTCCTGCTCCCCATCACTGTATTAAATATGGGCAGGTTGGGGCTCTGCCCTCCCAGGGCCAACTGGAGCAGAAGCAATCCTAGGATGAATGCTACCCCGGGGTCGTTGGAGGGTTTCGGGGGCGAGCCCGTGTCCACCCAGGGGGAGCAGGGGCAGCCTCATCTCATTGCCCGCTGCTCCTCTGCTGCTCCCAGTGTGGATCCCAGGCTGGGCTGCACTTGGCTTGGAGGTGGGGTGGCTGGGCACAGCTCCCCATGGTGGTCCTTCGGCCTGGGGGAGTTTGGGGTGCGGTGCTGATGATGCTGGAGAAATAAAGCCTGAAATGGCAATAATAAAGCGATGCCCTGCCTGTGCTGGTGCTGCCCCGCACTCCCCAAAACTGCATGTGGGGCTCTGGGGGTGCAGGGCTGTGGGGTGGCTACGCTCCCCCCACCCCTCAGCATCACCTATGTGGACTGCAAAGGGGTCAGAAAGCAGAGAGAGTGAGCTGGTTTGGGGCCCAAAAATGGAGACTAAAAGTTTTCTGTTCCTGGGGCTTGAAAACAGGCTCACGTGGCTGATTTTAGGGCTCAGAAAGAGGTTGAGTTGTGTGGCTTTGGACTCAGAAACAGAGGTCAAGTCCTGCACTTTTGGGACTTGAGAATAGGCTTGGCAGCTGGGTTTTTGGGCTCAGAAACGGGCACCGAGTCAGCTGGTTTGGGGGCCAAAAGCAGAAGCCAGTTTGGCTGGTTTTGCAGGTGGGTGGGAGGGTGTTGGGGGCTGCGGGGGAAAGCAGTGGGTGGGCAGGGTGCATGGACCCTCCCTGGAGGTGGAGGTCTGGTCACGTCGGACTCTGAAGTTCAGGAGGCCGGCATGCAGCAGGCCGAACTCAGCAGCTGAGGTGGTTTCTGGGGGAAAAGGCGCTTTTCAGACCCCGCATGCCCTCTTTGAGTCAGCTTTTCTTTGTACACTGCTTAGAATAGTTATTAACTAATTAATAACACTAATTAATATTTATACAATGGACAACTATGATGTTTAATCCTAATACTCACGTTTCAATAGCGATTGATTTACGACCTTGTCAAAAACCCAGACTGTTGCAAATAGCTGGAGCTTGTAAGGAGAAGGAGCTGAAATCAACTGGAGCTTCAGGGCAGAGCTGGGGCTTCAATTAGCCAGAACTGTAGCAAGCAGGAGCTGGAATGAGATCGGGTGTCCGCTGTCTGGAGCATGC
The DNA here is from genome assembly GCF_047370975.1 of Nipponia nippon. NCBI lineage: Eukaryota > Metazoa > Chordata > Aves > Pelecaniformes > Threskiornithidae > Nipponia > Nipponia nippon. Next base: position 10,801,691 of record NW_028262391.1, read on the forward strand.
ATTAGCCAGAGGCAAAATTACTTGCAGCTGTAATGAGCAGGAGCTGTAATTAGCTGGAGTCTATTTGCTGGAGCATCCGTGGGCCAGACTGTGCTCCCAGCACGGCTAAAAAGCGGCCAGGGCAGGCAGGGACGTCCCCAGCAAGCAGTGCTGAGCAGCAGGGACACAAGTCATCCTCTTGCCAGCGGAGAGCCCGACCTCTTCTCTCGGGGATTAAATCCATGCCACGCGCCTGTCTCTGTGTGGAGGGTCTCTCCGAGTCCCATTCCCAATGGCAGAAGTGAGGTGGGGGTCCCGCGGCTGTCCTGGGACAGCCCTGCTGCTAGGGGCTGTGGGTGAGACGCAGCAGGAGGCGGCAGTAGCTCCCTGGTACGTAGCAAAGCGGAGAGAAAACGGCCGGTCAGAGCTCCCGAACTGCACGGCCTCTCTGGCAGAATCCTCCCCCATATTTCCACCATTGGCTGGGTGTGACAAACAGGTTCATTTTTTGCCTCCTCTTTTCTCAGTGTCACCTTCCACGTCACATGGAAGAAAATCCCGCATGGTCGGTTCCACTTGCTGCTCAGGTCATCACATGTATGGGGCTGGAGGAGCGAGGACAAACATTTGTGAGTTCACGGACACTGCAGATACTCCACATCAAACCCAGAGAAAAGGCAAATTTGCTGCCAGTGCAGAAAAGCTGATGAAAAATTGCAGTTAACAGAGCATGCCTTGTTCCTCAATTGGTCCCTTGGTAGTTACGAATGTTTTCCTTTCAGGTAAAAGAATGAACTTTCATCTACAATAAATTAAAAGCTGCCTGTTACCTTCTTTAGGGTCATGTGTTTCTCTTCTGTTTGTTCATACTAATTTTGGAAAGTTGGAAATAGCCTTTTATTTTTATATGCATAGCTAATTTTTTAGTAATATGTGGTGTCACTAGAGGTAATTTTTGAGGACCTAGATGCCAGTAGAAATGTAATGAATGAAACATAATTGAAACTGATGTTTAAACTTGATTTTTATTCATTTTTTTTCATTAGAGAGCTGACGGCATGTTGTCCTGCGGCTCAATCCACATTCTGTTCCATAGAGCCTTCGGTCTAGGACTTTTACGTAAAAAAGTTTGTCCTTCCAAAACAGGACTAGTCATTGGTAGGATTGAGGTATAGACTTGGAGAGTCTCTTAAGTACAGGATCAGAATTAAAGCCCAATTTCACTCAATGTTGCTGCTGTTTGTCTTCACTCTCATTAATTTCCCCACAGCTCCATCATGGTTGGGAGCTCTGAATCATAATTTTTTTTAAGTCTCTAACACATTTTTTTCCCCAAGGAGAGGCTACATTTAAAAGCTAATTAGTTTCCCCACAAATGCAAAAGTCAATAAAATTGAGTTATGATTATTAAAATCACAAAAATGACACCAGTTTTACAGGTCTGGACTATTTCTGAACATGTATTCATCACAGGCCAATGTCATCAGGATACAGATCATCTGCACTTCATGCTCTGACAAGACAATATGTCGAGACAGGGATGAGCTCTGAACGAAAAAAAAGATAAAACGTCATGGGTTTGTTTTGTCGTTGTTTGGTTTTTTGTGTGTGTGGGGTGTTTTTTTAAAGAGTGCAGTGTTGACTGGTGGCAGCCTGCAGAGCTCTTTTGCTGCCTGATGTCTCCTTTTCTTCTCTTTCACTCCTCTTTCATGGCTGTAATTGTCATTTGGATAAATTTAGAAGAGCAGTTATGTTACTTGCCTGTGTTAATGTGTTGGTAATACCAGGAAGGCAAATGCTTGAACCAGTAGTGAATAACTTGGCTACAAGTAGAAGTTCTGGAGGAAGAACAACAACAGGAAGCAAATAGCAAGTTACCAAAAAATTTGTGTGTCAAACACATCAAAGTTTTATTGCCAAATGTTGTTTGGCAATATGTTCCAAATGGCTATTTTTGGTAAGCATAACTTCCCAGGAAATTCAGGATTGTGTGTGGAAAAACACATCCCTCTGTCTATCTGTCCTATTGTGTAAATAGCGTCAGTCAATAGCATGTCCAGTGGCAGGGCTGTTGTTCCCTACTCTCAATATTGCTATAGTAATGTTGTGATATTTAGACCTAACAGATGGTTTTAGGAATGGAAGGAGAATGCCTGTTTTCTGTAAGGGCTATGAATGCTGACCTTTTCTCTGTCTGCTGCTTTCCTGTGCATGAGATGAAGCTGTTTTGTTTCTCTCCCTTGTTCCTGGTCTAAACATTTCTGAAGCTGTTGCTGCCGTGGGTTTGCAATTTGCGTTAGTGCATTTTTGTAGAGTTCTAGTTACGGATCATTTCTACTGTGGCGAAGTGTCAAGATACAGTTTTCAGTTTAAAGCTTCAGAAACGGCAGTCACTGAAATCAGGGTAGGTGAAACTGCTCTCGCGCGTGCAGCTGTGCTCGCAGGGATGCTCAGCGGCTCCTCATCAAAGCAGCAAGGTGTGCGTGGACAGCCATAGGGTTGTGCTCTGGGTCTGACAGCGTTATGTATTTTTGCTGTTGGAAGGTGGAATAGAGCATGTGCCTGTTAAATCTAAGGACAGTCAGAAGCTGGGAGGGACCCTAAGCAGGTTTGGTGGCACAACTGCAGGTTTAAAAGGTGTTGACTGTTTGGAGAAACGGCCTGGAACAAATCATTCCTTTTTTTCAGCAAGGCAGTTCACAAGGACAGATATGTTGCTGTACTCTTTAACGAAATTATTCAACTTGGGACATATAGGGTGAGGAAATCTTGGCTATACACAGGCTTGAGAAAATGTATGTAGACTTCTTGTCTGTCAGCTGTGTATATCTAGGAAAGGGAGTTCTAGTGAAACTAAAGCTGCCAATGAGTCAAAAAAAGGCGCGGTTCTCTAAAAAATGCAAAAGCTCTACTGGCCTGTATCAACAACTGTACCAAAGATGATGCAAAATACTTTTTCCTCCACTCAGTTGTTTTCACAAAAAAAGGGAAGCTTTAGCTTCCTAGCCAGCTTTATGTTAAAGGCTTTTTTCCTCTCTCAGCAGAATGTCAACTGCCACCATTTCACCGTGGTCGCCCTTTCTTCTGCCATGAAAGTACCAGACAGATGGGAAGGATCTATAGTGGTCTGTAAGTACGAGGTACGTCTATGATGTGCTTCTGCATTTTTCCTAAGTTACTTGTAGTATGGACTTTAAAGTTAACATTAAGAATGTGCCAGCTCTCCTTCTATAGTTTTTCTATGAAATATTTTAACACAAATACTAAAAATAAAATAAGGCTTGTTCTGGAACATGTTACGCCTATGTAAAGCTTACTTCCCTCCGTTTATTTTCTCTTTCTGAAAGCACAATCTTCTGTTTCTGTGCGCTTACTAATAATGATACTATGAAAATCATTTTGTACTAAAAGTGGAAAGAAACTTCGTAAGAGATCAGATGTTCAGAAGAAACAGACTTTGTTTTCACAATAAAAGCTTTATGCTTTTTCAGTCAATAAGTTTTTAAAATATAGTAGTACTTGAAAACCTTACTGAGATGCTAGCATCTGTATTAAAAGCAATCAAGGTCAAAGAAGAGACGTGGACAAAACAGGACAAACCAATGTCGCTTCTGTGTGTTTTCCAGGCTTTCCCAAGAAGCATTAGCAGCTTTGCAACTAGTGACAGTGAGTCGTGATGTGTTTTTGGTGAGTTAGTGCTTCAATAATGTCCTTTTCCCTTAACCTACAGTGTGTGATTGTTTACTTCAGTTGGAAAGACATTTTCCAGACTGGAAGTCTTCCTCATTCAAAGAAGTTGCATTTTATGAACTTCCCATCAGAGCGGATCTTCAGAGATGTACTTGGCAGTAGAAGTCAGCAGCAGCAAGACTTTTCACTCCTTTTTAAAAAAAAAAAAAAAAAGAGAAACAGTCAATTTCCTTCCAAAGACCCAAGCAGAGCACATCTTCCAAAAGCTGATGACATCGCTGGTCTTTGGTTCTCAGTTGTAACAGTCCAGATATAAAACCGTGTTCCTCTGCATGCTTCAGTACAGCCAAAAGCATTAGCAAATCTGCCAGTCCTTTTTGGTAGCCTTATGTATTGCAGCATTGGGGATTTGGTTTTGTTTTTTTTCTCCAAAAAGTTCTGTGAGCAGGGCTGAATGGCGAGCGGCCTCCCAGACCTCAGGGAGCTGCCCAGCGGGACGCCTCCGCGCCCGGCGGCGGGCGGCCCCAGCCTCACAGCGTTGTCTCCCTGCAGCAGTGCTGTAAGGAAGGGATGAGACATTTTCCAAGACGAGCAAATGTTTACTTTTATGCTAAGAATGTGTTTAAAATCATATAAATTTGTCTTAACACTGATTTTAAGTGTTCCAATCGCTCTAGCTTTCAAAGAATGTGTTGTATTTCGAGCTGACCTGTTTACCTAGAATCCTCCTTTAGCTCAACTACATCCTATCCCTTATTCTGACTGAATTCCTCTACTTTCTTCTGTGCTACTTTTTTAATGTGCTGAAATATAATTCAGGATTTTTGTTTTTCAGATGTCTTGTTGTAAGCGTCTCGTGATGCTCACTAGATACCCCCAGCCCAGGTTTGCCTGCCGGTTGTTAAGCATTATGACGGTAAGGGGCCAGCCCTATGTCTGGAGGCTCCTGGCTCTGTCTCCAGTGGGTGCCCTGCAGGTGTGGCAGTGAGGGCTGTCTGGTGGGCAGGGTCCGGGGCTCTCGGGGACCGGGGAGATTTGTTGCCCTGGGGAGCCCATCCCAGCATGGGAATGGAGGGGGAACATCATGGAGCAGAGCATGAGCGAGAGATGTGGCACCATCCCCTGGCACACTCCCCCTCCGTGGGGCAGCTGCCAGCCTGTGGGACAGGGGCTGGGGGGGGCTGCAACCTTTTGGGGGGCTGCCCCTCCTTTATTTTTCTAGCAGATCCCCCCTTTTTGGTGGGGGGCATGTACATATGGCATTATTAAAGTAATGAGCTTTCCATCAGGGCCGTTTCCCTTGTTTTGTGCCTTTTTTGGGATGAATAAAAAGCGGGCGTGTCTGGGGGCATGATGACATCATTTGGGGCACCCCAACATCACCGGGGGGAGAGATGATGCAGCAGAGGAGCCAATGAGTGGGGGATATGGGGGTATGGGGGGGTGCCCCTAAAAAAAGGGGGTCACAGCCCCAAAATGCCTTTCTACCCACACATACCCCCTGTCCGTCTGTCTCTCCCCAAATGCTTTCCACCAAAACGTACACCATGCGAGATTCTCCCTGCCCGTGGTTCCCCCCACTGCCCCATAGGAGGGTGAGGAAGAATGAGGAACACGCGTAACATCTGTGCAAGCAGTGAAGTGAATTATTGCCATTTCCTGTAGGACACAAATACTAAAATTAACCTAAGACTTATCGTGTTTATGTTGCAGAATCTTCTTCCTAGTAAGGGTACTCTTTTTGGTGGACTTTATTAGATGGCTATGCGTGGACAGTGTGTGCAAACATACATCTTACTTAAAAAGCTGTTTATTTGCTGCTGATTGTGACACATTTCCATCTTTTGGCAGAATCAGGAAGACTTTGCTTTCTGCCCCTGGAATATTCCAGATTCCCTCCAAAGAGGACATTTGGGATCCCCTTAAAAGCTATACTGAAGAGAGGGATTGCATGAAATCTTATATTTAGTCCTCCAGACCCACCTCAGTTGGCATCATGAGTTCATGCTCCCAGGAATGAATCCCCATCTGGAGGGGCAGGGAATCCGTAAGCTTCATCTGTGAGACCCCTAAAGCCTTCCCTGGGAAACTGAGTTTCTCCTAAGATGGAAAGTTTCTCAACCCTGGGGGTTTGGGATCTTGCTGCTACTCATACCCTCTGGAGAGTGACTTCAGCTGGAGGTGTAACTTGCTTTCCTGTTGACATAAGGAGTTACTCATCCAAGTCTAAGGACCTGGAAGGCAGCAGGGCCCCTTGTGGGCCTCAGTAAAGCCTGCCTCCCTGCCTGTCCAGTTCCCCAAACCTTTTCTGCCAGCTCTGCCCCATACCCCCTTGCTGTTTAAACTTCTCCTATGTCTCCTCTATCTGGCACCATACCTGTATTTTTTACTTCCCGTGTTTAATTTTCCCCTGTACCAGCTCCCTCCCCCACCTCTTCTGGCATCCCTCCTTCTTCCCTCTGTCCTGCACTTTGAGGACACTCACTGCCAGGATGTCTCCTGTCCCTGGGTAAATAAACATTTCTCTGTCCCTCTGTGCCCCTGGACACATCTGCAGCCCCTGGGCAGGGTCCTGGGGAGTGGTGAGGAGCTGTGGGGCTGGGGCCATGACCCCTTCTCCCCATGGCATCCAGCTGTGGGGTGGGCTGGGGCAGCCCAGGTGGAACTCATGAGGTGGGGCTGGGGCTGGGCTGATGGTTTAAAAGGCTGCAGGTGGGGATGGGCTGGGGCAGCCGCAGGTGGGGATGGGGAGGTTCCTGCTCTGGACGGAGCTCCTCTGGGAAGCCTTGTGGGAGAGGAGCCTTGAGGTGTCTGCTGCCTGCTCCTGGGTGGGTGAGGGTCAGGCAGCTGGCACTGTGGAGGAGGAAGAGGCAGAGAGAGAAGTCTCAGAGCAGTGAAGGTCTCCTGCTGGCACCAGGAGCTGCGGTGAGTTGTGCATCCTTTCGTGTCTGTCTGAGCCCATTCCTGCTGTACTTCTCCAGATCTCTGCCTGCATCCTTGCCTGTCCCTGCCTCTGTCTCCCTTTCAAGCTGTCCAGCTCCCTGAAGCTTTTTGCTTTTCTGCCAACAGTGCCCAATGGCGTTTCCCCAGCCGGCCCCTGCCTGCTGTCGGCATTTCCCCAGCTGGCCTCTGCCTGCCTTGCAGCTTTTTACTATCCTTCACCTGCTCCTTCTCTCGGTTTTTTTCTCTCTTTCTGAGGCAATCGAACCCAGGCACCCTGCACAGCAAACCCAGCACACCAGCCGTGTCTGCATGGTCGTGCCTTGACCAGAATGAAACAACCTTTAGAGACAGTGACCGCGCTGTCTTAGCTATGTTGATACTAGTATGTTGATATTGCTTAACCATCTGGTTGCTGTATTATTGAGTGTGCTTGGGTACAACAGCCCTTCCTCACAACTTCTTGTTTTGCATTTTATCACCATTTATCAAATGATGTTTGATTATTTCTCCTGGAGTCTGTCTGAAGTGAAGGTCGGAGTGAATTTCTGCTATAGCAGCCTGTTAGCTTGATTGAGAATCAGCAATTCAGGCTGTAAATAAATAAAAGTATATTAGGGAATCAGAATTTTTTTAGCATTACAGTCTTTTGCTGTGACATTGTTATTCTTTGAGGTTATGGCTCATACATGCTATTTCCCAGTCATGAGTGGCACTGGGTGAGATATATTGATCATGAACACATCAGTTACCATTTCAAAGGTATGTCACGAGGAATTGGATGCATATGTGTATTTTTACTAGTCTGACTAATTTTGTCAGACTCATTAGCTGCAGACAGTTTTTCTGTGGTCTTCAGAACCGCTCTTTTCATTTACTATAGACCCCAACGCAGCCAGTGGTTGATGGCATCCTGTTAAGTTTTGCATGGGTCCCTTGAGCCAGCACATAAAGATCAAGTCTTAATCCATGATTGAGGCAACCCCTGGCAATACAAATGATTACGGTTTAGTTCAATGTCAGCAAGGGGTTTAGTCATCTTTTGCTCCTAACCATTGTTAGTGTCTTGCTGGAGCGTTAGGACTGAGTTCCACAGAACACTAGGCACTATGTTTCAGAAGAGTTCACTGAACTTCTGGACCGAACCAGTTTGGGTTCTTCAGAGATCTCCGGTGATTATTCAACCAAGTATAACTCTGTATAATAAACACCTCTTTGCAGAGTGACTGTCCAAGAAGGAATGGATGGTCTTTATGCAGACTAAAATTTAGTTGCCTCAGATAAATACTTAGTGGAAGGTTAGCGTTGCAGTCTTAGATCAATTTAATGTAGTTCTTCCTTGACAAAACCGGGTAGCCAGAAGCGCGATGTTGCTAATTGACAGGTTATTCTCATAAGTTTGCAAATAGCATCTACATTCATTGGTTCCAATTGATGGGAGCTGATATGTATTTACAGTGAAAAAAAGAAGAGCTACAGTAGTGCTAATACAGAAGTGTCTTGGCTGATTAACTGTGTCCAGCGTGTGGAGTGCAGGTGCGTTATAGCCTTCATATCGATGCTGTTCCTATGCTAGACTGTCAGCTACAACCAACAGGTCTATCAACTTTAGTGAAAGCTTCAGAGGTGTCTTGGTTGTCTTATGATAGAAAAGTAACTTAATCCGAAGCTAAACAAAGCAGAGGAGTTGTTTGTAAATCTACTAATCTCTCTACGCATTTGTACTGAACTCAAGAAAGAGGTGATCTCATCATTTATGCTTGTTTTTCCTGCTTCTTCTATCTGGCTTATATTGTGGGAGTGGTCGAGAGAATAAGTAGGGCAAAACATTACCCAGAACACTCTAATCTCTGTATTTGGGCCAGGAAAAAAAGCTGTTAACCTGCTAGCGCTGTTGTGCTTAATGTCAGGGCCTGCGCCATTTCCCAAAACATTCCAAAATATAAGAGCTATTTTGAGGGTTAATGCTGCCTGTAATTACCTTCTTGTGCCTGCAAGGAGGTGCTGCACTGCTCAATGTCCGTCTCGGCCTCTTCCAAGTAATATGTTTTCTACAGCGTTTGGCTGGATGCTCTACGGCCCGATTTTTAGAAACGCTGGGTACCCGCAATGCCATTTAAAGGTAATGGGGGCCCAGGCTTCTCGGCACAATTTAAAATCAGGCCTCTGCACTCAAACAAGAAACTTTAGTTTAGCAGTCACAAGACTGCTTAAATCGTCAGTCTGAATTCTAGATACCTTCTGGAACTGATTACTTTTTTTTTTTTTTAACAAAGTATATTGCCAATACTTTCTTGATTCCTGGGAAGCTGAGCTATATCCCATTAATTTTGTGATCATTACTACTGTTTTAGTTAATATACAGCTAGTAGAACAGCTGGCAGATATGAATGAAGAGAATTCAGCTATAATAAATTTACTTCTCTGTGAAGCTTTATGGCATTAATTTTTTTCTATTGGATTGAATGGCAAGGAATTAACTTCTGCTGACATGCTTAAGGGTTAGAATAAGAAATAAAACAATGTCCCTTTATTGTTTAAATTTCTTTACATGTGTCTGGTGGATTTTTCAAGGTACTGATCTATAGTGTTTTGGGCATGTAGGTCAAAGTCTTTCTTTAAACATGCTGTAGCTCCCCCTGTTCTGTTGATGAGCTTTATGTTCCCCCCTTGAAATCAATCATCCTCCACTCTTGTCTACCCCAACTGTTTGAGTTTTTTATAGTAATCCAAGTTTCAGTTAAAGATATGTCCTCCCTGGACAAAAGGTGCATCCTTGTTCATTCCCTGCCTTAAGCAGTTTTGTTTGTTCGCTCCTTTGGTTTTTGCGCACACAATTATTTTTTTGTTTCAAGCCGAGGGATCTGTTCGAGCTCCTGTAACAAGTCCATCCAGTGGAAGATGGAGACTCATCCGCTGAATTTGTACAGTGACTTCTCATAAAAGATATTTTGGGTTCACGCTCTTCGGTTTTAAAACAAAGACACTGCTTTGGCATGACTCTGCCTTCTGTGGGCAATTCTCGTTCTCTGTGACTCACTTGGAACTGAAACAGCAAGATAATCGTTTGCTGTGCGAAACCAGTACTTTAATGCCTGATCTTCAACTCGCAGATCAGCACTATCAGTATTCATGGCAGAAGAGAAAAGAATTGCTCTCAGGTTTATAATCCCTGTTACTCCATACTGATCGGAGTTACGCCTTTGCAGCTTATGTTTGGGTTTTCACTGAGCACCAGATTGAAGCCAGTTCAGGAACAGCAGTAATACTGGTATTCGTTTTAGCAAGATGCCTTACCCAAATAGGAAAACCTTCACTCTTTCCTTCTCAAAGCAGCTTTCCTATTATTTTAGAATGCAGTAGAAACGTGTTATTAATTACATTTTACCAAATTAATTTCACTTAAAGCTTAATTAAAACTGTGTGGAAGCTGAATTATACTGGTGTAATCTTGTAAACACAGCAGAATTAGGAGTTGTGTGTGAGTAGCTGGTCACAGAATTGAAAGTATCTGTCCCTGTTGGTTTTTTCAAAAAATATTTGATGAATTTGTATGTTGGGTTTGGTACAGCTCTGTCTATATGACAACGGCCATGTAGTGTTGTAATTTCTAATTCTGTAGCCACTTAGGCCCTTTTTATTGTCAGAGCTGATATTCCTAAATTGGGAGCAGTTATCTTGCTGGCTGAGAGACCTGAGAAAACAAGGAAAGAAATGGGTTCTTATGTCTTATCAAATGCCAGTGTTGATTGTTAATTCTCCCCGTTTTCTGTCGTCAGGTGCTTGCACATCTCTCTCCCGTGGCTAGTTACACTGTGTGAACGTAGCATTAGATGATGATTGGAATTGCAGAGTGTGATTAAAAGGTCATGTTTGATTTATAGCAAAAATCCAATAGGCCATCCAGAGTAAAGGTGAAGGAATTCTTCATGCGTCAGTTAAAATATATATATTTTTGTCTCATTGTCACAGATGGAATGAACAAGAGAGAGAGCACATTCAATCCAGACAGCTGCAAAATGGCCATCAGGTGGCTCTGGATCTCAGCAGTATCACGAACAGAGGTTTAATTCAGACATATTTTCATGCCCCAGACTCCTAGTTCTGATTATCTGTATCAGAAAGAATGCAATTTTTCTGATGCAGGACTAGCTATTACTTTTTATGTTCATGGAATTACACTTAGAGCATTATTTATACACCTTGCTCAAACAAGTAACTGACAAATGTTTTACTCTATTGATAGAGCTTAATATTTAAAACAGATTGCACAGATGTGGTGTTTATCTACAGTGTCACTAACCCAGAAGAAACGTTGAATGTTAAGCCTACTAAACCTTTCCTGGCAACCACAAAAACCTGATTTGGAGATCATAAAATCCCTGTGGCAAAAAACCTGCTGTCTGCTGGCCAAGGAGAGAAAGGGCTTGTTGAGCACTGGGGTGTGCTGGGTAGACTGCTCCAGCTGGATTCCGGCAATAGGAGAAACTGATAGTTTTGCAGAGCTCTTTAGCAGCAGATCTGGAACAGGCCTGGTCAGTAGTTTTTTCTGACAGCATATTTTTCTATCAGAAAGTGCTGTTTTATTATAATTAAAACTTTCTGTGGGAACATGTCAATGAGAAATTGAAATGTTCCTTTCTAAAAATATCAGAACGTTCTGTTTCAAAATTTTTACACTGGAACACTTTGATTTTTATTCCAGAATGATTTTTTTTTTTAAAGTAATTATTTTTGTACGTTATAAAAACAAGAAGTCAAAATTAAAATTGTCGTCGTTGTATTAAACCTTAATGAAGCCTGACATCATTGCTATAGCATGTGGTAAATTCAAGGCAGTCAAGAATTGAGGAGTCTTGGCTTTTGTTACCCTGCTCTGACCACTCCGTCTATGTCTCACTACTTGTGGTCGTGTATGTATGCTCTGTAGGGACAATATGTCAAGAGTGTTGCTATCTTGTCATTCACACGAGGGAGATAGGAGATGGGAAGAAAACTTTATTTTTCTCATCTTTGCATCTTTATTTCTTTTATTTTAGTTTTGCATGAATTACTTAAATAGCTACAGTAATTTAAAGAAAAACTGTTTTGAGCTTATACTCCTTCTAATAATACAGCATGCACAAAGAGTTCCCGGTTATAGCCGAAATCATACCAGTCAATACTCAGTAAAAAGAAAAGAAGCAAACGACTAAAGATAACTTGCAAGGCTTTCCTTGCCTAGCTTTGTAAGTTTAGTACTTGTCATGTGCTAAAAAGAAAAGATAGTCTTTGCATTTTATCCTGCAAGGAAAGGAATGAAGGAAAATAATGCAGGATTGGATTAGTGATAGATCCAGGAGTTGTTATTTTTATATCTTTCCTTAAAATGGGGCTCCAGCTAAGTTGTATGACTACTTAAAGATTGGTAACTTTGTTTTCAGAAAGAAAGGAAGTACAGTGGTTCTGATTATATATCACCAGCCATGACAGATCATTATCTGTCTATCTAGTATATGCCTATACGGCAGCCAATTACACTGTGTTTAAAAAAAAAAAAAGTTTAGATGCAGATAACCAGGCTGAATTTATACTCACAGGGGTAGTTTCTAATTTTGGACTTCATGACTTTTTTTTTTTTTAAAATATCATTTTAATGTAGCTTTTAATGCAATTAGAAAAAAATGAAGAAAAAGAAATTGCATATGCAAAATCAGAGTGATTCTCCCTCAACGTGGATTTTCAGAAGGGCTGAGTTCTTTTGCTCGCAGTGCGGTTATCTACCACATGAGCTGGGGAAGTAACTGAAGATGGAAGGTGGTTGACCTCTGTAGGAACCAGGCACCGGAGAGGGGAAGCGTGCCGGCGCTGGCAGGGCATGTTCAGATTCAGGGAGTACGAGTTCAGGTCTGGGACTTGTAGGGGACTGTCCTGCTGTGATTGGAGAGACCCTCCTGCACAGGTCGTCTGTTTTTTATTTTTGCTCTTACTCCCCCTTTCCAGTTCCTGCCCTTTTCTGCTCCTTGGCCACACTACCTTCACCCACTTGTCCAGCCCATTCGCGCTGCTTCTGTTTTTGCCACTACGTTGCTGTTTTCTTTTGTTCTTTTCCCCACATCCATATCGTTCCACCCTGCCTCTGTCCTTTCCACTTCTGTGTCTTCTGACCTTTCCTTGTAGCTATCTTCTCTTTCAAGATCCTTGTGGACCTTTTGTGCCAAGACCTCCTGATCCTGTCAATCCATCTGTTTCATGTTCTCTTAAAGCAGTCTTTCGTTCTTCCTCACCAGTGAGGTGATGGCAGTAGAAGCATAGTACACAAAAGAAGGACACGTTCCCAGCTGCTGGGTATATAGTCTTGATGCCACAGCAATCCCAGCAGTTGGGATGAACAATTTCGGAGACTATCCGTTCTGTCTCTGCAGCTGTGTTGGAGCATACTTACACTGTGGTTTCAAGCAATGTGGCCTTTTACAACAAAATCGGGGAAGTGTTACCGTTTGTAGCATCTTACCCTTTCAATAACCTTTTACGGGACTGAGTAGTGGTTCAAACTGGTGAACTGATCTGGCATCAAAGTATGTATTTATTGCTGGGTGGTGTTTTTTAGCTGAATAAGTTTTATTGGATCCATACAGAGGGGAAAACATATTTTAATTTGCCAGAAATACTTGGTGCTTTTTAGCTAATGTATCCCACCAAAAACTTAACCTTTGGAAGATACCCAGAATAGAAAATTCAGTCCAGTCTCTAAATTATGCACAACCTAATTGTGGAACAAGGCAGACAAATTTTATGTAACTCAAGTGTTAGCAATTTTGTTGTCTGATCTGTAATATCTGTGCACCTCTGCCACATGAAAATCTGTCAGTCATAGTGCCTCTACTACTGTGTAGCTGACATAACATGCATAGGGAATAATGAAGGTGCTTTATTTAGGATCCTCTCAGCTGTCCCTGTTATCTCATTCAACAGAACAACCTGCTAGTGATAGACTGGTGGTAATATTAATTTGTTTAAAGAAATTGAAAGGTAAAAGAGGTTCCTTTTATTTTGTTCTTTAAAAGATTCACTCCAGTAAATTAGACAAATATTATTTCAGATATCTAAGAAAGGCATCCTTGCTCTGTATTGGCTTGCTTTTGTTGTACCTGTATTTGGTTGAGATTCTTCATGTAATCTGTGAAATTCTTTGTGCCATTGTTTTAAACATGATGCAGTGAGATTTGATGCAGTGATTCATTTTGTGCTTACAGCAACTTGAGGCAGATGAGATACAATTGTAACTTCTGCAGCAGAAGGCTATTGACTTGCCTGATCCCTTTACTAGAATTGTTCTGAATCATGGGTGCCATTGCCTGATTTGCACCTTTGCAAGTATATGTAAATACAGAGTATTGCCATTCGGTCTTAGGTCCCCAGAAGTGCTGGTGACCTACTTGAGTATCTTAGCTAACAGAATAGGAGCTTTTGCCTCTTCACATTTTATACATTTCAGAAGGCAGTATTTTTCTTATTTTTTGATGTGTAATTTCTGAAAAGGATCTTACGATGTCTGAATTATAGTAAAGCATCTGAGAGCTCCAAGTCTTTGTCCTGGGGAGGTGTTGGGTTTTCTGTTGCTAGATTGATGCTTTCTACTGTGGAAGGCAAGAGATCCTCATTTGTGAATTCTCTGGGAAAGCTAGAAGGAGCTGGCAGGTCCATAATTTGTTTCCATGGTTTTCCAGGACATCTGGGTAGAGGAGATTCTGAGCGATCTGGCAACCCATTAAATAAAGAAGTATCGGGAAGAATTAGTGGTTCTGCAGGTGCACTGGTTTCCTTTCTTGCAACCCCTCTATCAACTAGCTCTGCTGCTGTTTCAGCACTAGATGATGGGAGGGTTTCATTTTGATTAAAAATCCTTTCATTGGACTCCTCAGAAGATTTGGGGTTTGGATGTTTATGTTTACCATGTTTACTGTGGGTTTTATGCTCACACCCATGGCCATGGTCAGTTCTGTGCTTACAACCAATTTCATGGCTATGCGTTTTGCCAGATTCATGATCCTTTCTATGGTTATGCCCGTGTTTATGCCCGTGTTTATGCCCGTGTTTATGCCCGTGTTTATGCCCGTGTTTATGCCCGTGTTTATGCCCGTGTTTATGCCCGTGTTTATGCCCGTGTTTATGCCCAGGTTCACCTTCACCTTCTGGTTCCTGTCCACCATCTTTTCTTGTTTCTTTGCCAAGTCTTTGCCTTTCTTCTTCATTTGTATTGGAGCATAAAATTTCATTTGGCTGGTCTAGCTTAGCAAAGCTTCGAAAAGGTGTGAATCCAGGAGGCCGCCTTAGAAGTGTAGTCTGAAAAACATTGCAATAATAGCCATATTTGTTACGTGAACAAGAACAATAGCTTCAGGTTTGGGAAATTCAGAAGTTGGCTCATCGCAGTACATAAGTCATTTAGCAAAAATACGTTATCAGATTTTTAAAATAAACTACGGAATTCTTTTCTATCTGTGATAAGCATGGAAACATAAACATCCTCCCAAATAACCCCAGAGTATTTTAGCAGTTATATGTTAAAAGAACAATTTATATATCACTGAAATTCTGCCAGTTTAACATGGAAATGATACTATAGAGAGGAAAACGTGTACTGGTTTTAATTTATGAACAATACAGTTCATTTCTAGAACTTAATGTCCCTGTGCTTTATATGCTCTGATGTATAAAACCAATTTATACTAAAGGCTAACGCATTTCTCAGTAGTCTCAATACCAGAATATGCAAAAGATCTGTGTTGTTTTGTTATATGAAATGTAACTATTCAGGTTTTTGTTTCTAGATTTGACATATGAATTTCATAAGACTGCTTAGAAAGAAGATACAGGTTAAAGCTGATAATATGAAACATTCAGTTGTTATTGAGTAATCTCTATTTTCCCATCACTCTTCAACTGGAAGACAAAGACTGAATGCATGGTGTACAGTCACTACCCGACATGGGTTTCCTTTCTGTCCACCAAAGTGTCTGATCATTATCTAGCTGCAAATCAGAGTTGTTTGGGATGGAGCTAAATCTGAAAGTTGATGTGGATACAATGTTGTAGTGAAAATGAAGAGGAGGGACATTATTAATTCATACATAATGAATGAATAGGTAGTTATGAAGGCACTGAGTACAGTGAAGCAATATTATGAATGCAAGTTAATCAATCTCACTTTATTCAGTGTATCTTCTCCATGGGGGAGCATAAGAGTCCCTGCATTTATTACAAAACCTGCAATCATCAGAACTAAAAAAGTTCTGATGATAAAGATTTATATTCTTTATATACTTATGATTTATATACTTATGATGGGTAATGAAGAGGAATCATACCGCTATCAGGTCTTTAGAGCAGTTAACGTGAGGAAAGATTTTATTCTCCCATGGGATCACATGAATTTGTGCTTCACATCGCAATGGTGCCTGTGGGCAAAACAAAAATCAACACATTAAGGCAATAAAACATCAGACACAAAGGAAGAAAGCTGTGCATAAAAAAAGTTATTTTTTTAATAATACTTTTACATACAAATGTACTTGGAACTTTACCCAAATTTCTATGAAATCCATCTTGGTGATGGAGACTTCTGTATTGGGACACATCACTGCTTAGCTTTTTGAGGTTATAGTATGCCTGTGTGAACACTTTAACTTAGCTTTGGATTAGAGATTGGATCTTGAAAAATTGGATTTTTCATCTCCAGCGCTTTTGGAGCACTAACTGTTTAATCTTCATGATGTTCATAAGAAATATTGTTTGTTGATGGTATTTCCCCTACTAAAAATTGGGAAATTGAGATGGAGAGCAAGGCTTTTTTTCCTGTTTAGTGCCTGGTGCTCTAGCAGATTTTAAAATCTCCCAGGTAAGCACTGTTTATATGGTGGGAAGAGAGAGAGGAAATAAAGCCTCTCTTTCCCAACCACCTCCCTTGCCAATGGTTTCTGGCCCTATCAGCATTACTTTCCAGTGTCTGGAACACATTTTCCTGGTATCAGCAGCATGCGCTCCAGAAACATCATTTCTTTGCACACCAGTAACGCTCCAATCTCATGTTTTCCTCAGCTGCAAGTCCATGGAGCCAGGAGTATTGCAGCTATTTCATTTCGCAGCAGCCTCCTCCCCTTCTTTCTTTGATGCGTTATTCTCAGCAGGACGTTCCTTTCCCTTTGCTGATCAGGGAGCGCTGGTCCTGCAGTTGGAGTGACTCAGTTTAAGCTTTGTGTTTTCCTAACGTTGTCACTGGCTTGGGTTACAAACAGTGAAAGGTGTCCTTCTGGTTGAAATGAAAGTTTACTGAAAGAGGTAACAGAACTCGGGATGTGATTTTTACTGAAGTGTTTACAATTTCTGGTGCAAATTAATTTGTCCATTAGGAACATTACAGTTGGCAACATCATCGTACTTACACTGTCTGACGTGGCTTCACAGTCTTCGTTAAGTTTTTCAAACTCTTTCTTTGAACAGTTTGTCTTCCAGACTGCAAATGTTAAATGGTAGTTTTGTCCTGCAACGACCTGGAAAATTAGCAAGAAGGCTTTCTGTGGTAAAGGCATTTTATTGAAAAGAGTTTACAGGAAAGATGTTTTACTACAAGCTTATACTACTTATATTCTACAAGTCTTGACCACTGAGACAACACATGTTAAGAACAGTATTAAAACATTTGGCAGCAGACCTGTCTGCTTCTAATCAACTTACTTATTCATGCCAGTTCCAATTCTCAGAAATTTCAGCATTGAAATGGAAGGAAACAAAGGTCAGAATAATATCGGGCCCACAGTTTTGGCTTTGTTTTATTGGATGCCTGTAGTAACTTCATTAATAACAAATGAAATCATTAGAGATACTGCTGTAGAGAGCCAAATATGATGTAAGAAAAGTAGAATGTGAGTAAAATGAAGTGTGTGATGAACAGGCTCAGTTGAAAATGAACATATTTGCCAAATGCATTAAGGAGAGAAACTGCATGAGTACAAGTATGTGCCTGGTACGAGTTCTCTTAGCATTTTTTACAGAGCCCAAGATATATCTTGCTTCAGAGACAGCAGGCAAAACATGAAATTCTGTCTCTTACGTCTATTTTAAAAATGTATGCATGCTAATATCAATCATGGTATGAAAAGTGAGAAAGAAGAAAAAAGCTTGAAAGAGGAAAAAAGGTTTAAAAGAAGAAAAAGTACAGACATTATTAGTAAGATAGTGTGAGCCATTCAGAAAAAGCTCTGATGCGCTTTTGGTGCCTTCTCCAGTGGTAGCCCTCATGCTCAGGAGAAGTTGTTGACAAAGTATTTTGTGAACTACTCCACTGTCTTATTTTCAGTTCTGTCCTAAACATTTGTTTTGATATGTTGGGACAGTAAACAAGGCAAATGCTGACTGATATTATCCTCTTCATTGCTTGTTCTTCTTTATCCAGATGTATTTATCTGTATATCTTAACTTTTGCACAGATGTTCTCTCTGAATCTAGCTGGAGTATTACTAGCAGCAGAATCAGTATATAAATTAACAGATTTCTAAGGGAAATTGGGAAGCCCTGCTTCTTGGAGCTTACAGGTACTGTAGGGTGGACAGTGCCTAAAATAATATGCAGAGGATTGGAGTGATGGATCAAGTGTGTGGTTTTGCCTAATAAATCTTTTCTACTTTAAAAGTCTAAGGCATGTTACAAAGGCTGGTAAAAAATGGGGTAGATATACAGAAATCAGATACCCCAAGCCAACCTTCTTCCCATGCTTTTAAAATCATGTTGTTTTAAGAAAAATAAATTGAGAGATGAGAGATTTTTAAATCACTTCTGAATGTAAGCCAAGATGGATAAAATTTTGCAAGAAAAATTGCATGGATATTTCAGTTACCGCATGTATCAACACTGAGAGAAAACCATTATTTCAAACCTAATCACAAACTTTAGCTGACATTCAGCTCAGACCAATAACGCTGCCATGTCTGGTCCTCATCTCTGTGGTATATCCCAACCTGAACTGTCGCTGCTTCTATTTCTCCACTTTTATAGTAGAAGTCATCGCTGCTCTCCAAATTATACTTCTCCATAGAAACCTTCAGTAGTTCCTTCAGTTGTGGACTGTCTTTTGGGACAGTTTTCAGACAACCAGTGCGAGTGTAAGGAATTACCGTGTCTTCAACTGAAAGAAACCAACAGATTTCAGATCTAAGGAACAAAAGATTCAACATAGATACAGGCTAGGAAAAACAGTTGGTTATAACCCCCTGCCTTCTGGAATGCTTTGTATTTGAGTCTATCAAATGAAACCAAAATATCTGAGTTTTATATGATCAACAGTATCATATCTTGGTTATCTAAAAGAGCACTGCATCAGCACCTAGTATCGCATTGGCCATCTAACAACAGTTTTCTCATAGAAACAAGAATTGTGTGTACCAGTTGCGGGTAGCTAGCAAATAGAGGGAACATCTATCCATACGGAAGGTCCTAAATGAGGTGAAACAAGAGGTGCATGTTATTGGCAATGAATGAGTGTGGTGAAGAATATCATTATCATTTCTTGAAGAAAACAAAGTCTGAATGGGTGAGAATGCAGCACTTACTACATGGAGTAGTACTGTACTCCCTGTTCTAAAGCTCTGTGACAATCTGTGTCCAAATAGATGGCTGGAGGGAAAACTAACAATAAGAAAACCATCTGGGAGTTAGAATGTATAAGTTCATTACAGTCAAAGTAATTTATTTACTAGGGAAAAAAAACCAAGCTTCTAACATATCAAATGTAAGTGTAGCCATGCAATATATATTAAAAAAAAGTGATGGTATCATAGGTGAGTTATCAATTTTGGACAAAATCTTGAAGTCCTCAGCTCCTTTGCCTTTCAAAAGAATATATTGGAGCTCTTTGGAAAGTTAGAAGTTACTTATTTAAAAAACATGATACTAACTCGCTTGATGTTGTGGTGGAAAAGGAATCAATTTTTGTAGGACAGTTACACTCTTTGAGTTTGTATCTGTTAATTGCCAAATGAAAGTCAGCAACTAGCTCCATGTCGTACAAATAGGGCAGTACATAAATGATGAAATGCAACTTTCAGCTGCACATAAAATACTTGTAGGAAGTGAAAAAATCCTGTGGTAATATTTCATTACGAGGCAGTGCTTTTTTGGTCCCAGAAGAATTACTTTCTTGTTATTATCTGTTTTCATCTCTTGCATTTATAGTTTGTCTTTTTTCACAATTGTAAAAAAAAAACATTGAAAATTGCAGAACTTTTAAAATTGATAGTGCCTATTACGTACCTGGAAGCTTGCATTGGTTTGCAACGTCTACAATCTGCGCATGAAGATTTTCATATGCTTTGGCATCACATTTAGCTACACGCTGGAGTAAAAAACCCAAACAGCTTATTATTATTTAGAAATAATGAACAAGCTCACATCCTAATACCTTCCTGCTAACAGAAGAAGTCAAGCATATACTACTAATTCCTTCCTGCCTTCAATATAGTGGGAGCAAGAGGCCTGACAGACAGTCTGCAAAGCCAATAAACGCTCAGGGTTCAAAAGGACACTCGGAGAAAATAAAATCGTAAAAGAGAAGCTAAATGAACGATTTGTATGTGTTCGTTACAGAAGGAAATGGGGAGGTTTACAAGCTAGAATCCTATTTTATGGAGAACTCACTGGAATTTCTGTCTCGAACTGTAAAGCCCAAAAAGAAGACTATACAATTAACAAACCAAACATTGCTGAGTTTCTTGTATTTACTCAGGTGTTCTAAAGGAACTGTGGTAGATGACTTGCTTAAAATTGCCTCAATATCTTAGGGCTGGAAGACAGCAGATTTTGATCCTGTTCTTTTTTTTTTTTTTTTTTTTAAAAAGGTTATAGACCCATAAAACTGGTGTCTGTACTATTGAAGTGATTACAAATGGTAATAAGGAAGGAACTAGGAGTATGAATACATGAAGGAGACACCAGGGTTTTTGTTGTAAACAGAAGTTGTATTTTGCAGATTTGTCAAAGTTCTTCAAAAGTGTCAATAACAGTGGGTAGAGAGACCTGTTGATAAAATATACGTAGGTTTTCAAAAAGGTTTCAGTGAAGTCCCTTATCAAAGACTCTAAAGGAAACTAATCAACTGTAGGATAAGAAGGAAGACTGTTACAAGTCAGGGTCAATACCTTGGGGCTATGACAGATACTTGAATGTCATCCATGAAAAAAATCTTCTTAGTAGCGGTTTAGAAAAAATAATAAAAATATAATGTCGAGGTTTATTCTCCAGCTTAAAGAGAATGACATTATGCCCCACTGTAGCACTGTGGTTCACATGCAGGGTGCAGTTCTGGTCCTCCCATTTCAAAATGAATAGTACAGAGCTGAATAAAGCTACGGAACAATTTCCATGGAATTTGGCCATTCCAAGGTATGGAACGTTCTTGGAATATCATGTTCTAATAATATCTGTCCCTGACCTATTAGCAGGGCTGCTGAACAATTCAGGAGGTAAGTGATAAAGATCCTATCTCACAAACCCTGCGTGATCAAAGCGGTATGTGAATGAGGTAGCGCTCCCGCATTGTGTGAGGTGAACAGAAGTCACTACCTCTAGGTGACAGGCTGGGAAACTCGGACTCGAGCAGGTTAACAAACTTCCTTAATGTTTAAGGGCAAACATGGGTAATGGAGAGATTTGCTTCAGCTAATCTGATTCTCACTCTCCTATTATTTATGACAGCATTGTTATTCTTTGCTTTTTTGATCAATGCTTCTGAAACATTCTCGAGACATCCAAGGAGTAATTTTGGAACAGGAGAGGCTCTTGAATGTAACACTCAGCTGCACCTCCGCAACAGAAACAGCTACGAGCCAGGACTCCCGTGGTTCCTCCCCTCCCGTTTGCCACCCCTCTTCCTTACGACTCTCCGTTCCTGCCCTCTGCCTTGTATTGGCAGAAGCATTTGTCTGACCCCATGGAGAGCTGGTTCAGGGAGGCTGGTTGAGCGAGCAACCTTTTATTTTTGGTGCGATTAATCCTGTTCCAGGTCAGAGGAGCAGAGGCAGTACCTGGTTTTACAACACTGTTTAGCTAGAGTATGTATGTTTGTTAATGAATTTCTTTTGAAGCTCTCTTATTTGGACTGCGGTATTACCGTTAAGTAATAATTCAGCTACTTACGTTTCTTAGAAAATATGTCTTAAGCTGGAAAAACAGCGCTAATTAGAATTGTTGCTTTTTGGGTTGTACCTGAGTAATTCCTTGAATATCTGGATAGGAACTTCTCAAGGGATTTATTATTTGGGCGAGACTGTTTAGATTCTATAGTCATCTGTAAACATTTCAGTGGTCATCATAGTCGCTGATTGAGAAGGCGTAGATGTTCTTATTGCATGAATAGACAGTTGTCTGTAAGCCTGGATTTAAACTTAATTCACAAAGTGAAGCAAGACTATGAATATTTGGATCAGATCTCAATGTTTGTTTGTTAATATGATATTTTCTTGATAAACAGATTTTAAAGAATACTTACACCACTAGAAGTGGTTTTGCACTCTGGAGTTAAATCTTGAAATTGGTCTTTGGAGCAATTAGTCTCCTTGATTTCATATTTAATTACGTAGTTCCATCCAGCTACCACCTGGAACAGGTATTTAAGAGATATGTTATGTAAACCCGTAGAAACTTGGAAGTTAAACTATTCAGTGTGATTAGCAAAGAAAGCAAAACTACTCCCCTAGTGCCTTCCATCCATCAAATCACTGTGCAGTCATTAAGCCACAGAGTATTCGCAGACAGAAAAAAAAAAAAAAATCTTGTCCTTGTAATACAAAAAGTAAATAAGTCCTGCATATATTAGAAGTGCACTTTGTATTTGGATTCCACTTCTCCTGGCAAGCCAGCAGCCTTATAACGCTTGGTTGTTTGCACTGTCTTCCAAAGTATCTGTTACTTATTACTCCTAGTGACAGAAAGCTGGTCTAGATAGATGACTGTACTAATACAGCTTGGCAAGTCCTGCATTCCTGAGCGCAGGATGTAGTAAAACAGTATCTGAATAATGTAACTTTATACTACTGGCATCATTTGTTATTGAGTGTGCTGCATTTATCTGCCTATAATTGTGTCTGCCTTGGGCTTTACCTTCCCCCGCCCGCTGTTTTGTCCAGATTTGTGACCCTTTTCTTCATTTTCTCTCCAGGAGGCAGTTCACTTTTCCTCACTGTGGCTACTGCTTCTCACCCATGAAATCTCTCCGTGTCACAGTGTTGGGTCATGTAGCATTGGGTTAAAAAGGGGAATTAAGAATCAAATATAGGAACCTTCCATCCCAGATCAATTAAGGTGGAGGGCTCTTGCTAGTCTCTGTTGGCCAGAAGTGATATGATGGTTCTCTTTCCAGCTGCTGGATTGCAGCCTGTCTGTGACATTTTGTCATGTGGCTTAAATGTTGTGCAAGCTTGTCTTTCAGCTAAGAGGATCGTTGCCATCAGTAAATAGAAAGAGGAAAGTCTGACTTAAATCATGGTTAAATTGATATGAGACCAGAAGATGTTTTTTGGCTAAGTAAATACATACACATTCAAAGAAAAGGGTCTGTATTTGGCATCAGGTTATATACTAGTTAAAAACCAAATAAGAAACTTTCTAACAATGTCATACCAATCCACAGGAGAGCCTTTCACAGGAATAGTGTGGTCAGTAGGACCAGGGAGGTGATGGTCCCCCTGTACTTGGCACTGGTGAGGCTGCACCTCAAATCCTGTGTTCAGTGTTGGGCCCCTCACTACAAGAAGGACATCGAGGTGCTGGAGCGTGTCCAGAGAAGGGCAATGAAGCTGGTGAAGGGTCTGGAGCACAAGTCTTGTGAGGAGCGGCTGAAGGAGCTGGGGTTGTTTAGTTTGGAGAAGAGGAGGCTCAGGGGAGACCTTATTGCTCTCTACAGCTACCTGAAAGGAGGCTGTAGCGAGGTGGGGGTCGGTCTCTTCTCCCTAGTAACGAGTGATAGGACGAGAGGAAATGGCCTCAGGTTGCGCCAGGGAAGGTTTAGGTTGGATATTAGGAAAAACTTCTTCACTGAAAGGGTGAAGGGTAGTCAGGCACTGGCACAGGCTGCCCAGGGAAGTGGTTGAGTCCCCATCCCTGGAGGTATTTAAAAGACAGGTAGACGTGGTGCTCGAGGACATGGTTTAGTGGTGGACTTGGCAGTGTTAGGTTAACGGTTGGACTCGATGATCTTAAGGGTCTTTTCCAGCCTTAACGATTCTATGATATCTTTCAGCAAGTGACATGCTGGCTTTTTGGGTTTTTTTCACCCATTTTTCCTGCATGAGGTTTACCCGTCCTATAGCATATAGCAGCTGCTGACATATGGGTCCTATTGCATTGCAAAAACATAGATGCCTGCTGCTGTTTGGGAGGCTGTAGAGTATGAGACATCTGTGCAGGCTGGCAGCTTTGGCACAGAACCTAGGAGAGATCTGCTCCTGCTGGGGCTTCAGGGAGAGGCCAAGTGGAATACCCGAGAGCATCTGAGATGACACAAGATGCCTCTGTCAGCACTGAATGCAAATAAACTGGTGCTAAACACTGGTTAGATGCAACTGCAGGTAAAGAAAAAATATGTTTACTATCAGTTTGTAAAGTTGACAGCTCTGAAAATCCAGTAGGTAACTGTTTATGATTTCTTCTAAATTAAGAGAATTATTTACGTGGTCTACACTCCATATGCATTTCATATGCTTTCATTATGAAACATAAGCCACTTTAAAATCAGAAAAGTGTATGTAAAACAACCAAGGTACCTGGTTTTGGATTTTTTTTTTTTTTTTAATTTAGAGAAAAATCATACACAAACCTGTCTTTTAGCTTCTTTTATTTCCACAAGCTTGAAAAGGGTGGGTTCAGCACTGTGCCTGTTGAACTTTTGAATGGCTTGTTTCAGAATTTCTGACACTTCTAAACTGTCACTTGATATAGGATGGAAGCATCCAAGACATGTGGCCTCAGTAAGCATTATCTTTGGCATAGCTGGAAAAGAAACAAACCAAAAAATACAGGGCTTCATGTAAAACAGCCTCAGGTTTTAATTTTTCCTATCTGGGAATGAGAGAAAAGGCTCAATGAGCAAGAACATTTCCCAGCTTTAATTGGAGCGATCGGCCAAACCCACGTTTCAGTTTCAGGGCCTGCAAAGACATTCATTGTATTTAGAAACATGCTTTGGTTTGTGGTGGTGGGGGCCATCCATGGTATTTGGATCCAGGCATGGTTTCAGCAGCAAACTTTGTTCAGAGGAGTGAGTTCAGGAGTCACTGAATCTCTGAAAAACTTTGCATGTAGTTTTGACACCACTAAGGAAGGGTCATTCCTTATTCTGTCAGGGAAGAACCAGTGGAGGCTACAACTAAGGAGATATTCTTCAAAGCTCACCCACTGTGTGCAGCTGCTTACTGGTCTCCCCATGTTTCAGGATGGGGACTTTGAGGGGAGTGTTTTGGCTCACCCATCTGAACCAGTCTGACTCTGGGCTCCTTAGGGACTGTAGTCGAACTATCCTACTGCTGTGTTTGAACTCCCCCTGCTAGTCACTTTGGCTGCCGGTTAGCCCTTGGTGTTACCTTCACGTTTAACCAGCTGGACTGGCTGTGGATAGACAAGCTTGATGGGGATGCTCAAACTTCTGTTTCCTGCTACTAATCCTATTAAGTCTCTTTCCTTTCTAGTAATCATGGATTGGATTTTCATAAATTAATTTTATAGTTCAGTACATAAATTAATTTCATGATTCAGTGAACTTGCGAATGAAAGTGGGACAATATGTGGTCTCTGTGGAATTGAAGTAAAATTTGTGTGCCTGATCCTCAGCTGGCATACACTAGCTTTAATGGAGTTATGCCAGCTTGCACCAGCCAGGAAACCAGTCCAGGGTCAACAGGATCAAACAGTTCCATGAAGAAGGCTGAACAGTATGGTACCTAACATGGTGGGGAAATCCCTCACCAGGTAGGGTCTGTTGTTTCACTCTTTCTGCTTGAGTCCTTTGGATTTGATTTGGCTTCTCTGTACATTTGGAGTACCTCAGTGTAAGCAATACTATTGAGTCTTAGCTCTCCAAGGGGTACTTGAACAAAGTCTGGCCCTTGATATTTATAGCATCGCTTACTCTGAGTCAATAATGACAAATATATACATGTTACAGAAAAATGTGACCATGTTTTCAAGGAGTAATCACAAAGATAATAAAACAACAGTACACCCAGTTCTAAACCAGCTGTGGCCTCAGCACTTCATAAGTGCTGAACAGATGTGTATTCTTTTTTCAGAGTTGCTATAGCTTGGTAACAAGAGAGGAGTTTCTTAGGCTGAATACGTGATTAATTTAATTTATGTATGTCTTTTTTTAGCTTTCTAAAAAAAGATTCAAATGCAGATTTCCCATGCATTCTCCGTGGGGTTCACACACCTTTTACTGGCAACTAGATGTCACCATTGCCCTACAAATGCATCTAAACCAAGCGGCGTTTATCCAGTAGCAGAACATGGAGTTTGTCTGTACTGCAGTTCCTAGAAGGACTCTGGCTGCAGGTTTAGCCATTTAAGCTTTAAACAAGATAACTAGGACAAAAAACAAAGATAAGCTGCCAGACATCTCAGAAATCACGGTAAATATTTCTGTAGTTAATATGCACTTAGCTCCCTGCTGCCAGTTAGATGGATATTTTAAAACTGGCTTGGATATGCCTTACATGAACGCTAGGCATAGGCACATAGAGATCTCGGTTGCAAAGCTTTGCAACTATGTGATCCCTTTCTAGTAAAGGAAATGACTGCGAACATGATAGTCATATATGAATGTCTTATAGGCAAGAAATGTAACGCTGCTTATTGTTGAGGTCTAAAAGATACTGCAGTCTCACATAATTACATCACGGCTGGACTTTTATTTTGTAATTCTTTTTTTCTTGTTGGGGTAAATATTTGTTTTGGTAAACTTTAACGGAAATAATTTAGTCATTTTTAGTTTGGAGAAACTTAAGGTACAGTTTTGTCATAAAGTTTTTAATAATTTCTGGCACAATTTTATACTTTAAGGACAGAAAATTAATGTGTGACAAGTTGTATCTAGTCTCAAAGTTACTGATATGCTTCTGGTCTTAAGCAAATTCATTCATTTTAATTTGGTGTAATTCCTGTGTTTGAAGAAACTTACTATGCACACGTGCTGGTTTTCATTACCCTAGATAGAAACTGCCAGTGCTTCAGTGACTTAGCCTATATGTGTATAACAGTGAAGTGAAATTTCATCTTCAACATGTAGTTGCTTATGGAAGATTATTTATAAATGTCTGAGTAGAATGATAAAGAGCTCCTACCTCTAAAATTACCTGAAAGTCTCAGTATTATATATTTCCCATTCTTATCTGTCAACACACTTGTTGAACGCTGCCCCAAACAGTTACATACCTGGAACAATTTTGCAATCTTGTGAAACGTTACTTGTTTTTTCAGCGTCGTTCACGTGAACTTGAGCTGTGCATTCTCCCATTTTCTGCAAAAACATATGACAATGTTTGTCTGAAACTTGCTGAAGAAAAATAGTGCTTTATATTCCTCTAGCTATTGAACAAAGTTGACAGTTGCAAATCGAGTTTGGGGAACAAGTTCATATGTACGTTTGTAGTAATGTCTAATTTGCTGTTTTGTTACTGGAAAAGGAAAGGTTTTGTTGATTGTGAGGAGAGTAGGGGATGAACTGTGCAGATAATTTGAAAGATTGCTTTGTATCGTGATTGATGCTTATTAATTAACTAAGGAATTTACAGTCAGAATAACGGGAATGAACACATCCTCATAAATGAAGTCTAAAAAATTGTGTATTTACCCAATTTCCTCTATATTAATACAAGATATGCAGCAATAACCATGGCATTTCACATTGATTCAAAGGATATTGTCACCTTCGGCCCTTTCTTTGCATTGTGTTTTGTGTGAAATAACGGTGACTTCCACTGGAAACGTGCAGTGCTCCCGCACGCTACGTGTGCCCCCGTCGTGCCTCCTCTGGGCACTCTCGAGCAACGTGAGCCAGGCACGCTTTGCACTGCTAAAAGCCCTCTGGGAAATCTTCTGCCATAGTGGCTTCCATCTCGGTATTTTTGGTGCAGATCTGAAGTCAATTTGGTTATGCAAGTTCCATTATACATAATTAATAGAAAGTTTTACGGCCCTCACACTCTCACAGTGCATGTATCTTATATTGAGTTTATTGTGAACCTTCATACTGAAGCACTGAAATGTTCCCTTCTGTGCATATTCAGGATTATAATGGTAAATTCACTATTATAGTGGTTAACTTCAGAGTTGTAAACATTTGTGTACTGTACTTCAGTCCTATAAGCTCTCAAAAATAACGCTGCTAAAAAAGTTAAATTCTCTACTGTATTTTTCCCCATGCGACTGCAGCCCTGGTCGTTATGCTGATGTTTCTGTACAGAGAACTTTTAAAGAGGACAAATACTTACAGCCTCTGCAGGCACTTTGTAATCGCAGTCTTGCCAGAGTTTGTTTTCCTCAGTGGCACAAATGGTTTCTCGTATTCTATATTTCACATAGAATTGCGTGTCAGGACCTGCCTGGATAAAAACAATATGCATGTTGTCATTTGCATAGTAATAAATCAGGTGAAAAGATAAGAAATTCAAAAGGTAAATACTGTCCGTTGGTTACCTTACATTTTACAGTATGGTTTCAGATTAGCTGCTGGTCTCCATGCAAGGTCTCCTGAATCTCGGTAGTTCAATAATTAACTTATCTAATTATATTAGCCCTTACCTACAATTACAATATGTTGATATAACAGATATGGTATGCTCAACTACCTTCATTTTAACTTGTAGTACCAAGGGCTTTAAAACCAGAAAGAAGTGGTTAGGTTTTATACTTATATTCAAACGTACTCCCAATAAGCACATTTGGGTTGCTGCTTGGCTAGTTAGCATAATTACCAGCTTGGACTGGGCTCCTGTCTGACTCCCTCACTCTCGCTCTTGGCCTCCTCCCAGATCTGTCTACTTTCCTTCTGTACAACTCTACGGGCAGCCCAGAACAGCAGCCAGCAGCCCTCAGGCAGCCTGGCAGTGCCCAAACTGCCTCTACCCTATGGTAACAGGGTACGTAAGCTGCCCTGCCCGCGCGGGGGAGAGGGTCGAGGGGGGCATACGCTCTGGAGACCGCCTTTGGCAGTGCCTGTGGTTTTCCTATAGGCATTAAAGGCTGAGCTGCTCATGAGGGTAGCCTCAGGAATCCCATAAGATGAAATACAAAGTATTAAGCCAAGTTTGGCCTGGCCAGTGGAAGCGTTTCTGATGTTGGTATATCAGTAGGGGGCATTTTCTCCTTGCCATAAACTGAGTAGTGAGCCTGTGCCTACAGGTAACAACACACTGTGAGGTTTGTGGTTCATCCTTTCGAGGAGATACAAAGCCAGAAGTTACTAGTGTTTTATAGCCACTAAAAATGCTCTGCTGATGCGCCTTTTCAAATACAAACACAGGCAGTTGCTGTACTTTAAGGCTGGTTATCCTCAAGTGATACTGCTGGGAGAATTAAATCATAGTTCTTGCCTTAGTTGGTACCAAGAAAGCGAAGCTGAGCTGACGTGGGTGGAATATACTGGATTTACGCTGGTGTAGACACAGAATTGTATTGTGTTCTCTCAAGTCCTGTTGTGTATTGCTACAACTATGAAGAGGTGTAGAGGTACCTGATGTAATGGTTGCAGGTTGTAAAACAGGATGAAAGGGTCTCTAAAAAAGTAATGACTTAATCTTCAGCAGGTATAAATTGACATTTATGGAGCTGCATCAGGTTATACTATCTGGGATGTGGACTTAAGAGCCAAATTCTGTTCTCTGTTACACTGTTTTAAATCTGCAATAAATCACTCAGTGAGTAAATGAAATAGGTGAGAGAAGACACTGTTTCTGTATGTTATTTGTTATTAGTTTATTTCATCATTATTATTACGAACAGCTATGCCTTTAAGTGGGGCAGGCTCAGTCTTTTGCCAGTCAGCTTTTATGTTTTATTACCTTATCAATAATGAATGTACATGAATATGTAATAACCAGCTATTTAATTAATGCATTCAACATTGTGAGACTAGTGATGAGTAAAATCTATACTCTTTTTAGAAAAGAATATCGAATATGAGGAAATCTCTATTGCAGATTCTTTTTCACTGTTTTTTACTTAGCATCGTAGCCAGATCAATGATTAAAAGTAATAATTGATTTCCACCTCAGATCTTTTAAGAAACGGAAAGATGGATATCTAGGGAAGGAAAGATGAATACTAATTGCAATAAATATGTATTCTTAAAAACAGATCATTGTTTAAGATAAAACACTGAAACTAATATCTGTCCTTTGGGAACATCAGCAAAAGGAAGGTGGTGTTACAGATCTGATATAAAGGTGTTTGCATTTGGCTGTTGTTGAGGATGTGTGTAGTTCAGTGAAGACAGTGGGACTATTAATTTGTTTAATATTAATTGTATAAAGGGTTTGCCAGGTTTTAGTCTTTGTCACTACATGCTGAACTCTCCCCAGTTTGAAAACAGGAGAAGCAGAGGGTAGGTGCCAGGAGATGTGGGTAGTTTGCTGTAAGGCATTTAGCAATTCATGTCCCCTTTCTGAGATTAATTTCTATCTGGGTAAGTGTCTTGTGATTTCTGGAGTGCAAAATATTCTCTCTGACACTGGCTTTCTTGTTTTACATCTGAAAATCCAATCCAATAATAAAAAAAAATATGCTAATGTTGTTTTCAAGTAAAGTAATGCTTGTCATTATTATGGTAATATCATCTTTGAATGCCTCTCGGAGGTAAATACTCTTTTGTTAGATTAATGCTATACAGAAGGACTCCAGGCAAAGGATCATGTTTCATTCTTTTTTTTTCTTCTGTAATTTTAGCTGTCACCCTATTTGACTAAAATACCACCCAGTGCTTTTAGATAGATCTGTAACTCAGGACAAGTGTCAATCAAATAATATTCACAAACAATTTATTCAGAGTATTGCCAAATGTTTATCAGGTCATTCTTTATGTGTGATACCAGCTTTTCCCAAGTCAAGATTATATTCAGGTTTTTTAGTAAGTGTGGTTTTTTGCCATTGATCTGAAAACCTTACTGATGATGGAAAGGGGTAGAATTCCTGACAGAGAAAGGAGAAAACAAAGTGGACTAGTAAGACAAATTGTGTTAGCGATAGAAATTTTCTATTCTTTAGTCCTTGTGTTAATGAGCAATTCACCAGCACACATAGTTCCATTGATAAGAACATAATATACATCCCTGCTTGTCATGGTAACGAGTATCTTACTGTGCAAGTCACTTCTTCGATTTTTTTTTTTTTTTTTAAAACGTTTTTGGAAGACATTTTGCTGTCATGCCTGCTCTTATGAACGAGATGGAGATAATCTGATTCAGAGTGCATAAACAATTCCAACATCTTTTTTTTTTTTTTTAAGTCTACTTACAGTTCTCTTGGCTTCCATCACCATGTATAGAGCAAATTGATTACCACTTGCTCTGTCTCCATTGTATTTCTTCAGTGCTGTGTCGACAACTTTAAAGACATCAGGGTCATCACAGTCCAAAAACTCAAATGGAAGAGGGGTGGCTCTGCTAGAGAAAAAACTACAGCAGAGTGCTAGTACAATGAAAGGCTTCATAACTGGACAAAAAAGGCCCCCTGAATTAGAAGGCTCTCTAAAAACCAAATGGAAAAGGAATGCCTGACAGGGTTTTGGTCACTGCTTCTGTTTTTCAGGAGCAATAGCTAAGTAAACAGAATGAGTGGGTTGCTGGGGTTGGTCAGTTCTCATCATACCCTGTTTATACTGCAAATAAACTTCTGAGTTTATCTAAATAAACTTTGTGTGGTCACCCGAATGGCACTAAGGTTATCCACCTGCCATCAAGATAACAGGCTCAATGGCTGCAGCCGGGGACAGGGTGAGACTAAGCAGGATGGCCCCTGAGGAAAAGAGAAAGAAGAATGTTTGTAGCTTTCTGGCTTCTTTTCTTAACATCTAAACTGCTACTGAGAATAAATTTTAGAAGGCTTAAATAAAACACCCAAGAAGGTCACAGTGGCAATGCAGTTCTGGTTCTGCACAACAACCCTGTAAATTTTTTAGATCTGTTTAGTGTTCAGACTGCAATAGTTCTGAGAAGTCAGAACATGTTTGAAAAAAGCCTTTGGACAGATGCATATCATTGAATGTCACATAACTCCTCAATAACACTTGATAAACCTTGTCCTTCCTGCTACTGCTGGAAGTGTCCATCTTTGCCTCCACGTGGAGACTGCCTTTGGACCATGGATTAGTCAGTCTTCATAATGTTTTGTTATTACAGATAGGGAAAGTGACACCCAAGAACAAGGGATTAAGTAATGTTGCTTGTGTCTGGCAGAGCCAGAATTAGAGCTGGCTGGGAACATCTGGTGCTTGTCTCCAGTGCTGAGCACCAAATAGCTTTGCTTTGAATCAGTGAACACCTTGGGATCACCTCAGCTCCAGTGCTCCAGTTGTGTCCTGCTACAAGTTTTGGTTAAAGAAAATGCACTTTAGAGACTTTGTGGATAAACTAGGCCAGAAATAAGGTGGTTTGTACATAAGGCAGTTTTAAAAATTAGACAGCCTTCACTCACTCACACAAAATGCTGTCCCCATTTTGTTTCTTTTTAATGTAGCCCTCACACTATATTTTACTTTATGCCATTAAAAAGCTACTTTGAGGACCAAATTATTAATTTTTTTTTTTTGAGATTAATCCCCTGTTCTTGCTTATGAGATAACTGTTCTGAACTATCTCATTGGGGTCCCAGGTCTGTCTGAATGGACTTTACCTTGATGGGGGCTAGAGTACAAAGAGACACCAGTATTCTTTCCTCCTGCTCCTCCTAACTCAGGTTCCAGTGAGGAACGTTCAGTGATAAAGAAAACATTTACATGAAAGAGTTATTACATGCATCTGCTTTTCTCCTCCCCTGAGAGCAATTGTGAACTATTTGAAAAGGGCTGTCCTTGAATGCGGTATTTCTGGTATCTCACCACCAGCAACTGTAGCAATGGAAGTACTGGTGCAGGCCACCCTGCAGTGTTACACTAGAAGTCATTAACTGTTCTCAGACCTTTTCTAGATAATGGTGGTAACCCAGCTACCATCAGTCAATTTATGCTCATGGTTGTTTACTGCACTGCTAAACATTCATAGTAACAAAAAAGATAAAACTCTGGCAACTGTGCTTACATGTTTTTATTTTCTTTGAATCTTTATAAAGCATGAATGTAGTGCCATGGATTTTTTTTTTAATGAAAGGTGGTCAAATTTCCTCTAGGTCAGATTTCATCAGAGAAGTACGTTATAATTATGAATGATGAGAAAATGAAAGATTTTAGATGGTAGTTTTCACTATTGGGGAATTTTCCTTTTTGTCAGAACTAAAGGAGCATTGTTTGCTGGGGAGATTTGTACCCATTCACATTATATGAGGGACTCAGAATTTTGAGCCTTTCAGTTACAGTGGAGTCTGAGATAGCTGGGATCAAGAGGCAGGTTGGAATACTTTTTTTAATCATTGTTTTCAGTGCTTCTCCTCCCTAGAAACTGTATGCTTTTTCCCCTTCTCCATGTGCTGTTTTCATTCATTATACAACTGTTGTTGGCTCTGCAACTCTCAAGCCAGGAGCATCTTTCTCTGAGGTCATGTAAGAGAATTTTCTGCCATGGAGCTACATGGAAATAAGGGCAAAATTTTTGGAAGAACAAGTTTGGAGTTTCCTGGGCATGACTTTGATTATGTAGGGTGATCTGGAAAACCTGGAGCTTCTGGCATCTCCTTTAGGCTTGAGCCAGTGAAGGGAATACCTTCACCAGTGCTGGAGGAGTGAGGGTTGCTTTAGGATAGCTCAGGAAAGTCTGCAGTGGGAGGTGTGAGAGAATCCTGCTGATTTAGAACCGGAAAGTGATAGACAGCTCCTGTTATTTGGAATAGAAAGTACTTTCCTGATATGCTTGTCTTGTTGCAGTGATGTCTGTAATAGTGATGCTAGAGATGAGGAAGGTGATGTGGTCCATGATGGGGAGGAGGATGGTGGTGATGTGGTCGATGAGGAGGGGGAGGATGGTGTGGTCCATGATGGGGACCAAGAGGAGGATTATGTGGCTCATCATGGGGAGGAGAAGGGACATGAAGTAATTCCTCTTGGGAAGAAGGATGATGTGGTGCATCATGGGGAAGAGGAGCAGAAGGGGGATCATATGGTTCCTCTTGGGGAGGAGGATGTGGTCCACCATGGGGAGAAGGAGGAGGTTGGTGATGTGGTCCACCATGGGGAGAAGGAGGAGGTTGGTGATGTGGTCCACCATGGGGAGGAGGTGGAGGACAATGGTGTGGAGGGTGAGGGTGGTGATATGGTCCACTGTGGGGGGGGGGGGGGAGGAGGAGGAACAGGAGCAGGAGCAGGTCCTTTGTGGCTGTCTTGATGTTCTTTGTTGAAACTATGGTTGTGCTTGGGGTCCTCAAGTCTGGATTGAGAAGAGGGTGGACATCCATGCCTGTGACAATGCCTGTGACCAAAATGATGATGAGGATGTCTGTGTGGCTGTCCCAGAGTTGAATATCTGCATCTTTGCCCATAGTCATGCTGCTGTTTATAAAAACACCAGGGGAGGAAGTATTGAGATTTTAATAGGACAGAAGAAAGTGGTGAGAAAAAGAGAGAGGTGGGAGTTAGTAGGTTTGCATTTACAGTTCCAGTGATCTGTAAAAGAGAAGAAAAAAAAAAAAACACACCCTATTTTTTTTTTTTCAAGATAGAAGGAGTAGGTGATAAAATGCAAAATTACTGAAAATCATCTGGAAACACTACATCATAACAAAATGAAATGATATAACCAACTGATAAAATTTGTGATGGATCCAAACAAAACCCACACTGGAATAGCTGTTGTAATATAAACTGGAATACCAAATATGATAAAGATCAACTCCCCTCCCCTCTTGCTTTCTAAAATTCCTTTGAACTTGTTTGCCAATCTCTACTCACTTTAACTAAGGAGCACGACTGGACTGAGAGAAGGCACCCTTGGAGGGAGTAGTAGGGACAGCTCAATTCTAATGCATCCTCTGATTGACCTAGCAGACAAAATCAAGTCTGTCCTGCCATGCTGCATCACACCCAGGCAGTAGCAAAGGGACATAAACCACCGTCCCAATCATCTGTCAGTCTGGACTAAGTGAGGCTGCTGTAGCCTGCGTGAGGATATGGCCAGAGACATTTCAGTAAGTGAGTGCGTACCCAGGGATGGCAGATTTCACAGCTTGTGTCTGTTCCATCAGGTTCATCTGGATCACTGATAACTTTTGCCTTGCAGAATCCCACATGCTAAGCAAGAGAAGAAAAAAAAACAATGCACATCTGGGTTCTCATGATGGTGTTAACAGAAGCTACTGAAAGTTCAACATTTTAAAAGTTAGGCTAGTTCCTTCAATACCTAAGTATGTTTACATAACTTGGCTAGATCCTGAGCTTTCTGACCAGTGACACTTGCCAGTGATTAATAATGATTAAAATATATGCCACTTTTGGGTGTTCTTGACTGTGAAGACCACTTTGCCATGTGCATCTAGAGGGCTACTTCTCTCCATCTTACTTCTCTTTTGATCTCTGTAAGAAATTGTCCAGCTACTGATGTCTCCAAAACAAGTACCCTGTGGGTGACTGATTTTTATTCCTTTTTTTTCTGTCTTTGCTTGTCAAACATTTGTTCAGATTGGGCTATTCTGAAATTTTGCTCAAAGCCCTCAAAAACAGACAACATGTAGCTATGCTGTTTCAGACAAAGCTCAAGGTAGAGCTTTCTTCCATATTTATCGTTTGAAAAGTAATTGGTTGTAATCTTTTAGCATTACTTCCCTTAGCATCCTATTGGCTGTGACCTTCACCTGCTGCCCAGTCGTTGTGTGTGGAATTGCTCATGTGAAAAAGCACAGAACTCGGGTAAGGGGTTCTGTGTGTGCTCTCTGTGGTGGATGCTTTATCTTGATATATGTTTAGTAGCCTGTTATGATCGATGATTACAAATGTTAATAGCCTTTTACACACACACCAGTGGTGGCAGCATTGAGAACAGAATTCAAAACCTCTAACTATCTGGCTTGTGCTTCATTCTAGTGAACTTTTGGCTCCGCTACCAGTTCACTCACAACCTTTTCCAGTTTTCTGGAGTATAAAGAGCCAGAGAAGAAAATGGATGTAGATAAAACAAAAGTTCTACATGTTTTATTTTGATATTTTTATTTCATTCCTTCAATTTAAGTTCTGGGGAATAATTTATTCTGAAATTATGATCTTGCCTAGTTGTTTCTTTGGTGTAGACTGTTGTTGTAATGGGAAGGTGGGGTGAGGAGAGTACTTTGATTAGTAATCTGCAGGCAAGCCTGAATTCTTCCACTCTCTGTTCCCTTGCAGCAGAGGAAAGAAAAGTAACCCTGGGCTCACTGGGATGACATAATACGTGTCTTTTTTTCCAAGATCTATGACTCATGTTAGTGTAAAAGTTTTTAATGAAAATAGCATGAATGATTTACTAGGGAATGGCCACAATTTGAATGCGAAAGCCAGATCCAAACTGAAAAGCTCAGCTCTAGGTCTGTAATATGCCGGAATCCAGTTACATTGAGATTTGAGAGTTCAGACTGGCTCCTTATAGAATGAAAAGGAGCAGCTGTAAAATTAGGATCTGGACTTGGACATGCTGGATTTTTAATTTTGAGTTTGGGGTGCATGCTTATAGGAAACACTTGGAAATAATGTGGGAAGATCTTCCTGGTGACACCTGTTGTATCAGTTCATGTTCTAAGACTTGACTTACAGCATGCCAGTCATCTGGAAAATCGCATTCTAGTGCCTGATCTGCTCGTTGTGTGGTTTTGGAACAGTTGGTCTCTTTTATAGAGAATCCTAAAATGTGACCTTCACAGGAGGCAGTCTGAAAGCAGGAGGTCAAACAAGAAGTGGTAACTAGGTGTATTTAAAGTCCTGTAATTTTAAAAGCAACCATACTGTATATTGTGTCAAAATGCTGTCTACCTCATGCTTCCATTGCCTGTGCTGTTAAAATATTCATACATATATGTGTATTCAGTAAGGAAAATAGATTAGATAACTTATACCTTACTTGCCTCAAACCTTTGAGTTCCAGGGATGGTTGCTTTATTTCTTTGTCTAGTATGTGTATCTTACAACACCTGTTACTTTTACAGCCTGTGTTTATAGGAAGTAGTGTCCTTAGAGTCTTCTCCCTAAATTGAACTGGTGCTCCTGTGAAATTAGAGATCTACTGGATGGCAACCACCCTTTTCCAGTGATAGGAATGCATAGTACTACAGTGCTGATGTTAATTTGGGATGAAATTCTGCCAATTACTGAGATTGTTGCTTTCTCTGTTGTCAGTGGCATTATTCATAGAGGTGGCATTACTCCATAAGAACATGGGAGAAGGCCTTTGTGATCCTATTAAAATTCATAAAGGGGTGTTCTATTTTAATTTCCAACTGTAGCAGTAGTTTATTTCAAGTCTGCACTGAAGATATCCGTAGCATGTGTGTGCACACAAGTTTCGCTAGTTTAACTAAATTGGTTAGAAGTGGATGCACATACTTTATGGTATATTTTTTTAATCATAATTCATCGTTTCTAAGTGTTATGCAGTCTGAAATCCAGTGATGCAATCTAAATTGTCACTGTAGCTAAAGATGGCAAAGTGTGAAGACAAAGCATTTAGGGAGAACTCCATGAATCCAGGCAATCTGAAAACAGCCACTTGCTAAATGGGAGTAGGGATCCATCCTGCATGGGACTACAGTGTAGAACGCTGTCAAGTTTCCAAGCAGTATTAAAAGCTGCAAGGAGGTGGGGTTGGCATGCTATAATTTAGGCAGTTTCCAAGATCAACATGTATTATGGTAGGGGCCGTGGGACCTCGTTACAGAGGTGTCCTGAACTGACGCGTGTGTTGGCAGAACAATCCTGTGCTGTTTAAGTGAAAGTTTCCAGTATCTACCAACAAGAAATTGTGATGTGAGAGTTATACTTCACATCACCCAAAGAATAAGTCTTCATGTCAACATCACTCAAAGACGGAGGAGTTATTTACCAGAGCCAGTAGCTCTTCAAGAGGTATGGCACAGACGCAAATTTATGTCCTGCCCTTCAGAGCTCCGAGTGCTGCTTTGCCCTGCAGCAGAGAGTCTGACTTCAGTTAACACAATGTATGAGTCTGATAATACACATGACTGTATGTCTTGAACTCTGGTCAGTAGCAAATAAACTCTTGTATGTTATGATAGGATTGGTAAATAGGCATTCAAAACAAAAATATGCCCACAAAGAAGGCTCTGACACTTTGGAGGCCATCACACTGCAGATGAGAAATCCTTTTGCTTTCACATGCCTAAATTAAAGTTGATAACAAGTCTTTGCAGAAGTAGGACCTCCAATTTTAAGCAGATGTTTATGCTGAGCGGTGACAAGCAATAGTTCTGATCCTAGAAGGGTTTGAGTTCTGGTCCCATGGTTTTGGAGCTGCTCAAAAAAGTTTCATTCATAAGTAATTCTAGGACAAAATGCCACTTACCATCTTTAAAATCTTTTAAAGTTTGTCCATGTCGAAGTAGTTTGTGTGGTTACCCTCACTGTTAAATTTCTCCAGGGCCTTTGCAGCAGTATTTTCACGTTGCTCAGTGACTTCTAAGACTTCAGCTTTCACAGGACAATCTTTGCACTCTAATAAATCAGGAGGAACTGTGGAAGCAGAGTTTACTAATATTGCAACGGATATTAATACTCTTGGGAGTGTGCATGTGCCTTTAATGTGAACTCACAACAAGAAACTGAAATGCAAGCATTTCCTTGGAAGTGAAGTACCTATCCCTCACTCCACAAATACAGATTTGTCCTGTAACGTGAAAAAAAAACCCAAACCTGTGAAAATGAATAATCTTAAGTCTTTTAGCTCCACCTTAGAATCCTACCACCCCAAACAGGCATTCTTTCCAAGTTTACTTTTCTGATATTCATTATCATGTTTTGGTGGACTAGAATGGTGGTATCATCTGTCATTAATAAAGTCTGCTTTAGGAAGAGTAGGGTAACCTTAATTCTATTACTCATTCTTAACATTCCATTTGAATTATCTAACATGTGAATTGCAAGCAGATGAATGAATCTGTTACGGTTACTATATGCCAGTAGTGCACAGATTTGTCATTTGGTACTAGGGCTGGTTTGAGGTATGCACTGGCTTACAACAGTGATTATTTTACCTGGACTTACTGTACAGTTAAATCCATACAGTTGAGGTTTCATCAGCAGCTGGCTTGTATGTGTGATAATCTTACATTGCCCAAAGTCCTGAGAGGAAAAAGAGTATGTGATTATGATGTTATTTTCACTGGATTTAATTGGATATAGGTGATCGTAGAAATTATGCCTCCTTTTAATGTACAGTACTTGTAAGAATAACAGATGTGGTCATTAATGGAATGTTTGATCTGGTACCACTCAAAATTTATGTTCAGATAAAATGGGATCTCCCTCTACAAGAGCCTTTATTTTAATTCTCAGTTTGCATGTCTGAGTAGAAAATGGAAAACTTAAACCAGCCTTCTCAGTCATTCTAATACTTATTTACAGTAAGATAATACTAGCTAGCAGGGGAAGTTAGGATGCCAGACATATTCAAGGTTACATAAATCTTTATAAAAAGAGTGGATGGACCTTTTCTTCCATTCTTTTTCCTCATCTGAATAAGAAGAGTAAATGCCTTCTCTTCTCGCCCCATGGCCTTCCTGTTTTGTCCTGTGCGGTAGTATCACCACTCTCCTATTGAAATAAAGTTTTGGACTGGTAGTTCTCATCCCAGACTGCATCCCTGGACTGCAACAATAAAGGACAAGTATTGCCACATATCAGATGTGTACTGACACTACCAATATTTCACATTGTCATACCACAAACGCTATGATAGAAAACCGACAAAATATAACACTAGTATTTCTGGCTAATATACTAGGAACATGCTTAAAAAAATAATTTCTAGTGCCTTTCAGTTGTCAGCAAATTATTTTAAAACATCAGCGCTGCTACCAGCAGTGGAATGTAGAGTATAGCTCCTTTGAGACAAATAGTTAAGTAAAGCTGTTCTTATTGGAGGAGTCAACCCTTTTCCAAATCTTTAGCTTATGTTTAACAACTCTAGATTTCAATAGATTTTATTTTATTTTATAGTGAGCCATATTAAAGCCTAGTCTTCACTTTGAGATTTTGTGATGCAGAAATTTCTGGGCAGTTCAGATGAAGATCAAATTCATGCATTATTGACTTATGAATCTGCCTGGGTACCGTTACTTGCCATGGAATAGGTGTCGCTGTACTAGCAAGACTCCCAGTGTCTTCTGGATGCTATACAATATTCAGTTTCCAGCACATCCAAAGTTAGGTAGAGGACTGATGAATTTCCCTGGAAGAGAAGTGCAGGTAAAAAAAGAGTTTGTACATAAGTCTGGTCTGAAGGAAACTTTTTTTGAAGTAGATACGTTTAATCTTTAATGTAGCTTCCCTAGTTCCCTAGTAAGGTTTTTTCTGAGCTGACAAGTGTAGAAAGGGTTTAGGCTGGAAGGGACCTTTGGAGGTCATCTTGTCCAGCCACTTGCTCAAGGCAAAGCTAACTTCAGAGTTAAATTCAGCTGAGGTCTGTGTGTCACCATGACAGATATTCTGCAAC
The DNA here is from genome assembly GCF_047370975.1 of Nipponia nippon. NCBI lineage: Eukaryota > Metazoa > Chordata > Aves > Pelecaniformes > Threskiornithidae > Nipponia > Nipponia nippon. Next base: position 10,842,151 of record NW_028262391.1, read on the forward strand.
CTCTCTGGGCCATTCCAGTACTTAACCAGTTTCTCCATGATTTTGTTTGGTGGTTGTTTTTTTGGCCTTACATCTGGTCAGAATTTCCCTTCCTGCAACTTACAACTGTTGCCTCTTGTCCTGTGAGGAGAGTATGTTTTTAACCTGGCATCCATCAAGTAAGGAAAATGCCAATGTTAAAAAGTTGCCATTCCCTCTTTCTGATTTTCGCATAGAACATATTGGTCTATTAGGAAATCTGTTGTCTAGGCAGCCGATTACATAGCTACGTCCATTTCAAATGACCTTAGTGACCAGATACTCTTTCAGAACTTTGCTTCCTGCTCCATTTATTCAGGGAGTGATGCAACAAAGCTGTAATAATCCCTACAGAGTCCAGAGCCTTAGCTCTGAAATTCTTCTAGTATGTTCTGAGCAAATAGGATGGAGAATCAGATTTTGAATTTGGCTGCCAGCATAATGGGATGTGGTGTGAAGAATTATCTGTGGCCTATAGAAACAGTTTTGTATTTTTCTGCAGGAAAATTAATCTCAATTCACATTTGGAATGGATTATTTAAACTTCATGCAACCCCCGTATGGACATTCGGAATGAACACAGACATATTTTATTTTGTCATTTAGATAAAATGATGCAAAGCCCTTCACTGTGAATGTGTCCTCAGGTTTTATGAAATGTCATCCATTTAGATTCTGTTTTCAGAGTGTTTCTGTATAGATGAGACCTTGAGAAATAATTACTGCAGTCTAGTGTAATATTTTTATTACTAAGAGTCCAGCGGTGTCATGTTAAACACTAGTTTTGCAGTATGCGTATGTCTTAGCATCATCCCTATCATTAAAATAGGGGCTAGGTGATCTGCATGAAGACACATGTTATTCAATGGCAGAATCAGGAAAAGAATATAGTTGTCCTGGACACCCATCCTGCCTGCTAGCCACATTCTCTGCTTAAGGGTAGTTAGTTTCTATTTTATAAAATAACTTTATTTTATAAATCCCAATAATTTCAAGCTGCTAGTCAACATATTGGTAAAGGGCAGACAGAGATGAGAACAAGGCCAGTGAGAAGGACTATTTGTTTTCTCTGATTTGTATTTATGGAATCACACTGAATGGAAAGGTAAGATGGGTAAGACAGGCTTTTGTGAAGTGTGCTATTCACTAGGAGATCTCTAAAACTGAAATGACTAAATACATTCACTTTGTTATCCAAACTTGTGAAACGCTACAGAAGCCAATTCATCCCTGACAAATATTTATTTTCTTTAGCAGGTTGCATTTGGATTCAGTAAAGCCTAAAACAGATCTTGGTGCGATTAAGTGTCTGCATCCAATTGTTCAGTAGAAAATTCTTCTGTTCGTCTGTTAGATAGCTCTTGAAAAAAAAAAAATTATCTTATGTGGTGCCTTCTTGGTTGTTTTAAAAGCATCTTGGGCACCAGAGTTCTGCACTGCACAAGCCCAGAACTGTTCTAGTGTGAATACTTGAGTATCTTACGCTTCTAGGACTCCTGTGTACACCCAGTAGAGATCTGGCTGCTAGGAATTGCTCTGCTTAAGTTTCTAAGGGGGTTGATGTGATAGACTTGATGCACAGTATTGCATGGAGATAAGCAAAATAGTGTTCTGGTCTTTTCTTGTATGTTTTTTTTAATGTCATCTTGGTAGTGGAGCCAGTGTAACTTCTTGCACAATAGTGTATGTGATCAGTATGCAGGAGACCACACCTGGAGGCTTTGGGTCTCAGAAGGTACAGAGACCTTATAGGTAGAATTCTTTAGCAGTAAGATAGATAGAAAGGTCTTTTCTGTTCTTGTAGACTCTGTGTGATAGCAGAAGCCGTGGCCCTGGACTGCAAAGACAGCAAAATTCATTAGGGGTACAAAGCAAAGCATAAACATGGTAACATAAGTGGTTATAGCATTCATCTGGAAGTGTGAATCCTCAGCTCTGGTCCCTATTCCAAGTTATGGTTCTATAGTTTATGTAGTCAATAATTGGTTAAAAAGTAGAAACACTGATTTTTCTTTTTAGAAACAACTATGGTTTTTCTCATTCATCCAATGAATTTTGCATGTCTTACTGCCTGGTGGTTCCACTTCACAGGGGTGGCACACACTTGGCTGCATGGCAGCAGCATTCTTCAAGGATGGGAGACTTGTGGGTTTAAATCTCTTAATGCTGAAGAAGACTGATTGCTTCCTAGATGAGCGCTTTAACTACCTGGCTATTGCATAAAACCCAATAGTACCACTTGCCACATTCTTGTCTTTGAAAAGCAAAATAATCCATCAGGTTTTTTTGAAAGTATACCCAAACACCTGCAGGAATCTGGGCTTTGGGTCACTTTCTGAGCTCGCTCTTGTCCTAACAGGCAGTCTTCAGCAGCTCCATCAAAAACTAGCGTGTTTTTTCTGTTGCCATACTGAGACGTGCAATACACTTCTTATGCAGTGCATGTGTGCCTGGATTCTAGTTTCATAGCTAAGCAGCTAAAAGGTAGCCAGGCATATTAGTAAATCTGCATGTCCTTGGTCTATTTTATCCACTAGTTAGAGAAATTTTGTATTCTATTGCTTTTTCTGCTATTGGTTTGCTTTGGCATTTAGGCAATCATTGAGAAGGGCTTACGTGTCCTCTCTAGGAAACAGAAACAGAAAGAGGAAATGACGGATATGGATTCTCTATCTAGCCCTTCCTCTGTTTTGCCAAGTGGCATTTTCATCTCCTTTGGCTTCTTCTGCCTTTTTCTTTTCCCTCAAGTTATCCAGCTATCTCCAAAATTAAGATAATAACAAAGTACCAATCTTGCAGGATACATAGATCTAATTAATGTTAGACATTTGTAGAATAAGAAACCCTCTGAATATAAATTTTGAATATAGCATCTGAGACCTGACAGACAGGAGAGATTAATTTCTAGTGTTGTATAAAGCTGTTCAGAGCATCTCGTACACCAGCACCCTGATGGCCAAGAGAATAGAGGGTGTTCAGCATCGTTTGAAACCAAACTTAGGTACAATAAATCATGCACAAATGGATACTGAGATAGTGTAAATCAGAGCTGGTTCATTTAATTACATCAACATGGTTCTGTTAAAAGTAATAAACATAAACTTTTAACGATCTGGCTCATTATTTTAAAATCAGCCTTGTGTAAATCAGACTTTAAACTGATACTTACTATATGTAGTTCTTGTGCGTCAGCAACATGGAATAAACCAAAAACATAACCATCTCTATGATGTCTGTTGACCAAATCCAAGGCCACTCCTGCATCCGTTTCAATGGTATTACAGTCTGCAGGTGTAATGCTTGTTTTGTTTTGGTCATTAAAGCACTGCAGTAATGTTAGAGAAAAAAAAAGCTGAAGCTAGAAGCGGCATTTTGTTTGTGGTGTTAGGTCACTTCTGCCTTCATGCTCTGATAAAGCCAGTAGGCTGCTTTTAAATCAGAGTAGCCCACCAAAGTTATAAATGAATGCTGGAAGGGCATGGTTTTAGACAAATTTAAGTATTGTGTCACAGGGCCATTGCCTTGACCCTGGATTAACATTTGCAAAGGGTAAGTAAATGATTATATAGTGATTGAGCAGATTTTGAGGAAAGTACGCCTCATAATACTCTGGACTACCCATCAAAGGGACTATGTGACTCTTTAAGCAGGTGTTGCACAATAGTGTTTTACTAAGAAAAATACTTTGCTTCTAACAGTGTGCTGCTGAGCCTGGCATTAAGAAGGTCCAGTTTATGTATGCAGGTATTATGCAATCTTGGTTTTCTGTTTACTGTAAAAACAGTTGAACTGAAAATATGCTGAAATACTTGGGGTCAAATGATGGCTATATCCATATCCCTGTTTTTACAGATCCTTACTTAGCAGAGAACTAGTGAAAGGGAAAGAAGGAGGTGACTCGGATTTGGAAAAGCGATGTAGCTCAAGGTGCACTTGCAAGCTGGCAGTCCATAGCTTCTATGTGAGCACCTGCTACTCTTCCAGCTCCAGAAAATTTAGAGCAGACTTCTATCAGCTTTACCTCATTTCAGACTGGTACATAGAACGGGACTGACTGGCTTAATACTGGTGTAATCTAGACATGGCATGAAGCGACATAAAGCTGCCTTTGCATTCTCAATCTGAGCAGTTTTGTGTGTTCTTTGGCTGTAGTAGCCTTCATAGACTTCTTTAGAGAATTGCTGGTAGTTTTTTTTGTATTTATTGAAATAATTCAGTGCATACTAAGATTCATACCTTTCACAGGATATGCTGATATCCTCTGCTAAGCAGAAAGGAGAAGATGTTGTCTCATTGTATTCAAAAATCTTTTATTCAGGATAGTTTAAGACGTTCTTAAAAGGCAGTAATTGCTTGCCAGGGAGTGGCTGAAGTTTGATTACAAAATTCACTCTGAATAAGAAAATACAAAAATTCCATGTGAGTCCAAAATGACAAGGTCAGATTCAGATGAGAAATTTTCCAAATCCTGATTGGTGCGAAGGGTTGGATCAGCTTCTCATAGAAAAAGGTGCTAGCTGTATAATTGACTTGGGTTCATATGTTTGACTTTGAAGTTTTTCTTTGACTTATTTTTGTGAGGAAACATTGGGAAATATGATGGGTAACCATCCTTAACCCTTACCTCTTTTCATTAATCCTTGTTAAAAAAAACTCCAATGTTTAGCATGTCTGGTGTCTAAGAAATCACATTTTAAAATGCATAGAGCTGAAGCGGTGGCTTTCTTTTATAGGTAGTTCAAGGGACATTTAACAGTTCTCTGGTAGCAGATAAGCTAAATGGAGAATCTTACAATATAAGAACCGCGGGCACTCAAAACTAGCGTGAATCAGTTTAAAATGGATAAAAATAGTCCTCGTGCAATGGGTAGTGAACTTCTGGAACTTCTTGCCACAGAATGATGTGGAGGCAGACAGTATCAGCAGGGTCAGAAATGGCTAGAAGGAGTAAGCAGATAAGTACTCTCTTAAATCCCTAGTACAATGATTCTGAGTAGTGGAAAAGTCCAAGGGGAATGGTTTACAGGAAGGAGGCAGGCCACATGTTTCTCCTAACCACAATTGTCTTTTGCCACTGAGAGAGATGAATACTGGGCTGGATGAACCACTGCTCTCATGCAGTAGGGCATTTCTTTTGTTTATGTTTTTATGTTTCGTTATAATAATTCGGAATTTCTTCTGGAAGGTTGAAAAAAAATGGTGAAATAAATGTTGTGTAAATAATCAAAGACACTTGAAATACATCTTGTCAGTTAAAAATATTTGCATCATTGCTGTGTTCCAAATCACACCCTCATTCATTGCTTACAATACTGTTTAATTTTTCAAATGGGCAGTCATATTGAAGAAAGGCATCAGATTAGGTAATTTATAACATAATTCCCTTAGTCGTCTATTGTTTGCAGATTGTTTGTTCTTTTTTCTCCTTTTGTTCTGTGCTGTTCATTGACACCGATCATTTTGACAGCGGCTTATGTATTTTTTATGTATGAAATAGAAACACTATGAATAAACAGTAGAAAATGTACAAATTCCTGCAAAATTGGCTGCAGAAGCAAAAGTAAGATTCTGTTCCCACTGTAGAGAGTTTTGTCCTTGGTTTCTTTGTAGAAGAAAGATTGGGCTCTATTATTAAAGTACAGCATGGGCAAGACTCCAGGTACAGTCAGAGCAGTTAATTAAATATTGGTTGTACTTGAGTCAGTATAATGTATTTTTATCATTTCTCATCCAGTTTGATATCTTTTTAAATACTTATTTTGCTTTTATATTCATTGCTTCTAAGTCTTGTGTGTTGTTTTAATGAAACTATTCCTATAAACACATTGCTGGCAGGAATAGGGATATTTATCCAAACATGGCATTTCTCTTGACTAGCTTATCAAAAGCTTGTTTATCTCTGACTTTTATCAAGGCTTGACTTGCAACAGTAAGAGGTGATCCACATTCAAACTTTAAGGAGTTGGTAATAAACATCTGTCCTAAACTTCTCCCCAGAAATCTGGGAGAACACAGCAAAAAGGGGCTTATCTTCCTCACTTGAAAAACAGGGTATCAAATGCTTAATAAATAGAACTTTATTCTAGGGGGAAAAGAAAAAGCTGACAAATAAAGGAGATGATATTCCATAACCAATTATTCCTTTCCTAGGGTATAGCCATAACTATTTACAGGTATCTCTGATTTCTTGGGAGGACAACTGCTATGCTAGCTGACTGTTCTCAGCCTTCTGCAGTAGCGCTTCACTTGCAGGCTGGGATTATTGAATTGCACAGCTCAGTCAATTGTGCAGGTGGCAAGACCTTATCCGTCTTGTAGCCTGTGCTGCTCTGCAGCTGCTGCCGCTTCCGCTCCTAAGCAAGAGCACAAAGACACATGCAGCTCCAGTTGCTTACAGGAGAATTCTTTGCTAACTTCTCTTTATATTTTTTTAGCCTGTGATGCCTCATAGCTTCAGACCAGTGTGGCCTGATTTTACACCTTGATAAAAAAAAAAAAAAAAAAAATTGCAGTTTTTGGGATAGCTTTGCATTTAACAGAAATGCCTGCAAGTATGATGGAAAAACACAGGGATGGTTTAGTTGCTGCTGAGCAGGGCTTGCACAGAGTCAAGGCTTTTCTGTTCCTCACCCCACCCCAGCAGCAAGCAGGCTGGGGGGGCACAAGAAGCTGGGAGGGGACACGGCTGGGACAGCTGACCCCAACTGACCCCAGGGATATCCCACACCATATGACGCCATGCTCAGCACATACAGCTGGGGGAAGAAGAAGGAGGGGGAGATGTTCGGAGTGATGGCGTTTGTCTTCCCAAGTCACTGTTAGGCGTGATGGAGCCCTGCGTTCCTGCAGATGGCTGAACACCTGCCTGCCGATGGGAAGGAGGGAATGAATTCCATGTTTTGCTTTGCTTGCGTGCATGGCTTTTGCTTTACCTATTAAACTGTCTTTATCTCAACCCACAAGTTTTCTCACTTTTACCCTTCTGATTCTCTCCCTCATCCCACTGGGGGGGTGTGAGCGAGAGTGGCTGTGTGGGGCTTAGTTGCTGGCTGGGGTTAAACCACAACAGAGGAGAAGAGAGCACTTGGGGTGTGACTGAAGGTGCATAGGGTGTGTTACTGCCAGCTGTTTTGCGCAGTTTGGCTAGAAAGCGAGAGACCAGGCCAGAAGATGGAGAGGTTCAGCACTATCTGGGTATGTTTTTTAGAGGATTTGCTGCAGTCCTGTCTGATCATGTTGTCACATAGAGCAAATGTGTGAGGACCAGGTGCATTGCATCCTTATCTGTCCATGTGGACATGTTGGAAGGAGAAAGCCACAGTGCTGGCCTGCTCACAGATAGGCATAAATCTGCTGAGTCAGCAGCAGGATTTGAAGTAGTGATGACTGAACATTATCAGCTGTTAATTGTATCAATGCCACCTGGGAGTGTGGCAGTACCCAGGTACTGGATACTGAGGACAAGTATGAGTATATGTCCTGAGGACAAAGGACACACAGGAACTATACGTCCTCAGTCTCCTACTTGCGGTTCAAGGAGTCAGTCTGGACATTAGTACCAGGCCTTAATTATGGTAAACACTGATGGTGGCCGAAGTGACACTGAAAGCTGGGTACAGGAATTGCTGTGCTGGAGTGGCCACAGCAAACCAAGGAAATGCCCGTGAATCTGCGCTGCCTGCTGGTGCTTGCTGATCTGCACTGCAGATACAGTTACCACTTGGATAAACACCCCTTCTGGTATTTGTTTCTAAGTCATAGAAGTCTTTGAACCCAAATCTCGAATCCAAGCTAGGGAAAGTATTGATTCAAATGTCACTTCTGAGCCTTGTCTGCGGAACAGGCTAAACAGTAGCCAAATTGAATGCTAAAAACTGTGGATCCAGACTTTCAGATGTTCTCTTTAACTCCCCCTATTTATGTTCACACCAACTCCGCTCCATTTATCCTCACTTGCTGCTGTTGCTGTTCAATTTACTGTTGTAAGCAGCTGGAGTCAAGAAAAAGAACTAGCTGAAATGGGGTATTCTTGGCTGTGGCTAGCAGTTAATGAAGCCAATTTCTTCCCCAGTACTCCTTTTGGGGAAGAATCCGGTTACATATGTTGATATAAATCTCAGTAGTGTCATTAAACTGATGGAGCCACAATGAGATTAGAATCAGCATGCAAACAGATAATAAAACAGACCGCAGTATAAAATTGCAGAAGTGAGAAGTACGGCGATTAACTGAAAAGAGGGGCAAGAAAAACATTTTGAAAATCACTGAAGTGGGACAGGCTGTTGCCCCAATGCTCTCGTCTTCTGACTGACTAAAGCCGACGGTGCTGTGTGTGAGGGCGTGGAGCGATGCCTGGTATCCCCGATATTGGCACGTGGCAAATGGGCTGTTCCTGCGCGGGGAGGGAGGACGCGCTGGTCGCGTTAGGGAAACCCGAGCTGGCAAGGGTGAAACTTCCCCAGGGAAAGACAAGATGCTGTAATTTGATGACTTGATAAAAAGGGAAATGCTGACACAGCCTAGCGCTCATACTGCGATAAGAATTGGATAGAATTTGAATGTTGTTATTTTTTGAGAACTACCTGATTTTGAATTGTTTTCTGCTCTGAAATGAATGAAACCAAAACATGCTGAAATTTCTTATGATGTGGAATTGAAATGGCATTGTTTTTGGCTCAGTTGATGTTTCACACATCACTTTTTGGCTTATTTTAATCTTTGAAGCAATTCAATTACTCCTTTATATAAAATTTATGGTTTTAAGAGTTTTGCAAACTGTAAAAACAAACATACTTGTTGTGAACATAACTCCATACAATATTTCAATATTATTTTGTCTCCACTCAAACTAATACTTTTATTTATATTTTATTTATAATAATATGTTTTAATTAAATTATGTAATGCCAGAATACTTTAACAAAGCCATAATTTTTTGTTGAAAGGCTCTCTGAATGGAGAAATTATCCAGCATCTCTAGGGGTGACTGAGCAGCATAAAAGCTTCAGAAACAATAATATTTTATTGATTTTGTTTTGAACAAATGATTTTACAGATCTGGTGGCAACTAGAGAAAGGCTCTGTGGTCTCATACGAGCCCCGTAATTATTGCAAATATCAGTGTACTCCTGGCCACAGATGATGTTTTTTTCCCCATGTTCACTACTTCTTGTCTTCTCATTTATTTGTATTTGTTATTGTCAGTACAGTTGCTATGTCTGGCTTTAGTGAAATTGATTTTTCTTAGCTACAGGCTGTAGAGTGTCCCTGTGGTTTTTATTATAAGGCAGTTAATATGACCTATCTCGAGAAAGAATTAGGCTGATTTTGTAAATCATCATTTTTCCTGCACAGCAGGGTCCGTAAAGCATAAGAATCTGAATAGCCTGGGCTTGATTCTCCACCAGCCAGAATTATGTGCGGAGGTTTCACACGTGGGTAGCCTTTTCAACTTTCTTTAAGTGAGGGTATAAAGCATTAGGGGGAAAAAAAAAATCTTTGAGATCTTCCATGGGAAATAAAAAAAATAGGCTAAGCTCATCACATTATAATTATGAAGTTAACCCATAAAATAATAAAAACCCACTAGCTTTTAATCCTAAACAGCACTGAAGTCCTCTTCCCTGTTTATACATGCTTACACCAGGAGTGACTCTGTGAGGGCCCTGAGAGCATCCCCTCTCCTGCAGGCTTGGCTGCCAGGGCTCAGGGCCAACTCAGCCCCCACAGCCCCTGTCCCCCCTCCCCTCGGTGGCCTTGGGGACAGGCTCCCAGGCAGCGCTACGGAGGGGCCAGGACCGACTTGCCCCCCCCACCCTTCCCGCAGGAGCTGCTTTAAGCTGAGGCTGTAGCATTTTGGCTCTTGCTGCATCGCAGCAGTGCCTGTGCCTGGCCATGGCCCCTGTTGATCCAGACCCAGATTTGGACCTGCAGCCTGTCTTCCTGGCTTGACCAGACCTGCCTCATCACTGGGGACTTGCTTGGAGACCACTGGGCTGTGTCTGACTCTGGGTGCCATAACCAAACCTGATTCTGACCCTCACTTGCTTAACTCGTGTTCCTGGCTTGACCTCAGACCTCGCCCATGAACTTGCGTGGTGATCTGGCCTCTTCCTATGTCCTGACTACCATCCCTGGGTCTGCCCTGCTTGCCTTGCTCGGGGCCCTGCCTTGCCAGCCTGGTTATCATGCTTGGCTCCACCTCACCATCCCTTGGGGAGCAGCCGTCCTGCACTGTGCCCTGACAGACTTTTGCTACTGAGGATACTTTTTTTTTCTGATGCCTTTGGGCTGTCTCAGCCCTGCAAGTTCATTTACCCTCTGCAGTTACCTTTTCTTCATGCTCTTACTGATGGGAGGAATTAGAGAATGAAAAGCCAAATTCTTTTGTTGGGAAACACCCCAGTTAAATTTCTTTTTCTAATCTATTCTTGTGCTTTCTTAAAACTGAGAACTGCAAAGATGAAGACTGTAATAAGCAATTTATTTATTTAAAGACCTTACACAAATTGAAAGACCAGGTTGCCATTGTGGCCGTTATTTTGTTGCAGGTAGTTGAGATGATTGGATGCAGGCTAGGCTTTGGTAGGCTTTTTAGGCAGCAAAGGCTGGAGGATGGCATTTACCTCCTTTGCTTCTCCTGGGCATGAGTCTGATAGAGAAAGTTCTTCAGGAAAACGGAGAATAACTGGTCCAGTGACTGGTTTGGTCAAATCTGGTTTGTCTACTTGAGTCTTTTCTCCAAGATCGGGCATAGATCCTACAGCCTCAGGTGGAACTGGCTTTCCATCTTTATGTTCATTTTGACTTTCTCTTAGGTTTTGGAAAGAGATGTCCTCTGTTGAAGGAGGTAGAATTTTAACGTAGCCCACTGTTTTTTCTAGGTGTGGGGAGAAAGGATCGGTTTCTGAAGGGAAAACTTGTTGATTCTGGCTGGATTTTCCATGTGTCTGATTAGCTGTCCCTTCTTCAGTGGCAGAATCCTAAGTAAAAGGCAATAAGCGTTATCTATGTTGAAGCCATTACAAATCCTTTCAGCTCTGAAGAGGGTCACCCTTCACACTAAGGACCTGCTGCAATTCCAGTCTGCAAAGACCAGCTGCAGACCTGAAGCTCAAAGGACAGACAGATGGAACTTCTTATTCCAGTGGAGATGGGTGCATGAAACTGGGGTAAATACGCAGTTATTGCTCTTTGCATTCCCCTTGTTATTTACAATTTCTTTGTAAAGCATTCTGAACACATTCTGTATGATTGACTCTATTCTATTGCCTTTTTATCCACCTAGCAACAGTCTCTTTTATCAAAAGAGAGATTTCTTCCTGACTTGGCCTTATCACTTTCTTGAAGCCCATATCTTTGTGAATAAAAAAAACTTAAAAATGGCTGGGCTTTCAAGAGTTCAATTCTTGTCTTGTAAAGGAGTATCACTCTTGCAATATTAAGATTAGATTAAGAAATACCTGCAGATTGTAGATTTCACAGGATATTTTGACAAACTGTTGATTTTCCAAGTCACTGTTTATTACAGAGCCTTTGCAGAAACCTATTTTCTGGAAGAAGAAAATGCAAGCATTTTTTCACATTGTAGCACTGATACTTAGCTCCTGTCTTGTAAAATAAGTGATTACGAAAGGCTGAATAGTTGTAGCTTCTACGTGTATTTGTGGGGATAAGCAGCTTGGGCAAACTTTTATTTTGGGATTGGCAAGCTTACAAAAGCAGGCAGCATTTTGAAAAAGGCTTTATGTTTGCAAAGGACGGTTCGGTAACGTGGTAGTAAAAATAAGCTGGCCACGTAAGGCCCAACTACAACAGCACACTTACGTTCTGCTGCAGCAGAATATCCCCGTGCAGGCAAGTTGTGTAATAGAACATAATATCGTTTTTCAGGTAGAAACATTTTCACACCATACTAGTGAAAGAAACCATGAAAAAACGTTGTTGTGTTTTTACTGGGTTTGTAGGTAACATGGCTTGGATCTCATTTAAAATGGGGCTTGAAATGTTATCTTTTGGCAGTGTACCCATTCAGTCTTTCAGTTTCTCTTATAATTTTTTCCTTAGCTCCTAAATGTTTTCCTTAGCTGGCCTGATTGTAGTATGAATATCCTCTTTATGCATTGTTTGTGATTTATTGTCTATGTCTGTTTATTTGGAAGAAATCTTTAAGAATGATTCAGTTTTGTAAGGCGATGGCTACCTTGCCTTCTTCTGGATGGTATTTTTTTGTTTTCTTTGTTCATGGACTTCTAGGTAAGAACTCGGAACCCTTACTGAAATGTTTTCTCTATTCTAAAGCAGTCTGCACAGTTGCAAGACAGTACAGAGCTACAACTCGTAAAAAGGCACCTATGGGCTTTGATTCTTGTCTGCAAAGAACCAAAGGGATAGGCTAAGTATTCACTGAGGAATCATAGTGTTTGAAAAATAGATGTTTATACAAGGAAAAGTACTTACAGCTACTTCTGGTGAAAGTGGCTTGCACTTGGAGATGTCAGCAATCGTGTCATTTTTGGAGCAGGATGTCTCCTGAATTAAAAACTCCACGAAATACGAAGGACCTACGACCCACTGTTAATGAGAGACCAGTGGCAATTAGACCCTGTGCATGTGTCAAAGAATCCTACAGACCTTGAAATAGATGTAAAACTCCTGATAGGTGTCGAAGGAGCAGGTTATGCTTGGGGCATTACTGTTAGTTGTATTACAGGAGAAGTGCTGCTTTATTGCCTGGTTATTTTTTACTTCTTATATATGCACAATCCTGGTAACTCGTGGATTAGCTATAGTTGAAATGAGTTTGGGTTTTGTAATGTTAGCATCCACATAGAACTACATATCCTCTACACCCTCTTCAGTGCCTTGTTGATAATTTCTGGCTGCTTTAATGAACAGGATCACTTTTTCTATTTCTGAAATGCAAGTACCTCAGGGTTGGAAAATGGGAGCAATTAAATACTGTATTGTAGTAATACCTAACAGTTTCCAACAAAGACTGAAATCCACCTTATTGTGGTAAATGAACAGCATTTATCCAGGAGATCATTAGCTCTCTGTTAGTCTAAAATTAGTTTTAAACCATGTTTAAAGTCATTCAGTGAATTACAGGTATGTGTTGGAAGGGATGACTGTGCTTTATTAAATACTTTCTATTAGGGAGTCACTAATTCCTGGTGGTGGTAGAAGAAAGAGCTCACAGTGAAGCTTTCCTAAACATTGGAATGCAATTCTTTGTCTTGAGTTTTGCATAAAGCCCTTTCTGCAATAAATGTAGTCAAAGTCTTGGATCAATGCAGATCCTCACTTCCCAGAATTCTGCATGGAAGTATTCTCTGTACTATACAGATGCAAATTCTAAACAATCTGTAAGACATAACAAATCATATGAATTATAACAGCTGGATCCATACTTCTTGAGAGCTAAAGCAAGTCAGGTGTGCCTTGGCTTACCTGCATTGAAGCTCTTGTGACATTGAGGACAGAGAAATAATGAGTTTGTTCACTCTCTTCATTGAACTTGGCAAGGCTTTGAACAGCAGCCTCCAAATACTCGGGCCCAGTTGGACAGGCATTAACTGGACAGTCAGGGCATATTGTCGAAATATACCTGGGTGGAACTTTTTATTCAAACAAAAAACAATGTCAAGAAAGCATAACCATAAGAGCATGTTGATAGTGTAGGTCACTGTAAATGCATCTCTGCCCCCAACCCTATCCACTTACCCTCCAGTCCCCTAAAGTAACAATATGTGGCTTGATTCACTCAATGATTTTGAATCTTTATGAATTTGCAGACCCATAAAAATGTTGCAGTGGAGGCAGAGACACTGCAAAAAAAGCTCAACCTACTGACAGTGGGCTTGCTGATTTTACTTGCCTTTCACAAACCTATAAAAATGCTTTTTGGACCAGACGGTAAAAGCCCATATAGAGGCTCTGATGGGTTTTCTCACTGCTTTGAGCTGCAGGACCACACTGAACTTATGATCACTGACTTCAGAAAATTAGGGCAGCTGAAAGCTAATGGAGATGTTGTGGTGCCATAATTGCAATTAAAGTTTAAAGTAATGCTATATGGCGAAGAGTGTTTTTCCAGTCCTCTTTTAAAGCGAGCGTGTTAATTAGGCATACCTGGTTGTAAAATGCACTTGTAAGTATTCAGATGAGCAATATTTCTTGCCTGATTAATGTAGATAATTGCTCTGCATTGACCATAAACCTAAAACAGTATAAACATTTAGAAACAATTAATATTGCACCCTTTGCACTGATCATCTAGCACCTAGACAGGGAGTGGTTCATTTTCTCCTTCCAGTCATGAAATTCTTTTCAAGAGTAAAGCTGTGTTAATACTCAAATGGCAACGAAGAACACTTCTAAGTATCTCCTTTAGAAATAAAAGGCCAGATCTTCCCTTGGTGTAATTCCTGAGCTATGTAGGTGCAGTGCTTGTCTGCAGCATGGCCTACACAAGGCCACTCTTCTGGCAGCCAAGAAGTGCCCAGGTGTCACAGCGTGATTTCCTTGGCCATGCCCCCACACCGGGAGCTGGGTCTATGTCTAGAACACAGAGAGCTTAAACCTGGAGATCAGCTCAAGTGTCCAGATCCAGTCACCGGTCCTGCAGCTTCCCGCTTTTCCCTATGTCTGTAGTAAGGAAGGAGAGTGGTAGGAAAGACCCTAAATCAGTTTGGTGGCACAGTAAGATCACCCTTGCACATGAAGAAACTCTGACTTTATGGCAGAAAAAACCGCTGGCCTATTAATATTTATTGCACCTTTATTTTTAAAAGTTGAATGTATATTTTCTGAGTGCCTCTTAAATATTGCCACATGTATGATCAAGGCCTCTAGGACATACGTTTCTTGACTTCCCAGAAGCCATATCAACCATAGTCTTTGCACCCTTTTCCTGCTAAAAGCGCTGTAAGCAGAAGTGAGCAGAATTCTTCTTATTTTTTTCCAGTTTTTCATTTAAAAATGAAAACCAATTGACCTAAGAAGCAGCCCAGGATGATTTAATCATAACTTTTTTCCCCCCACATGTGAAGCTTATTTCTCGTTATTCTTCACTTTATAATTTTTTTCACTTGTTCAGAATTGTTTTGGTCACCTGTAGCAAGAGTCTTAAGTCACTTTCTGTCTTTGTAGCTTATCTTGCTAAGCTTTCTTTTTTTTCTCCTCTTTCCGTACAATTTTTGCAAAGTTGTCAGAATAAAGGTGGAACTAAACTAAATCAAAAATCGCATGTTACATAAAAGTGAGTTTCTTTTATTCCTTTCTTGACAGGTGGTCTTTAAAATAAACTTTTACAGTGTTGCTATAAAAGTAAACCATTTATTCTAAATAGTGTCCTAGCATGCCTATTTAGTTATGTCTGCTTATTAGCTCTGGTCAAAAACTTTCTTTTCATTTTCATTTTTTCAAAAAAATCTTACCAGTCTATAAACTGATTAGAAAGTACAGAGGAAAACTGTGAACCTTAAAAATGAGTTTTGATTTCTTCTAAGCTCTGCTGCCTACTAAAAATGCATGTGAAGGGATTTTGCTGTCATCAGTAGTACCTGAGTAACTCATCATACCTGAGATTAAATATGAAAACAAAATCCTTACAGTTTGATGAGCAGATCTGGCCGCACAGTTCTTCCACAACTTTCTGCTGAGTACATGGCATTCGGTATCTACTACATCCAAGATGAGATAAAAGACAGAACCAGTGATCGCCTGAAAACAAAAACAAAAAAAGGTCATATTCCAGTTTTGTACAGAACAAAGTAGGGACACAGAAAAGGGAGAGATGGCGAAACACAACACACACAGGTGGGACACACAGATATCCTGAAAACTGAACGTTCTGTGAGACACATTCTCAATGGTGGCAGATCAGGTGAGATTCAGGCCCTGTTAGAACAGGCTTGGTCACGCATCTAGCCAGCTTTTAATTAAAGAACAGCCTTTTAGAGTCAGTTTTGTCCTTCTGATTCTGGTACCAAACAAAACACAAGAATAAGGACTAAACATGGTGATGTTTTCATTGTCAACTGCATTTTACGATTAGATTTGAAAGGCAGGTTATTTTGCCTTTGATAACAATGAGAGGATGAAGACCACAAATAATTAAAAAACTGCTAACATGGGACATTCCTAGTAGTCATTAGAAACAGAAGTATCTTATTTCTTAGAGTCTTCTTCAAGTATGGATGCTTTGCACTTGCCATAAAGAGGCGATGACTGTGTTGATGCAGACAAATATTCTCTCAGATATCAAAGTGCTATGAGAGACCTTGCATATCTGCATGGATGTCCCTGACTTGCTTAAAGCTTCAGTCCAGCGCTTGAGTTCTGAGCCTGTGCTTAAGCCCAGAAACCTTTATTCAGTTCACTGCAGCACAGGTGCACAAAGCAGTCAGGGCTCAGCTTTGGGGCAAATGTGTTTCCATGCAAGAGACACACAGGGAAAGACTAGAAGTACAGCTCCATGTATCTAGTGATTATGTTGTACAGTACAGAAAGATGAGATGTTGCATTGTGCAGCTCCTGGTTCTGCTTGCACGGTAAATATGGGTAAGCGCCTTTCCAGGATATTCATCAAGGATACAGCTTAGTAGGATCATCTTTTATTTTCTGTAGTGGAAAGCTGGAAAGAGAGCAGCTGTCATTTATAAAGGACTTAGATGTGAGTGTTAGCTACATGTTTAGACTGAGATTATGCCTTTGCCGAAGAGGGAGAAAAACCAAAACGGAATGAGAGCAGTGTTCCTTCCTTCCTAGTTGATTTCACTGGTTTATGGAGAAAACGCTTTATGGGGCAAGTGTCTTGTAGAAGTCTGGGGCCAGTATGTGTACAATGTTGGCTTTACTTTTGATTTCTGTTTAACCGCAACTAAAGACCAGTCAAGAGGGCATCTAAAGGCTGGAGTACTGCTGGCGTTTTTGTTTTCATACTGCTTGGAAAAACACTAAGAGAGCTCAAGAACAGATATCTGAGGAGACCAAGAGGTACAAACTATTCTGTCATGCAGTATAGAGATCTCTGGAAAGACACTGGGATGGCGATTTTGTGAGCTCTACCATATATACTTGTAAATGTAATACTAAACCCTTTAAATATAAAAGAGCAAAATAAATAGAAAACAAATACAAAGAATGAGTAAATTGTTTTGTCAGCTTTGTCTCTAAGTGATATTCTTACATATGCAATTTATCATGCTTTATACCATTTTTTGTATTTTCATATCCTCTTTTTCCCCCCCTAAGTGTTCTGTGAAGTAATCTGATAAAGCCTTGCACTGACCTCTCAGGGTTTGCCTATGCTAATCCTGAGGTTTAATTATAAGTGTTGTTTTGAAGGTCGTGAAAAGATGAAAAGCTGTTTTGACAGAGTGAAGCTGAGGTGCAGCAGCACTGTGTACAGTGGCATGGCAGTATCCCCGCACCTGGCTGCATAGATCCTTCTGTGGAAGGAACTAAGCATAATTTTCTGTTTACATACAAGGTACCTAAATACCATGATGATGTCTCCTTAATATGGTAGCTAATATAGGATGTCAGTAAACAGAAAGTAAGACTGGTCAAAGAGCAATTGCCATTTGCCGAAAATGTGTTTTTTGAGTAGCGTGGCATTTGGTACAAGCTTGTAACTTCAAATATATCCTCTATGAGAAAAAAAATATCACTAAGACTACCCTGCATGAAGAAGTAATAGCTGAGGAAAATGTGTATCTCTTAGGAGTCCCAAAGTTGGGACTGGTGACTTGAGTTTTCAAGTTGGTTGTTCAGGTATTCTGGAGGCAAAAGCACACAGATCTCTCATTAAAGAAATGTTCTTATCAAATGTGTTTGTTAGATGGATTTACTCAGCTGAATCATGAAGACTGATTGCAAAGCTTGGTGGTCTTGGAAATACTAAATGCAGCCAGGGTGGACTGAATTGTATTTCCTGTTGCCTGTAGCTCTCTTGTATAATATCGGCTCTGATACGCAGATGAGGTTATTATAAAATCTGCTCATCTTTTTGTCTACCTGCTTCTGTATGTATCATCCTCCACTGGGGAAAGGATAATTTGGGGTTTATTCAGAGCTCAGCAGATCTCTGAAGGTTTCATTATCCTTATTTTAATTTTCATTAAAAGGCCGTTATGCAAAGGCCTTTTGATATCTGCTTAGTATTGAATAAAAACTTCTCTCTCTTCTGCATGGCCAAAAAGATTGCTTCTTCAGTGCTGCTGGTGCTAGGGTTGCTGCTGCAATACATGCTGGGGAGCCTGGGAGCCAGAAGAGATGCGGCAGGAGCACAGCATTGCCGTTGCGGCAGGGTGACCTGGCGCAAGGAAAAGAAATTAAATATTTTGGCTTGTTTTGTAATTCTGGTTAAGTGCCTGTCAGTGAAGTTAATCATGAGTATCTTGTGTGAAAGAAAGGTTCTGTCCTACTTGCATATGAGTTAATAGCAGATGGCTCATTAGTTTCAATTAGAGCAAAACTGAACCACAGGTTGCTTAAGGGCAGATATGAATCTGAAGTAACTTTGAAAATATTTTTATTCTGAGTATTGGTTAAAAAAATGTGAGGGAGGACTACTGACTGATAAAAAAAAGATTCATTTTTTTGAGGGCAATAGAAGGTTGCATAAGGTTGTTCCTGTCCATGAACATCCCTGACAGAGCTGACTACTGCTTAGTACTCAGTCCCAGCAGCAGCAAAAATGTGACAAAGGGCTTAAATTGTCTAGTTTTTTATTGCGGTGTCTTGAAATGCCTTATTTACAGGATAAGCATATTGGATGCAAAAAATAAGAATAAAAGTAAATTAAACCTCCAAATGAACAAAGAGCAAAGCATGCCCTAAGGCAGTAAGTTAAGTTTCTAGGGAATTAATTGACAGACCAAGTCACAAAACAAGGACCAAAATTCTCCTGTGCTGAGATATACTTGGTACAGGCGAAGGGAGAAGCAGGGAGATGAATGAAGTGGCTTACAGCATGCCTGCACCCATTATGCTGCACTCTAAGGTGGTCACAGGGGTGCTTTAATTATTGTCAGTAGGAAACAGCCCTAGGATGGGGGGGCGAAGTCCCTAACTCCATGACTGGTGATGTGAATTCTGGGCCAGCTCAGAGGCATCCCATGTGGAAAAAAGTTCTCAAGAGACCTGACCCAGTTGCTTAGTGGGCACATTCTGTCATCTGAGGAAAGCAATATAGAGAACATAGTGCAAAGCACAGCAAAGCGCGCATCTTTAGTGGCGAGATCTCAGATTGCTGGAGGCCGCAACGTGTCTGCAGAAACTACGTCCTTGTGAGAGCAGCAAGAAGTAGTGTCATAGCCTTGCCAGCACAGATCAAACATGTGGCAATGAGCCTGATTTTCTTCAAGGGTTCAGAACTCAGCCTTTCAGGTAAGATTATGGGAAGCATGCAAGCATGGCAGGGAATGTTAGTAGCATGCTTCCACAGTGTCTTATGTGTTGTGGGCCTTGTGCACTCATTTCAGGTTGTTCCTGGCTAGTGCCAGTAGATTCAGCTGTTGTAACACAAAATAGTAATAACTTAAGCACACATAGAGAAATAAGATACTTGAGGACGTGGGAATGATATTCTGTAGGTATTTCCAGTGTAATTTTTGCACTTGGGCTGGTTTCAGATTTCTTCTAGAGAATGAGTCATCATTTAGAGGTCTGTGAAGGAATTCCCTGGTCCCAAGCTGGACGTGTTTACCCCTGTTAGTGCTTACATCTTTTGTGCAAAACACACGATGACTTAATAGCCTTTGCACTCCAACTGCTCAAGGCAGTGGGAGGAAGGTGTAAAATGAAATTAAATCAGAGTAGTGGTGTTTCGTACCAAATTTGAACTGATGCTTGGAGCTATTCCAGGGGCAGGCGGCAGAGAATCATGACTGAGATTTGCTCTCTAATTGCCCACAGCGGTGATGAAACTGTTACTAGTCATCTGTGCGTAAAGTTGACATGGCCTCTGGAGTCCTGTGAATGTAACTTTACATTTGCCTTTTGAAATATTTCTTAGTTCAAATAGATATTGCTAAGGAACAGTGATAGACACAGGGCTCTTCACAGGAGAAACAGATACAGAACAAGCAGGTAACTTACCTGAGGTTGTTCTCGGACGCTGAAAATTCGGTAGAGACTGAGTATGTAGCCTTCTTTTCGGTCAGCGTTGATCTGGCGAAGAGCCAGATCTGCAGCCTCCTCTACTGCTGTGTCATTGCAGGTGGGGGAAAGCAATGCAGTTGGTGCTGCTCTGGCAGGAGGAGAGGCAGCCCAGGAGCAAAGTGCCTGGATGCCAAAGAGCAGTGAAAGAAGTGAAACCATTCTGCTTAGAAAACCAGTGCAGCAGATCAGAATGGTAAGTCAGTATGGAGGGGCTGACTGTGTGAAATAGCAGACTTTTGTAACGAAGCTATGTCTCTTCATAAACTTGTGTCCCCTTTTTATTACATACTGCCCATCACCTTTAAACCTACAGCTGCAACAGCAAACACTAAGTCAATGATTACAAGGTTTCACGAGAGTGATGTCGCTCCCTCTGAAACCAGACAGCACTTTCTACTTCTGGCTTCACATCTCCCATTCAGACTTCACTGGGCAGATCATATAACTTTGACCTCATCGCAAGGGACAAGAAATATACACACAAAGCTGCTTTTGTAAGAAACCAGAATTGTCTGAATAAACCTACCTGCAGGACAGTTCTGGATCCACCTCTGCTCTGTCAGTGATCCAGTTCTGCTCCCCAGTAAGACAATGACAAAGGTCTCAGTAATTTGAATGGGAACTGGATAAGGGCCCCAAGGATGACTGATTTTACACTTTGTTAAATGTTAGCTGTAAACAAATATACTGACTCTCTGTTATATTTGATCAGTTTGGTTGGGATAGAAAGCTTTGGTTTGGATTCATTCTTTGAGCATTTCTACTCAGTTGGATACCTACAGATGAATGTTAGCCCTGAGCCCGAGCCACACTAGCAAAATGCAGTTCACGTCCAGACAAAAAGCCTGTGGATAAATGGCCTGCTCAAGCTGTTAAATACTCTTAGATGACATGATAACAAGGCAATGTAAAGAATTAAGGGTTTCATTGTGGTGTCTGCTTTTAAGCAGGAATTTCCATTGTGTTTATTTGGGACTTAACATTCACTGTAATTGAATATAGTAGCATAGATGTGGTAAGTTTTGTTCTCACCCCAAAGACTTCACTTCTGTTGGTGGGATTGTGTGAAATGAGCTGTTGTAAAGGGTTGGAAGAAATAGACAATAAATGAACCAGGGCTATCAAAACGGTCCTAGGCTGTTGAAGACTCCATTTCAGGATTTGTTCCCTCTCAATGCCTTGACTCCAACCCACTTGTCTTTTGTTGCCTAAAACTCTCAGTTTATTGACACCTACCTGGTATTTGACCCTTCACTCTGATTTCCCTGAGCCCTGAACATTTCCTATGTCATTCCATTTTCCCCCAACTTCTGACTTTGGTCTTGCTGCCGCATTGTGCAAAGTACTCTGTGAACTTGCCATCATTACATGCTGCTTCTGATGCCAAAGAGCAAGTCTTGTTTCCTTGTATCTCCTCCCGTCTTAACTGTTTGGCTGCACCTGGTTTCAGCCCCTGCCTGGCAAAGTCTAGCTTTACATTCCTGTGGGTTTAGAGGCAGGTACAGTTGCATATGAACTCCACTGCTAATTGTAACATGCTGCTGCATTTTTATTGCCTGAGAACCAAGCTTAGTGATGAAATAAGAACCATCTGAAATTATATGTGGGGAGGGGAGGGGAAGGGAGAGGAAGGTGGCCCGTAAGAAAGTTATGGACCTGGGGCTGATTACGCTTGTCTCTGTGCCAAAGGTCTGAAGGACAGAATCTAGCAGAAAGAACTTTTTAAAGAAGAGAGAGTGTGTAACGTAAGCTGGAGGGTGAACTGCCTTCGTTTGACTTCTTGTAGCTGGTGTCTTCCTCCTATGCCACCTCTTGCTCTTTTTTTGCCTGTAAATTATTCTTTTTGTACTTTGAATCAAGGAAAATGTACATCCAGTTGTTTCTTTGCCAGTTCACATCACCTTGCATAGCTGTCCCAGATTTAGTCCAGACTTCTCTGTGAACTGCAGCTATTTATCTCATAACTGCCTCTTGGCTGGATGATTTAGGACCTTAGTTTTCTATCTTGTTCAGTGTTATTGTCTCCCTTATATTGTATGGCCAGAATTGGCTCAAGGAAAAGAGTCCCACCTGCTTAATCTTTAGCTCCTTGGCTTCTCTAACCACTGCCACAGCCTACCCCAGTTTAAATTGTAGGAAGCCACAGGAGAATCATAAGGAAATTGGTCCAGCAATGTCATTATTTTAATTATTTTAATTATTTTAGCACTACTCAGTGCTCTGCTTTCATTCCCTTTCAGCAACAATAAATAACACAATCCTGATGTGACTGGAGACTGTGACTCTGGGGGGGAGCCATTCACTGACCCAGCTGCTCCCCCCGTAGTATCACAGAGCACACGCTAAGCTCTGCAGGTTTATTCGTACCTTTGGCTTGTGCCCTCTGCTGAATTTGGAGGTTGATTTGCCAGCTAAGAGACTGCACTGTGGTCACTATCGATTCTCAAGTGATTTGCTGAGTACAGATGAAAAAGGGTCATGGAAAATTCTGCCTGGAGAAACTTCAGTTTGCAATGACAGCAGTGTGCCTTGGGGCTAACCTGTCAGGAACTCCAGGCTGGAGACAGAGGGGAATAGCTGTACAAAGAGCTGTTACCTTGAAGATCTGGAGAAGTGACAACCACCAGTACTTGGGGAGGATCTTGGTGAAAGTCATTGGTTTTCTGCTAAGGGGCAACTCTGCAGTATTCCACCTTGAGGGATACCAGAAGCTGGGTAACCATTTCCCTGGCCTTCATTTTCTGTCATGGGGGTCTCTGATCACAGCTATCTGCTGGATGACACTACCTTTAGGTTTGAGGGTTGCGCCTGTGTGAGCGAGGAAGGAAAAGTGCAGGTGAAGGATGTAGTTGTGTCTATTTAATGCTACTGTAAAGTTTGGGGGTTTTTTTAAGTTTTATATATTGTCACTTTTTTTACTGATGGTATGAAGAATCTCAGCTCTTTAGCCCAGCAGTGCTCAAAGCACGTTCCTCTGGGAGACAGCAGAACCTGTCTGGGGGAATGTCCATAGAGAGCTGGGTGGGATTATACACGCAGCCAGGATGACCTGCAACAGCACTGGGGCTGAAACTCCTCTTAGAAGACTTTGGTTGGTGGCAGAGGTGGAAAACTCGGACAGCAGGACAGAAGGGGCACATGGCTGCTAGACTGAGCCATCTCATGTATCGCCAGTTGCTTTGCAAACTTGGGGTGAGGGGTAATGTACGGACTGTATCCTGGAGGGAAGGGGTACAAGGGATGAATGTTGAGAAACACTGCTGTAGCCATAGCACAAGAACAGCAGAAGCAGCAATGCAGACTCTCTCACATTGTTCCTTGTGCCTGGGAATGCTTCCCCTGCGGCTAAAGGATA
Source organism: Nipponia nippon (assembly GCF_047370975.1). Classification (NCBI taxonomy): domain Eukaryota; kingdom Metazoa; phylum Chordata; class Aves; order Pelecaniformes; family Threskiornithidae; genus Nipponia; species Nipponia nippon. The sequence continues at coordinate 10,865,696 of NW_028262391.1, forward strand.
ATAACTCATTTTCTTTATCCATACAGTACATGGCATTTCTATGGAGATGGGTGCCAGTTAGTACTGGCTGTGTCGGTGCCTCTTATAATGGGGAATTGTTATATCCCTGACTCTGTTCTTTGTACTCTTCCTCCCACTGGAAAGGAAAAAATTTCTCTGTTGAAGTAGCTGACCTCAAAACATGGGCACAGCTGGGAAATCTGAGCATGTCCAGCCAAAGCAGCACATGAAGTATATGTGCTTTAGCAAAACAGGGTTTGAAAAAGCTGAAAAGCATTGTCAGCCAGTGATACAGACCTGACAAAACTATTCATGCTGCATTTCAGGGAAGGAGGCATTTGGATTTTATGTACTACCATTTTGTAGTGCTCATTGCCCAGAGAATCTATTACTAAGGTCCAGGTGTGTGAATAGGAGGCCATACTGGGGGAAGACAAAGTGACTGCTTCAAAGCAGTCATGGAAAATATATCCTGAAGAGGGCCAAATGTGTCCTTAAGAGAGTAAGAGTTAAGGAGAAAGAAGATGAGGTGCAGCTACTAACTGGAATCACAAGAGAGCACAAAGCAATTCTGCTTTTTTTTTTTTTTCTTCCTGTTTTAGGAAACAACGGAGTAGTTAGGCCAGGTGTAGGAGAACATCTGTGAGGTGTGGAGGCTGCAGATGTTCTGCTACATATCCTTGCTTTGAGTGGTTGGAAAAGGCAACAAGAAACGGCAGCATTTCTGGAGTTCAGAGATCCCCGTGGGCAGGGATCCCTTTTATACGCATACTGTTTCTGCCATCAGAGAATTTTCTAAGCCTGGAAAACGCTGTCTCTTCTATAACTTAGAGCCCACTTCATTATAGACAAGACAATTTGTATGGTTTGGTTAAGGCGATTCCAAGCTTTAAAAATACAAAAGCTAGGAAAACTAATTGCTCCAGGTGACTTAAAAACTCAGGCTCATGTTTCTGATGTTATAGTAATGCAGATCGTAATAGTAGCCATTTCATTACATCCTGTACTGTGTCACCTGCAGTGGGATGGGAGGACCACCCACCTTACCACTTCAAGACATTTACACAGCTTGATACTAGCACTTTTTAAATGAATGGCTGCATACAGAACATACTGGAGTCCCTGCCTTACAGAGAAGCAAAAACTCACTGAGCAATTGCCTGGCAGTAGCTCGTGCAATTGCGGGCGACACGCAGGAACTCGGCATAGTCTTGAAACGTGCGAGCTGCTGCCTTCACAGGGAGAGCTCGTCAGCTGTATGTTGCCATCATGTTATACTATGGCTTATAGAGTCTGGGCTGATTTCCCTTTTTCTTTCCCCTCCACGCACCCCGTTGAAACACTGGTGCAAGTGCTGCCGGCTTTTCCTTTCCCCACTGACACGGCAGAGTAGAACCCTTCTGTACAGCAACCTGTTGCGCTGTCACCAAGAACAAATGTTATTTGTGTTGCTTACTGAATACTGGAAGGTTGTAACTAAGAGAACAGGATAGGTTATTTGAAACAGTTCAGAAATGACATGTGTTCTGCAGCTTTTTCTGCCTGCATGATAATTATCTTGTAGCGAGTGCTGTTCCTGGTTAAAGATTCATGACTGTCTTTGAGACTGCTCCCCCGGGCCTGCAAAATTCCAGTCTGCCTGGCAGTAAAGATCCTTCTGGCCCCCATCCCTTATTACTTCTCTACTTAGAATAGATTTTGCTTCTAACGCGTCAGAAATTCAGGGAAGATTTGACTGTTAGGACAACGGTAAATTGCCGTCACTGTCTAGGTCCTATTGTGAGAGATACGTGTATGTAGTATATTTTTATTCCCTTGAATCGGTATTCCCTCATATGCACGCAGGCCATACAGTACCCTGTGATCATATTGCACCTGTGTATCTGCTGGAAGACAGAATACACGTGTCTGGCTGGAAGGATTGATGCTCTCAGCCTGCCCGGCGATGAATGCGTCCTGATTCTTTGTTCTTTTCATAGGCATGGATGCTCTTATGCCATGTCCAAAAGTATTGAGGTACTTCTGGTGGATATTAAAAGTAGGTACATGCTAGGAAACACTACAGGCAGAAGGGAAAAATACGTTTTTCTCCTGCCACTTCTTTAGTGTTGTTGGTGTGTGATCAAAAGAAAGGACTGGCCTGATTTTCCAGTGCTCAGCACCCACACATCCCATTGAAGCTGATGAGAAGTGCAGGAGCTTACTGTTTTTGAAATCAAGCCCAGAATATGAGTCATCGTGCTGTGAAGGAGATACTTGACAACTAAATGAAAATAAATACAGATAGAAGGTACCAAAGCATTTCTATTGACGATTTTATTGTGAAGTAACCTTTCAGGTGGTGTTTCTATCACAAAGCTACAACTGTTGTACAGCTCTTACAACAGTTTCATTGAAACAATATTTTTTGCATTTTAGGTAGAGGACCCCTGTATGTAGAGAAAACAACTGCTATATGTCATAATCACCTATATTTTGAAGCAGGCCTTTGCAAGATCCTGGCCATGGCTCTGCCCTCTGGCGGGTAAACTCATTTGGGTTCAGGGTCAGGCATTCCCACCTATTTGCACTTGATGTTGTGGTCTGTGGGTTCCTGGTGCTGCTGCACACTGATCCTTCAGTTATCTGTATTGCCATGTCTGTAACACAGCCTATATCTTGAAATGGCGAATCTTCCCAGGGCACGGAGGAGGAGGAGGAGGAAGCACAAAGCTAACTGGGCGAGGTACTTTGTCATGCTGAGCAACCTCTGCAACTGCTCTCTTTGCTACAGGTTTTGCTGAGAGCATGGAAGTAGGAAATTCTGAAGAGCTGGATTCAGATGCAACAGGGTTATTGTGGGACAGCCTGAGGTTATGGTTTGTGAAGCCTTGTACAACACTGGGCAGCAGTCCTGCTGATGTGTCTTGACCTGGTTGAGAGTAGGTAACTCCAGGCTGGAAAAGAAAAACAGTTTGTGTTTGTGTTCAGTGACTTGGGGCTTATAATAAATATACAGGTTGTCGATATCTTGCTATGTACCCTGCTCCTAACTGGATACAGGTCTCCAACCCAGGTACAAAATGTTCCTGACAGTCATAGAAGTTTTATTTCCATTTGAACACATACACAGGAGCCCAGGAAGACATTTTTAATACCCAGTGGATCATTAGCACCAAATTCTGTGCTATATGAACTCTCAGGGCCACCTGTGCAGCTGGCAAAACATTCAAGACCAGCTGTCTTATTCTTTCTTTCATACACCTCCTAGACAGCTAATTACTATTGTGTTACCAAGAGCTCTGGTCCGTAGGAAGTATTCGACCACCACCTAGCCCTTCTCAGACCAAACAGAGGCTAAAACACCTGGAGAGCACTCGGGTCCAGTGCGTATATGTTTCCCTCCTCTTGCTATAGCAATGCAGGTCAGGCTCCCTGAATTCAGTCATGTCTAAGGACTACTAGCAAAAAACCCCAGCCGATTTTATCTATCATAATGGCTCACTTATATTTTACATCTATCTGCCTCATCCCCCTAGCTGAGCAGAGTTTGGTTCCCTTTGCCCTACCAGACACGTGAAGCTCCCAGATGGTTAGGAGGAAAAACCATGTCAAGCACAATTGCAGACGTGATATAATTCCTGGCACAGAAAGCCATAGGATAATCAGGAGCTACCTTACCTTATTTTTTAGGATACAAAGTTAAACTCAGGTTATCACAGACAGCTAATGCAGTCTACAGTGAAAGAGGTAAACTCAGGGTGACTGCTTCTAACAGTACTAGTAGGCTAGCATAATACTCTGGAAAGGAAGGGAATATCTGGTGTTGGTACCTGATGTCCGTAGAGCTGGCAGTCCGCTCTGAGGTCCTGTGAGGGGCTCATTACCATTGTTGCTTTGCAGAAACCAAAATTCTGGAAAAGCAGAACATAGTCAAGAGAAAAAAGTTATAAAATAGAGGAGACGTGCATTAGTTTTTGAGTTCAGTACATTTAGAAATAGCTACATCTTCTCATGTTTTATCTGAGCAGTAAAGTGCTTCCTTTTTAGTCTGTTGGACTCAAAAGCCAAGCTGTTTATTGCATAACCAGCAAATAAGTGAAACTCCTGTATTCTTCTAGAGTAAGATCTTTTGTATGTCTGGATATGAGGGAGGGAAAGAATATATAGGAATCTAGGTAAAAGTTTCCCACCCACTAAAAATGCCTAGGACTCAATTTCATCAGAAATAAAAGAAGAATTTTAGTATGATAAAGTATACAGTATAATTCTTAAGAGTTTATATTTCAGAACAAAGCATACTGACAGCACTTAAATTGTAGGAAGGTGAAACAGTCTGCCCTTCTGTTAGTGTTTGTGTACTGTCCAGTACAAAGAGGCTGATTTTCTCAGGTGCTCATGTTAAGACGAGTAAACAATAACATATATTCTGTTGATTAAAAATATTTTGTGTTAAGGACACCTTGGTCCTCAAGCCTTTTTTGAAATATGTTCCAATACATCAGGATTCAGTCCAGGTACCTTGGAGAGAAAAGAAAGGTGTGATATAGCTTTAGGAATTATACAGTGAAAAGCATATCATGATGGTATACACCTCTTGCACTTTCATCCTCACGAAGGTCTATTCCCGCACAAGCGTGGGCACATCACAGTGTGCCACTTTTCTACCTCTGAGCTGGCAAGATCAGGACTGATGTGCTGGCATACTTACAGACTTATCGTCAGGCAGCAGTTGACAAGCTTCCACATTATCTTTAGCTTCTTCTGCTGAGCAGTTTGTGGCAGCCACAGCAAACTCAACATAGACAGTATGCACTGGGTGGTGCTGATAAAACAGGAAAATTGTTTAACTGACTTTGCACTGTGAAACTGCAGAGCTCCTGAGAAAAGATAAAAGGCATATGTTGTGGCTTCTAGCTCTGCATCTCCCACTGAGGTGAAAGGGAATCCTGTGGCTAAAATGACACAAAATGCTTGGGAAATCAACAGCAATTCAGTAGGGCAAATTAGAGCAAGCTAGATCTGTTTGCAAACATAACTAGTTACCACTGCACGAGTACCACAGAAGAAATGTTCTGTTTAGGTGGAAGGCTAGACATAGTTCTAGCAATTACCTGTATATTGGCTCTTCCGATCTCAAGGAGTCTGAGGTAAGCATCAGCAGTTTTGCTGTTGTGGTCATTGAGCGCGGCTGTAACGGCTGCCAGTACCTCGGTGTTGTTCAAACTTGCCAGCAGTGGGCAGCTGGGGCAGAGCTGCAGAACATCTTCACTTGAGTCTGCAGGAGGAACCAAACACATTATGTTTCGATCAGATTGGAGGTTGCTTTGAAAGGCATTGTAGACCTGTTCAGTCACACAAATCACTGTTTCATCGTCTGTCCCAAATTATAGTGGAAGGAATTTTTGCAGTATAGTCTACAGATGGCAGTATTTCACACCACTGTTGCCATCCCAGTCTTTCTGCAAGCAAAAGCCCTGTGGACTTCAATAGCACATTTTGAATGTTTTTACTCAGGTTTTCATCAATTCTCTTTCTGGCAAATTATCCATGACACCAATGAAAAGACGTCTCAGCTCACATAAGGAATGGTGGAAAAATGAAGATACTTGAATTTATTGGAATGGTGTTTGCATGACTGTGTTCTTTCATTCACTCACCAGTTTTGAAAGCAGTACTGAAGACATCTCGTACAGAGCAAAGAGACCTCATACAGAGCATGCAGAATAGAGATTCCCCTTTCCCGTGGCAATATTGAAAATGCTGGGTTTACTAAATAAGCTGCATCTGGCAAAGGGGCTCTGAACATCAACAAGCTCCAGTAAATTCAGAACAACAAGGAATCAAATTCTTGAGGCTAAGCTCCTGAGTGACAGGCCTTGGTACCATCAATCTCTAGGTCAAATCTCGGACTTAATCCCCAGATAGTCTTATAGTACCTTAATTGTCATAGTAAAGAGGAGCAAAGAGAGAGGGCTGGGTTTGTAGGTGAATGACATCAGAAAAGGGGAACAAAATTACTTTCCCAACAGCTGGGTTTAGAAAACCCATTAACTGTCATCCTTTATGCCATACTTATACACAGCATTTTAGAATCAGAAAAGCTAGTGAACTGTAACCACTGCTATAATAATACTCCAGCCTCTAGATTCAAACCTAAAGAACAAAGTCTTTACCTGCATGTGAGTGGCATTTACTAGCAAGTACAGATAACTTTCCATTCAGCTTCTGCAGCTTGACATCACAGTCGCCCTCAACTGCCTAGAGAGAGACAAAAATCAAAGGGTTACATCGTTCAGATAAATAGGAATTTCTGAAAAGGGCAACTATTACTAAATTCAAAAGAACAGATCCTGGCTGAGTGTTCCTGGCAAAAATCAGTCTGATTGCAAAGGCACTGCTAGGCAGTCCTGGAGTCTGTGATTTTGTAAAAGGCAGACCAGAGCTGCAAAATTTGGATCCAAATCTGGATCTCAAAAGTATCAGAAGTGCCAGGGTAGCCAGATTATGGATGTTTGGTTCAGGTTCCTCTCTCATAAAGAGCAAAGACTATGAATACTTATGAATTAAGACCTTCTGCAGAGCTGTTTGATAACATTCTCACTAATCTCAGCTGGTCAGTGGCCATGGTAACAGCAGAGTGTGCTGCCGTGTGTGAGCTGGCTCGCAGGCAACGCGATCCGGCAGGGGAGGAGATGTCAAAGGCAAAGCTGGAGTCAGTGGGAAGAAGGAACAGTTAGAGTTACCTCCCCGAGGATGGAAAATGGGATCTGAGCCCTGGTGAATACAGGGGTGGATCATGATTCAAATTTAGTCATGAGCTCTGTGAATTGGGCCCCATTCTAGAAACAGCAGGCTTAAATTGTCATTTGCTCCCTCTGCTCTCTGCTTAGAAACCAGAGCTGCCTGTACTCAGACAACACTTCCACTGCTTTGGTTAGGGAAAGCTTTTCACAGTTGGATCACACTTGCATAAGAATAAAATATTTGAGGCCAGTAAATTCCAGCTGAGCATTACTTTGAAGGCAGAGCCCTGTCTGAAGGGAATAGCTCCTCTGCAGTCTTGACTAGGACTAGGTGGCTAGACTTGACGGAATTTCACTAGGTAACACCCCACATATAGCCAAGGGAAGGTTGTGTTTGTGTGGATTCACAACCTGCCCTGTCTACAGTTTGCAACGAGGCAGTGACATCTGGGCTGACCACAGGGGGCTGAAACTGGAGCCCCAAAACAAGCCCCCATGGCACTCATGAACTGCATGTGGGATGCTATGCTGGCACTGACCTGTCCTCTTCACATAACAGGACATGAAAGAAATCTAGGAGTGAAATCCTTCATGACATGAAGGCAACCAAATCAACAAGAAGGTTACAAGTGATTGGGCGATTATAGGCTGTTACAGTGATATAATCTTTGCTTGGAAATCTAACTGATGATAGCCTGGCCTCTAGCATCAACATATTGAACACACACCTTTGGATCGAGCTAGCAGTGTTTTAGATACTCACATGTTGCACGATGCTCCTCACTGTGCAATTTGCAAGAGGCGTAGGGCTGAGAATGTGGCATGTGGTCTCTAATAAGTCAAGTTCAAGAAAAATTATGTCATTATTCAGCCCCTGGAAGAAAAAAAAAAAACAAAACAAAACAGGAATCGTAGTAATTACTTCACAAAACATCACTAGATTTCTTCTCTGGGGCTGCAGTGTGGTCTCTGTTGCTGACTGTCATTGGGTAGCTCCAGGTAAATGCTAGAGTAACTGAATAGGTCCTTACTATTTAACTTCATAAAAAACAGGACCCGTTTTTTTAGCTAGCGTAAGTCAAGATAGTCACACTGATTTTTTTTTTCTAGCTAAGGAACTGGCCCATAAATTTTAGAAAGTCTAGCCTGTATGTAGTGGGTCAGTTCTCTTAAGTTAACTTGATTTTATCTTGTTGGGTAGTTTTAAAAAATCAACAGCTGTCTTTGTTGATGAAAAAACTTTGTGTTTCTATAACCAGATACCAAATAAGCACTGGTGCACATTGGCCTGTCCCATTTAGTCCATTGGAATGACACTGAATTGCACCAGCTAAGTTCCAGCCCCAATACTCATGTTGTTTATGGACTGCAGGATCTTTTACATAAACATCCTGTTCCTGAACCTTTGCAACTATAACAGAAGACATGTGAGTGAAAGGGCAGAAGTGAGGTTCCCTAGCTCCAAGATTGACTCTGAGGTTTGAGTCATGAGGGATTCCATTTAAACCAATGAAGTTATTTTAGTGTAAAAGTATTAAATATGAGCAAAGCAGTGTCACCAGTGGTTTTGTGTGGGTAACTGTGGGCATGTTTCTAATCTTATTCATGTCTGTTTTAGTCTCTTGTAAATGGCTTTGATATCCTCTCTCTCCTAACAAGTAGAAAACAGACATGGAGTTGCATTCTTGTTAATATTTGGGACCGTTTTCAATGTTTTGAGAGAATCAAAGGTTCTGAATGGGTGCATACATTGTATTAATGAGCATTTCTGTAGCCTTTCTAGGTACCTACAATGATGGCAAGGGATGTTAGTGAAAATGAGACTACAAGCCACAGTTATTTCCATTCAGCTTCCTTGTCAGCTCAATGAGATACTAGGTAAAATTAATGCCTGCTGCAAAATCACTAATAGTATGGAGTTATGATAGGTATGCATTTAGCCAATAAATAATTACCTGCATCACAAAGATAATCCTCACAGTTTTTCTCCAGATTAGCTACTGGGCTCATGAATCAGCACTTTGGACGATCTGCCCTAGCAAGCATGCTGCATTTGTAAACCGAGCCCTTTGTAGCATTGTACAAAAGTATCTGAACATTTCTGTCTCCCCTTCTGTTCTGCTCTTTGATAGATACATGCCAGTGACCTGGATTCTCAACTGCTACCAGGTGGCATTGCCCCATTTAAATCAACAGAGCTGTGCTGATTTACCCTATGTGAGGATACAGCCCTTGGCAAGGTTTGTTGGTCTTTCCAGGCATCTCCAGGTTAACATGATGCTCTGCCTGCAAGCTCCTCACTTACCTGGGGTAGCACGCGGATATTCTCAATTCTGTTTAAGGCAAACTTGTATCCGTGATGACTGTGGCCGTTAATATAACTCACAGCTACTTCAGCTGCTGCTTCAGATTCTGGGTCATCGCAGCCCAAGGGAGCAGGGGGAGCTGCTGGTACAGCTCTGTGAATTGGAAGCTGAACAAGCAATATTAAAGCTACTAGTGCCTTCATGGCACTCAAGAAAAAACGATCCCTTTCAGAAATAAAGATCTAAGAATACTGTTCAGATGGTAGCTAGGTAGCTAGAACTGGGGTCTCATTTATATAGTACATACCACAGACTTCGCATGAGCGCATGTCTGATATTTGTCCCAGTTCCAAGAGACATCGCAAACAACAAAAGAGAAAAGTAAATGTTAGGACATCAAGCTGACTGATTAATATTGGCCAAAGTAAATTTTATCAGGTAGGATATTGCAAAGTCTGCTAAAGCAGCTAAAGAAGAAAGCGTCAGCAAAAATGTAACATAATTTTTAGACGCTTTTCTACCAACCAAATACAGTACATGCAAGAGGAATGCGATTCCTCCTGTTAAATGTGTAGAGATGCTAGCTTTAATTAAGCTTTCTTGTAAACAGGACACGTTCTGTAGGGCCCAAATCTCACCAGACGCCAGTCTAAACTGTGAGATCAGTAACATGATAAATTAGAAAATGGAATTTGAATCAGCTCTAAGGATCACATTCAACAGTAAATGTAATTATATAGCAACTTTTGCTACTGAATTAATTTGGAACAGGAAGTGAAACAGTTTCTAAACCTTTTGCATCAGCTCTTTGTTTCTCTGAATAATCTGAATACTTCCAGTAGTTCCTGGAATTTTATTTTGCAAAGCAGGCATCTTGTAGAAATTTTTCTGGAATACATTGTACAGATTTGAGGATTTGGCATAAGATCCTAAAGGGCACAAAAGTGTTTTAAGGAGCATATAACTGCTTAAATGCTCAGGAGTGCTGGACCCCAGCTTATATTTACATTCACAGTGTTCATGTTTACAAAACAGTAATTGGATAACAGAAATGTTCTATGGAGCAGAATATAGCTTCTATGACGTGTCCAGCATTTAAGGTCTCTAATTTCAGCTTAATTTATCTAGATAGACTCTAGCTCAAGCAGTAGAAAAGTTTTTCCTGGGGTGATTTCAGAGTAGGTTTCTCCGATCCATTTTATGGTGGTGATCAGACTGCAGACTAGTAAAGGTTCCTTTTGGCTTTAAAATATCTGAATCTCTGTCATCATTTTCAAGGAGTTAAGGAATTAGCTGCAAATTTGAGATGAATAGGAGGACTTTAGCATATTTAGAAGTTTTCACTTTAGATAAGTATTTCTCAGCTTGCAAGACAGGGTGAGTGGGGCTAAAAGATTTGTGAAAAAAGCAGTCTTGAGTGGGGCTAAAAGATTTGTGAAAAAAGCAGTCTTGAGCCATGCCTCTCTCTTCTAGAATCTGGAAACACGTAAAACAGCATAAATAGAAATGGTTCCGTTGGACAGATTAAGTGATGAAGAAGGAGAATGGGAAGCGACTGAAAAGATGGAATTATTTCCTTCAGCTGTGTTTAGGATGAGGTGAGTTTTGGATACTAGGATTTGCATATTGAAGAGATTCCTGGGGAAAAGAAAGTCTTTTCCTCTTTCTTGGATGATTCGTTTCTTCCCCTCACTTGAAGCAGGCGTTGTTTGGAATTTGTTCTGTTGTGTGGATGATCATTTGTCGTCTTGGCTTTGGTCTGGAACACTTAATGGATGAAGGTTTGGTGTCCCAAAAAACACACTCTGAGTGTTCCTTGTGGGTATCTTTTGAATCATGGCAAATCCCCACAGTTCAGTTTCTAACCTTTGAATCTTTTAATTCCCTTTTTCCTTTTCTGGTATGAAACATTGGGGTAAACTTCCAACAGGTGCAGACTGAAATTGGTTTTCACCTAAGTGACATATACTTACCCCAGCGAAGGACTTAGACTATTATTTATAAATTTAGTGTGTTCATTACTCAGTTTCTTAGGTTACATCTTCTCCACTTCAGAGTTGCAAATACTGTAGGATATATAACATTTCTGTAGTCAAGCTCTAGGTATTCCTAAATATAATTTATAACCCAGTTCAGTCAACTTCAGGTTCCATTTTCAAACAGCAACTTTAAAAACTCAAATAGCAAACAAGATTTATTACCTTCTTTCTTCCCTCTCTATTGCCACGCACATTGAGTATTCCATTTACCAAGCAGGACAAAAAGGAAATACTTTGGAGTCCACTGTACCTCTTCTCAGTTTCTCTATAGGCTTACTCGAGACCTTCCCCTCTTGGTGACTGTATGGACTTTCTTTGCTGGCATATAGAGCTTCAGAAATCATAGCATCATAGACTCATAGAGTGGTTTGGGATGGAAGCAACCTTAAAGATCATCTAGTTCCAACCCACCTGCCATGGGCAGGGACACCTCCCACTAGACCAGGTTGCTCAAAGCCCCATCCAGCCTGGCCTTGAACACTTAAGGGCAATAAAGTTGGTGAAGGGTCTAGAGAACAAGTCTTATGAGGAGTGGCTGAGGGAGCTGGGGTTGTTTAGTTTGAAGAAGAGGAGGCTGAGGGGAGACCTTATTGCTCTCTACAACTGCCTGAAAGAGGTTGTAGCGAGGTGGGGGTCGGTCTTTTCTCCCTAGTAACAAGCGATAGGACGAGAGGAAACAGCCTCAAGCTGTGCTAGGGGAAGTTTAGGCTGGATATTAGGAAAAACTTCTTCACTGAAAGGGTAGTCAGGCACTGGAACAGGCTGCCCAGGGAAGTGGTTGAGTCTCCATCCCTGGAGGTATTTAAAAGACGGGTAGACGTGGTGCTTAGGGACATGGTTTAGTGGTGAACTTGGCAGTGCTAGGTTAATGGTTGGACTCGATGATCTTAAGGGTCTTTTCCAACCTTAACAATTCTGATTCTACTTCCAGGGATGGGGCATCCACAACTTCTCTGGGCAACCTGTTCCAGTGCCTCACCACCCTCATAGTGAAGAAATATGCCCACGTGATTATTAACGCTCAGTGCAATGCAGGATGTTTGCAACTAGCGCTTTTTGAGTGACTTGTGATGTGTGAGGAAATTAGTATTTGGTTTTTATATTTGGAAATGGAGTTTGAAAGTGCAAACAGGTAGTTTTGCTACAGGTAATATGACAAAGGAGCCTTTCACCTCTTGGCTACAGACTGACACAGATCTGCCTAATTATTCCCTTCTGGAAGTGAGATTGCTGATGTCAGTTCCCTGCAGGCCTGTGTCCCATCACGACTAGCCCTTTTTTGGCATCCTCGCTCAAGAGGCAATCATTGCAGAAATAACTTCTCATTGAACTCAGTGCAGATCTATTCTCTCTCTTTCATGTCCAGGACATAGTAAAAAGTTGTCCTTTAGTAGTGGCTGCAAATAGTTCTTACAGCACAAGAAAGTAAGCTGAATTCCACGGGCTCCGGGACAGAAGGTCACATCTCCACCCCGCTGAAGTGAACATGTCTTTCACAGCATCGCAGTATGGTTGACGTTGGAAGGGACAGCTGGAGGTCATCTTGTCCAACCCCACTGCACGAGCAGGTCTACCTAGAGACAGTTGCCCAGAACCATGTTCAGATGGCTTTTGAATATCTCCAAGGAGGGAGACTCCACAATCTCTCTGTGCCCATGCTTGGTCACACGCATGGTAAAAAAGCGTTTCTTGATGTTCAGGCAGAGCCTCCTATTTCAGTTTGTGCTCATTGCCTCTGGTCCTGTCACTGGGTACCACTGAAAAGAGCCTGACTCCGTCCTCTTTGCACCCTCCCTTCAGGTATTTATATATATTCCCCCAAGATGTTTATATAAATATATAAAGATATTTATATAAATATATCCTCCAAGATCCCCCAAGCCTTCTCTTCTTTATAGAATCATAGAATCATAAAGGTTGGAATATGTTAAGTAGTCCCAGCTCTTTCAGCCATTCCTCATAGGAGAGATGCTCCAGTCCGTTAATCATCTTTGTGGCCCTTTGCTGCACTGTCTCCAGTATGTCCATGTCTCTCCTGTACTGAGGAGCCCAGAACTGCTCACAGTCCTCCAGGTGTGGCCTCACCAGTGCTGAATAAAGGGGAAGGATCACCTCCTTAAAGCTGCTGGCAATACTTTGCCTAGTGCAGCCCAGGATACCGTTAGCCCTCTTTGAGGCAAGGGCACGTTGTTGGCTCGTGTTCAACCTGGTGCTCGCCAGGACATCCAGGTCCTTTTCTGCCAAGTTGTTTTCCAGCTAGGTGGGCCCCAGCATATAATCGTGCATGGGGTCATTCCTCCCCAGATGCAGGATTTCAGACTTCTTGTTGAACTTCATGAGGTTCCTGTTAGTACATTTCTCCAGCCTGTCGTGGTCCCTCTGGATGGCAGCACGACCCTCTGGCATATCAGCCACTCCTCCCAGTTTTGTGTCATCTACAAACTTGCTGAAGGTACTCTGCCTCATCATCCAGATCATTAATGAAGATGTTAAACAGGACTGGACCCCAGCATTGACCCCTGGGGTACACTGCTAGTTACTGGCCTTCAACTAGACTTGTGCCACCGATCACCACCCTTCCGGCCCAGCCATTCAGCCAGTTTTCAATCCCCCTCAATCCCCCTTTCACGTCAGCAGTGTTAGACTTTGGCCCTAGTGAATTAGGTTGCCTGAGAAACTTGACAAGGCTTCACTGTGATGGAAGTAGAACAAGCTGGGTTTGCTGCCCTTGTTACATAAAATATAGTATTGATTCTGTGCTCAAGAATTGAGGCTCCACTGAATCTCAGTTCTTAATAATTCATATAAACCAGAATGGAAAGGTGAGTTGATGGTTTTCTTTTTTGCTTTCTCTTTTTTTTTTTTTTTCTTTTTGTTGGATGCTTAGAAAAACTAGTCATGATTGGAAACTTGCTGCCCCTGCTCAACCTCATCTGGAAAAAAGCAAAGAATTGCTTTCACAAGATGTCAAGTTGACACCTTCCTGAGCTTAAAATTCGAACAAATTAAACAAGCAAACAGATAAATATCGTCTTTTTAAAGCTTCAGATCAAAGTTTAACACTTGTGGGGATTTCTGAGGCTCTCTTTTCAAATTACTAAAACATCATTTTTTGGTAAAGCAGACAGAACTGGTCCAATTCTCTGCACCACATCAAAAGATGCATTTCTGAGCAGTCAGGCATTGTACAGTACTGCAAAACTTAATCACCTCTTGCTTTACACTTGATTAAGTACATTACTTTTGGATCATAGAGTTCACAAGATATTGGAACATCAGGGCTGTCTTCTATATAGCCATCACGTACACAGAAACCTACAGACTAAGGCAAGAAAATGCAGGGAAAACATCAGACCGTTAAAGTGACCAGTCTTGTTAAGGCAGCATATTGCTTCCTTAAATGACAGTATAATCATAATTTTAAAATAAAGTGTATGAAAACCCATAGAGGTCTGAGAAAAACCTCAAGACATATTAGACTAATTGATTTGCATAATCTTATTGGCCCCTCTCCACTACACGGGCAAATCTTCAGCAGATGTAAGCTGGCTTAGATTCACTACAGTCCAAGTCCCCCAGTGTCACTATACCAGAAATTTCGGGCTGCAGAAAAACCTGTGAAGTCTGAACAGTTTTACCAGACTGTAATAGTAAAACATTATATGTTAATTCTTTCTTTTTTTTTTTTTTTTTCAAATATAAGAGTCTTTAAGGGAAGGAAGGCTGATCACGTGCTATAGTTTGCTGTAGTATTTGCAGTTGAGAGATTTCTTATTGTGAGAAATAAAATGTGCAGACAGAGCATCTAATTTGGGAGGCTCTAGTTTTGGGTGCCCAGCTAGAGATTCCTTTTCATTCAACTTTGCTGATCTCAATCTGTTAATCTCTATTTTCTTTTAACTGTTAAAAGGAAATAACTATTTTCCATTTTACTTCTGTGATCTGAAATAACTCACTGAATTTTGTAAAAAGTTTTGATATCACTGGGTAGAAGGATCTATTCAAAACATTAGAGGAATCTAAGAGTCAGGCAAAGCAGATACCAGTCAGTAAAAATGTAGGGATTCCTGGATTTACTGGAGATGTAGCAGGATTGAGAGGGTTGAAATTTGGGTTCCCAGATTTAGTATTGATTATTTCAGAGAAATTTTATTTGCTGGAGTTTCCTTTCAAAAACTGGGTTTTTTTGTTTTTGGGTTTTTTTGGTTTTTTTTTTGAAAGAGCATGAAAAGTTGTCAAGAATTCTGAAATTTTTACTGGAATGGAAATTCTAATTTTTGACCAGCTCTCCCAGACAAAGCCAACCAAGTCTATTTCTGGTCTGTTCTCTCTTGTTCTATTTTGCTCTTCTATTGTCTATGCCACTGAAATACTTGAGTGCCTTCCAGAAGTACATCAAGTGACAGAACTAGCATTTGTTACATGAAAGTCTATTCTCCTTCTCTTCCCAGTGGGAAGATTATATAAGATGTTTTGTCTTAGTGAAGTTTTTGATTGATTTAAATTTTCCTCCTCATTTCCGCATTTTCTCTGCTATATGTTTTGATGTTGCAGTCAGTAATAAGAGCAGTTTTCCGAGTTGAGCGTTTTCAAGCCCCTGTATGACTTACCCTGTGTTATGCTGTCCTGGTATGTAAGACCCCCCCCCCCTTCCTAATTTTTTATACTTTTTTACCCTTTTATCAAGGTCAAAGTTATTTATGTTGCCATGCAACTCTTAACAGTGGGATATTTTTGCTTCAGCCCTGCAGGGATGTCATGGTTCTCTCGGTATCATGCCTGTGCAATTTGATGGGTGTGGGAAAGCTGTGTTGGAGATGGATAGGTGGCAACTGTGAAATCAGAGATTAGCAGCTACTGAAATTTTTCTTTTGGCTTTATGTCCTTATGCTATAGTTTGGGCTTCCATCTTATATGGGTGCTCCCCGTGATCGTTGCTTCATATCAGAACCTAGAACAAATAAAGCAAGATACCTGGGAAGAGACTGCAGAGCTGAACAGCAGGAGCAAACAGTGGATCAGACAACAAAAACAGAGTATTTCTCACTGAGTAAACAGACACTCTGCAGTCAAACTGACCTCTCCTTGTCTCAGTGAACAGCACGTCAACCTAAGTGAATTTAAACTCCACTCACTATGAGCACCACTGACTCTCCTGGCATTACCAGGGTACCCACAGACATGTGGCTCCAGTTTAAAAAGGCAAATTGAAACATGCCACATTAATTCCTTCTACTTACAGGAATGTTTGAAGATGTAAATGCACAATTGGCCTGGATGCTGTCACGTCCTATGATGCTGTTAGTCTCTTTGATGGAGAACTCCACATGATAACTCCACATGTCATCTTCCCTTGCTGAGTTAAATCCCGAAATTTAGTAGCAAGTGTTAGGGAAACCTGCTGTGCTCTCTGGATTCCCACATGCTCAGCTGCAATGACATGTTTTTGATGTGAGAAACCAAGTTCACTCTTGGCACTGTAAGTGCGTGCTTTTTCCACTGAGTTTGGTAGAAAAAGCTGTACATTCATTCTTATGCTGTGACAGTCTAAGAACATGAAGTTGTTACCTACTTATATTGAGCTACTGTTTTGAAAATGGTGCGTGTGTTTCCATGTGGAGGCTTGCTGGCGTGACTGACGGGAGGGTCCGTGCTGTTCCAGGCAGGGCTAAGGAACGGCAAGTGGGAGGATGGCAAACCAATATACTTTCTCACCCTGGAGCACTCCTTCAGGGGCATGACAAACTCGATCAATATCCCAGTGGGATTTACATAATTCTGACAAGCAAGGGAGTTTTTAAAAAATTAAAGTTATTTATTTTTAGTCAGGCAGATGATGAAGAAGGTTTTCTTACTGCTACATGTCCCTAAATCATCTATTTATTCAACATTTTCTGCTGCCTTCCAGCCACATGGCTAAAAAACTGGAACTAGGATAGGAAACATGAGGGGGACATTTTAATTTAATAGCATGGAGGCAATATATTAATAACAACGCATTTGCAATAGGGGAAGTGGGTCTTTCCAAGTTAGTGCAATTTGAAAGAAATTATATAGACATTCCTGCTTAAGGAGCTGAGATTTTGCATGTTAGACATAAAGCACAGATGACTTTTCTGACAACAAAGTAGCTAGACTTACAGCTTTCCTTGCTTAATTTACACAACATCAGATTCACAGCAGACAGGGACTCCAAGCTGTCAAGAGCAATAAACATGAGGCACTCTGAACAGAGACAGGTGCCCAGGTGACCTTCTCCTTAGTGTCGAAAAGAAAGGGAGATGTGAATGCAAGCATCGTGGCATGATTAAAAACAACGTTCGGTGTCACATTTATATAAAGAGGGTGCACGTCAACACCTTTTCCTGATCTGTTTGTGAATTTGTTAAGTTTTGTAATGTCAAAGGAAAGAGAGCTGTACCTTTGTTTACATTCAGCCCAGAAATTCTGAACCTAACAGTAATGTTAAATTCTGCTAGTTAGAAAGTGTACGTATAACTGGCTAGTGCAGGATACTGCTTTTGTACTCATGGATTTATGAATAAAACAGGTAAAGATAACTCGGAGAACCACTTTGGTGAGGCTACAAGATTTTGTAGTGGGCACCTCAGCCTTTGCTTCTGGTATATCCCCTCGGCTGTTCTGTCAAGCGTTGTTGGTCTCAATGGGTTTCGAATTCTTCTATTCATTATTTCCATTCTTCATTGCTGGCGGCAGCACCCTTTCCCCAACACCCAGGTCTGTCTCTTGAAGGGGATCTTGGGTCTTTTTGAGTCCTCTTGTTTAACGCAGTCAGCCTGAGCCTACATCGTAATCTTTTTCCTGCCAAATATATCTGAAAACCCTATTTTATCTGCCACTATAGCTCAAATTGTTAATACATGTTGATTTCCGTGTGATGATCTCTACAGCACAACTGCTGATCCGACTCCCTATGCTAGTCTGCTGAGCGTGTCATTGTTTCTCCAAGCGCTTCTCCATTCACGAGAACATCAAGCTCAATTTTCTTCTCTCATCTGCCAGGCCCCGGCCAAGACCAGACCTTCTCGTTCACCTGTTCACCTGGGTCTCACCTCATCCCTGCTGCCATCACTATCTCTTTGAGCCTTTCAGCCATGTCACTGACAGATATGTCTCTTTCTTTCACTCTCTTCAGAAAGAATCCCATTTCAGAGCTTGTCCTTGAGGCTATCACCTCTCTGAATTCTCACAGGGACTGAAGAACTGCCCTTTGACACATGATCTATAGTAATGTGTTACATGACTTTTAAACCTGTGTTTATTATACAGAGGGCTGCACTTACACTGAAAAGTTTTTAGGACCCCACAAGTCAAAACATTTGAAAACCACCTGAAATGGTGAGTTTGCTCCATTTCTGTTTTGTCAGGTATTTGTCTAATCTGCCTTTAAGAGCGCACATGGCAATGCCACTCTGGGGACAGCATTATCTTCTGTGCTTACCAAGAGTGGTTTGGTATGAAACGTTCCTTTGAAAATGGATGTCTTAGCTGGCCCCTTCCTAACTCTTGCCTGCATGTTGGTATATGTATGGAGGGAGGAAACCATCCTGTAGTCCACACGCAAGTCTCAAAAATGACACTGTCCTTGGGATAGCTGGAGGAAAGGCCTTCACTGACAAAATGGGACACATAATATTTACTTGCTATAGAAGAGGAATGAGGTCTAGTTCATACATTTTGAAACCTGTGAGTTCCTAACAGAAAAGTTGTTAATGCTGGTCTCAAACATTGCTCTTTATCTTGCTGTATAACTCACCTGGAACTCGGCTCCAGCTGTAAGCGTGCATTAACACTGGAGCGTGAGGCTAGACTAGGATTAGGGTGTGGCAATCCCCAGGTATTTTCTGAAAGGAAACAAGATCTTTTGTTAAGTTTGCACCAATAAGAATATAGTAGAATAAGAATATAGAATTATAAGAATAAGAATATAGTATGCCATTTGCCTTAAGTTTCATGACAAATGATTCGCTTCATTGTATGAAGCTTTCGTTATGCTGATGTATAAAGACACAAGTCAAGGATTCCGTTTTTGAGAGAACTGCTGGGTGTTGGTTAGCAATCTTGCAATCTGAAATCTCACTCAGTAGGTATTTCCAGAGGAAATAATTTTCGGAGTGCAACTGAAGTACTGTTAAAGATTATTGTGTGATGTTATGTGTGTATCATAGGAACAGGTAGAGACAGAGCAATAAAAGGGGATTTCTTTGCTTGAAATTCCTAACTGTTGTCAGTGTTCATCTCTTTCTTGGCTTTTGATATAGCCCTGCAAGTTCTTGACAGTCACGTACTTGGGGCAGGCTCATGGAAATGCCAGTACAGATGGACAGATGCGCTACATGTGCTTTGGAGAGCTAAAGCACTGTTGCAAAGAACTGCTAGAGACTATTTGTACACAGAGAATCAAATAATTCATATTCCCTGCTCTGTAATCAGAAGCCATTCTTGGCTGGGGGAGATCCCTACGATAACATTCTTGCCTCCCCTTGAGAGAAGGAAGCTAATGATTATTCCGTTACCCTTCATTATCATTCAGTGTGGTATAAACTGGCCAGGACTTGAACTCTCAAGTGCCCAGGAGGACCAGTACATGAATATACCTTGTGTCAGCAGAGGCCATTTCAAATAATACAGATGATGACAGATTGATGTTGGTAGCTCATTAGGCAAAGCACTGACCGAGACATCAAATTCCTTTCAGCAAGAATATAGCTGGACTGTTTGCTGTTGTGCATTAATAGAGAGACGCATTTTTCTTCTTTGATTTCTCTTGCTTCCTGCTTCCCATGTTTGCGTCAGACAGTGCCGGCTATCAGATCTGTCATCATGTTTGACTTTCCTAATGCGAACAGCTGTGCCAGAAGAATCAATGTGTAAAGCTAAACCCAATCTGTAGATATAGTATATATAGTACATTTCAACAAAAGGCCTGTGTTCACAAGCCTCCTGTGGCATACAGATTTTAATATAACACTTGGCTTCTAGCTCGTCCAGATCCAATAGTACAATCTTCCCACCCATGCCTGAAAAGATAGAGAACAGCTTTCTGAAACAGTGTAAGGTGTATTTAAATTGCTGTCTCCTTGATATGCTAACTCCTGCTCTTGTGGATTATGCTTTCACACTTTTGGGGCATACCTTAACACATGTGGTTAAGCTGGTAGCCTGTGGGCCAGATCTGGCCTTCTGCCTCTTCCTGAAGAAGATGGGGAGCAGTTTTCCAAGCAGCAAACACTACCACAGTTCTCTACCTATCTGTCGCAGTCCAACAGAGGAAGCCAGGTGACTTCTGCTGCCCTCACCTTCCTCCCCAGTGATCTGTCTGGGGAGGAAGACAGAGTGCACTGGGCAACTTGCTGCAGAGAGGAGAGGGAAGTCCAAGATTTCGTGGGGGAAGGAATCCCCAGGCCATATTTGGTCCTTGTGCCCAGCAAGGATAAAATGCTGTGTAGTCTGGGGGCTAAGTAGGGGTAAATACTTCTGAGGCTTGGTGGCCACTGTGACTGCCCAAGAAGAAGGGCTGGTGCTGATGCCAGAAAAGAGGAGCCCGCAGCTGCTGAGAGGGACCACAGAGATGAGATGGACACCCAAAGGAATAAATCAAAACAAGGAGAGGAGGAGGGGAGTACTCAGGAACTGAAAAGATCCCAGGGTGAGGATGGGTGCTAAAATAACTGGGACTCTGACGGCTGCCTGCTGCAAACAGCTCATTCGCCCCTGTGCATACCAGACGGTTGATCTGGCCTCATCGTACAGCATCATCTCTGGAGGTTCTTTGCAGCCGTGCAGTTCTGTGGCTTCGTGATTTAGTAAGTAATCTTACAATACACTAGGTACTTTATCCTCACAGCTGATATTATACTCAGTGCTTTTCATATCCAAAATGGTTTTACAAACTATATGGGTAATCATCCCTTGGAGGTAGGAAGAGAACAACATTGCATTTATACAAAATATAATCCTGGAATAAACACCACTGCCATTCTAGCATGGCAAATGTCAGAAATGGACCTGATTGCTATGATACAAAAGCAATCTTTTAAAGTAAATATGCATTTTTCCCTGTTTACTGTAGTTTGCTCTGCTGTTAGGTCCTTGTCTTTCAGTTGTGGTCCAAGGTATACCCATAGAGTAAATTGCAAGACCAGTGATGAACTGCTTTGAATAGAACTGGCTTTAAATAAAGTCAATGAGAAATGACAATATGGGGCAGGAGTAGCCTGTGAGACATTTCCTACATCTCAGTGTTGTGCTAGACATCTTACATGAAAAGATTAGTGTTAACATTACGTCTAATGTTACTAATCTGATGATTCACATACCTTTTATTGACTTTGTTTGAAATGAGTTTGTAGCTGTTGGTTTGGTCTCAATTTATATAACCAGTGGCTAAATGTACTGTTTTCTTAGTAATTCTTGCATTACGGAGATCTAGATGCAATGAGAGTAACTGTGCCTGGCAGTCTACCATCTGGGTACATGCTAATAAAATAATCATCTGCATAATTTTGGAAGTCATTGCAGATACTGGAGGAAAAATGTATTGGGTTTGATCTGAAAATTACAGGCAGCCCAGTAGAATAATAATGATACAAATAATTTCCCCTAAAATCCTGGAATGGTCTCTGGTGGGATTTGTTTTACATGCATCATGAAGCTGCCTATGTTAACTTTGCTTTGATATCAAAGGTAAATAGAGGGTGAATGATTAAATCATTTCTATTCAGTTTGGCTGAAAATAAAATTTAAGTCAGTACGAAATGAACAATTTCTGCTCTGTATTACGACAGTAATGAGGGGGGAAATGTTTTTTTTCTTGCATCACTAAATAATAAACTATTAGGGTCCTGTTGTTAGGATCAATATGCATTTGTAAGGAAAAGACAGTTCACTCTCCAAAGAATATATGCTCTTTGGCTTCTTCTGCATTCTGAAATCAACTGTAACTCACCCCAAAGCTGCCCGCAAATAAATCCAGAAAAAGTAATAATTCCTTAAGAAGTATGTCTCTGTGAGAAGATATGTGTGGCTCCAACACATTAGCACCATACTTTATTCAGGAGTAACTTCCCCTATTCCAGTCCAAAGGCCCTTTCTGCAGCTGGAGCTGAACACAAAACATCTTTTTTTGGGGCAGGAGTGCCCATACATTAGGCTATTTCTGAAATAGCTATTTCCATATTTGGTGCCCACTCTGTCTCTATCCAGTTTATCTTTACCAAGAACAGTGGAGAGGGTGCAACAGGGCCTGTGGAAAAACCATTGAAGCAACGAGCCAGACTGGTTGGTATCTTGGGTAGAGCAGAGAGGGGGACTGGAGATCATCTGATATTTATGATCTCGGACACCACAAATTGACTTCAAAGTAGCTAGGAACTAGAGGAGGTGCTGTCTATGGGCTTAAGTACATTTTGTCTGTAGCCAAACTCTCTTACACTTATAATTTTTAGTGTTCAGAAAACTGTGGAAAACCTGCTCCAGTGGCATGTCCCAGAGAGGCATATTCTGGATTTGGGGGTTTGTACCTTCAGTGAGATGGTGAACGTGCTGAGAGAAAATTAAGGAGACGGTGCTAGTAGCAGGTATTAAGCACTGGGCTCAGGGGCTGCCGCTGCCAAGTGTTTTGCAGCCACTGCTCTGTGCCTGCAGACCGAATGCCAGGATCTATGCCTAACGCTTCCCAACTGCAGCAAGCCCAGGGCAATCTGGCTGATGTCCATCAGAGGTACTCAACCACATCTGTGATGCTGTGACAGGTCGGGGAAACGGGGCAGGCGTGGAGAATGGAGCAGGCTCAATTCCCATGTCTGCCCCTAAGGCATGGGTTGACGTTACTGATCGGCTGATGTAGCCGCTAGCTGCTGTGGAAAGGGGAGGTCCCATCCCCTGTTCCTAGCCACAGGCTCTCACCCCTCTCTGGCATTCCTCCGTCGTTCATCTGACCATGTGGTGAGGTGATGCAGGGAGCTATGCCAGCAGAAAATGAATCATTCATTATGGTAAGGTTAGCTCTTTGGCAGATTAACTCCATCAGTTGGGTTAACAGAGATCCAGTGAGTGGCTGTGCTGGCACAAGGGAAACGACAGCGGCCAGTGGGGAACCTGGATAATCTAACCAGCCGAGTCACTGAATCATAAAAATTCGTTTGGAAGGGATCTCTGGAGACCATTTGGGCAAACCGCCGATGCAAAGCAAGACTATCGCTGGCATTACAATGGTGGTTGGAAGCACCGGCTGTTTCAGCTTCAGTTTCTTTGCATGTGAAATAGGGGTAACTCCACACTGGTGAAGCTGAATAACTGTTTGGTGATGCGTCTGGAGATCTGTAGGTGACAAGTACTGCCTTAGCATGAAGGACTTGCAAGACCACACAATGCTGCTGGGTGCCAAGGATAGGAATTGTGTTTTTCCTGGCCCTTGTATAAGGTTTGTGATATGGGCATGCAATATGGTTTGTTTTAGGTGCAAGGCTGAATTTGTTCAAATATATTAAGACTTCTAAGCACAGCCTATGGAAAAAATACAATCATATGTCATCGAAGAGGGGAAGATACACAGCCCTAAATATTCATCTGTTTCTCAGTAGGTTTAAAACCAGTGACTGACTGGAAGCTGTTCCTGATGTGATAATGGCTGTCATATTTGTCTACCTAAACACAATGATGTCAGAAAAGAGAGACCTTCTTTGCTCCTTTATAGCAGCTGTTTCAGACTGGATCAGTTATAACCAGTTCCTTTAAAAAAATATTTACTTTTCATCACAAGTTTACATAACATCTCCAAAGGAACAAATACTGTGTTTCAGCATAGTTTGAAACATGGGAGATGGAAAAGAAGTTAATGAACAACATTTAAGTCAACATCAAAGCGCTTTCTTTCTCTAGTAAATACCCAGACCATCACGCTATGATGCAATAAGGAGAAGTTCACGGTCAGTCTCTTTCAGCTCGCTCTTTAGTACATTTTTGAGATCTCAGGCAAAAAGTCCTGCACTGGCCTTGCAGGCCAGGTAATTGCAGGCAGGGAGTATTAATGCGTATATACGCCTTAGGATGAGCCTGATCTTAATAGAGAGCTCTGAGGGAGAATTATATTAAAATATTATAAATAAATGAAAATGAGAGGAGAAAGCCTTAGAATCCTCTCTAGAGGAAGGAAAGGCCTGGTGACAGATACTGTGGGGTTCTTGGAAAAAAAAAAGAACTGCCAGGCTGGAAAGACAACAGAAAGGGGTGAAGGAAGTAAGAAATACCAGAAGGGTGGTGACCTCAGCCCATGGCAGGGGTCTTGCCTGCGAGTCCTGTGCTGGGGCAGAAAGAGAGCTCGGTTTCCTTTCTGGGGGCGAGGATCTCCCCAAAACAAGCCCGCACTGCTTGGGTTCAGAACCGGAGACTGCTGGCTGGCGTGAGGACGCTTCAGTAGCTGAGCAGACCTGGGGCTGAGTACGAGTTTGCTAGAGGACTGAGTCCTGAACAGAGCCAGGTCTTTGTAGACATGCAGGAGGAGTTTGTGGTCCGTGCAAGGGACAATCCCAGCCTGTTTAAGCCTGGTGGAAATAACACATAAACCTTTTGCTGCATCTTTTCGTTACACCAGGATCTGTTGCCTTGCTCTGACTGCAACAGGAATTAGCAGCAAACTGCCTGTATTCCCCTTCCCTAAAGAATATAAAGCCCTTGGCAGAGGTGGAAAAGAGAAATTATCACAGCAAAATCCGGAGAGCTCTGTGCACTTCCATGGAGGGTGGTGGGCACTGGGGACAAGGCAGTTTTTGTCCTAGAACTCTGACAGACTGGGCGCATGAAATTGTTTATCCCAGGCATATCTAACAAGTGAGCAAATGGAACATCAGGCTCGTGATTGGAGAAGAGCAAATAAAAAATTTCCTATATTTACCAGTAGTAAAACAGGGTTGCCAAGCTTGTAACAGTAGCATGTAAGGCTTATGAATAGACTTTGGAGGGAAGAATAATATGAGAGAGAGGATGGGAGGGAGAGAGGAAAGCGGAATGAAATGTAACAAGCTTTTGCCAATGTCGGGTCATGTCACACACATTATTTTTAAGATTATCAGTTTTCATAGCCAGGGAAAATGTGGTAGATCTCCTAGGCTTTAGTTAGTATCTGATAGCTGCCATATGGGGAATTACTAAAGATGTTACTTATATGTTACAATTCTGCTAGCTAAATGGGAGACAAAAACATGTATTATAAATAGGAAAAGTATCAGCTTCGAGGAAAGCTGATAGTGACATTTCGCAGATAGGTTAGTCTTAAAATTGATCCTGCTTTAATATATTCATTAATGTCCTCAACACACAGGTAGGGACACATTTCTGCAAGTTGCTGGTAGCATTTAGAGGGCACCATTAGTAAAGGAGGATCAGGATATGCTATACAAAGGGCCAGGTGACCTTGAGAAGTGGAGTAACAGAAGTGGAATGAAACTTAACAAAGGAAAGAAGAGAAAAACTGAGCCACGTGGCTGGGAACGTAGTCCCGTAAGCTCAGCAGTAGCCTAAATGAGGGGACAGGAAAATGTGGGCATTTAGCCTCCTTTCAGGACGATTGGACTGTTAGGATGAAGCACCTGGAAAAGAAATGCAGTGTCTGACGGTGTCTTGAGGAGCAGCAGGCCAGGGACGTGTGAATGTCGTTGTCCAGGGAAGCGGCATCACGTCTGCAGTGCCGTGCCCTGGTCTGGTCACCCTGCTCAGGAGTGAGCTTCGGTGGAGGTGGGTATAGAAAAAGGCCTCTAAGATGAGCAGAGAGTCCCTTATACAGGAGCAGGCTAGGGAAGAGTAGCTCTTTTATTCTTAGAAAATGAAGAGTAAAGGGGGGGAACAGCAGAGAAGGCCTTTTTTTTTTTTTGACAGTACAGCCTGTCAGATATTATTGGTAGCTAAAACCTGGACGGGTTGAACAGTCTGTCTGAAACAGAGCAGTTCACCTTTGCTTCCACAGCCTGTGTTGGTGTTGTGCAGTGATCTGGAAGCCCTAGGCACAGGCCAGTCCCTGCAGGCCCAGCAATGGCCCTTGTTAGAGCAAAGACATCCCTAATCAGGCCCATCTTAAAAAAAAAAAAAAAAAAAAAGAGAGAAACTGCAGAGATGAGGAACAGCAATGTGGAGATAATTCCATCTCCCCTGTGTGGGAGGCTGGTGTGCGCCGACTGCAGAACTATTAGGTATTTGTCTATGTATCCTTTAAAAAAGAGAGTTGGAGGATGCTGATAAAATAGCTAAATCCTGAAATCTACTGCAAAGGCTTGTTCAAGATCTGCCGTCACAGATGGATAAAACAAATGGATGTAAAGTCATGTGAATGTATACTGTACGCAGATCCTATGGCAAGGCGGTTTTATTTAAGCATGCCAGTAAGGGTACGTACCTAAGTCAGTGGGTTGGAGTTGCGGGGGGGGAGGCTGGATTGCAGTCTCCATTATGCAGACCTGAATCTGGAGTGACTCTGCCAGAGTCCATGAGGTTATACCAGTTGGCTGTCAGCCCAGTTTGGTTCGCTTGACCAACTATCTTTTCACCTTTGCTCGCAAACAGCAGCAGATAAAAGTTGGCCTTGTCTGTGCTCTTTTGGGTGACTTAATCCCCAGCACAGGCTTACTTATCAGACCTCTGTACACAAGGCAGAGTTAATTGGCTCAGATCCACCCAAGCGGAGGTCCCTGGAGCTATGCTGATTCTTACTAGCAAACGTTCCGACCTAGCCACTCAATTTCCTTATGTAAAAGAGCCAGTTGGATTTTTCAGTGAGCTTAAATTAGTGATAAAAGATAAGTCTTTCCTCATTTCATGAGTTGGAAACATATTTATTGTGTAAGTATTTGCTGGCGAGGTGAGAAAGTTGCTCCCAAGCCATCGGGATGTATTTGTTCCATCTCCCCTGCTCTCTAAGACCGGACTGGGTTTGGGCTGCAGCGATGTGTGTCCACCTGTGAGCTGCTGAGTGTCGATGTCACAGCCCCTGCCTAAGTGGCCTCTGTTTTTATTAATCTTACCTTACGAGATAAGTAATCTCGAAAGATAAATAAGCAGAAGCACAAAAAGCATGGAGACGTACGAATGGCTTCAGGTGCAATACTGACTTACCAACAGTAGATGGTACTAATGCATCTCCAGTAACACCGTCTTTCGATGGATTTGAAAGGCTGAAAGAGGCTTAGATCTGAATCTGCTAAAAATCTTACAAGCCAAAGGCTGTAGAATATCATCTCCTCAACATCAGAGGGTGTTTAGCAGCCCAGTCACGGCTATGTGTCAGTCTGTTGAGCTTTGCTGAGTTCTCAGCTGAAAAACGACCATACAGGAGAGTGGCAGGAAGCATAGCGGTTGTTAGGAGACTTTGTGAATTTTAAATCTATTTTCAGGAGTTCATAAAAAATTCTCTCTGGCCTGCACTGGGGAAGCACTCTGAAAAATCACTGCGAAAATATGAAAGGCCAAGGTGGAAAACTTCTGAGATACAGCAGCATAGATTTTTACTCCTTATTTTAACCTTTTTTACCCTGCTGATGTTTTTGTTCCGTATCTTAATTATCTCTGAAGGAAATCCGACTCTTTCCTCCCTTTGCGTATAGGATCCCGCAAATGTCATTAAGTCACATTGTTTCATTGCACTAGGGAGCCCAGGGAGCATTTCTATCATCCTTATGCATGTGATTAACACAGATTTTTGTAATGGGTAGCAGTTCACCTGGACTGGTTTCCATGGTGCCATTAGGCTGGAAGTGTGGGGTCTGGCACTCATTTGCTAAGAGCTGATGAGGAGTTGAAAGGGAATTTTCCCTTTGACCTCTTTGGCAGAGGTCACTCGTGCTCATCAATTGCCTTATTGGATTTCAAGCATTCAGGTACTCTTCTTAGACATACCCTCTGAAATTTGCAGTAAGGACTGATTAAAGGGAGACGAGCAGATTTGCAAGGACTGATTAAAGGGATACAATCAGATCTGCAATATGATAATTCCTTTCAGCAGCCACTGAAAGGTCAATCAAATATTTGCTAACCAGTACGAACCACTAGACTCCTCAGCTTCTTTAGTACAAGGACAACTATGTTTTGGTTTGAAGGCTGCATTGCTACCAGCTAGTGACAGTTCATGTACGGTATAAACAGAAAGAGATGAAGATCTTAAAGAACAGGTTTGGTTTTGGCCAGGAATGCTTTGAGTGTAGCTGTCCCAATCTTTGGACAGTGGGCTTGTATCAGATTCTCTTTTCTAGCCTGTTTTATAAGTCTTATAGTAATCTTCAACTATTCATTAAAATGTGTGAGACATTCAATATCTACTTCTCTTTATTGTGGCGGTGATAGGAATGGAAAACATAGTTTATTTCTTTGTCTGCCACTGTTTGTTAATACAGCTTGGCAAGGTGAAAAGGTGCACCATTTATGTGCACAATAATTGGCAAAGAAATGGTAAAAGCAAGTTTACCAATGCCTACTGACTGATGTCTTGAGCATGTTTTTGTATTGCCCTTGAAGTTAAGATTGCTGAGCACTCAGTTCCTAGTCATTACTTATATCCAGGTACCTGTTGCTAAAAATTTTAGTGATTCACATCAAAGCTAGCACTCAATCCAGATCCCAAGGAAATCAGTGAAAGGTTCCTGTAGATTGTATGAGCAAACAGGTTGGTATAGTCTGACCGAATACCACTGAAATCAATGCAAGGATGCTTATCCGCTTCAGTGGATGAACAGAGTCAGGGTCTGTGTTCTCTCTGTACGTATGCACCCTCACCTTTACACCCACACCCGTGTGCATGCACACATAGGCCTATAGAAGACATATCCCTGAAATCTGTACAAAAACATTTTTGAGGTTAGGACTCATCTTCAAGGAGTTTTGCTTCATCCTAGGACAGTCAAAATTAATAAACTTTTTGTCTAAGAACACACACCGGGTTTCAGTTTAGAGGTATCTGTCAGAAACAAATGCACTTCATTAGGAATTTAGGGGACTCTTTTTCCCAGATAGCTGTGAAATAAATAATGAAAATATTCTCACTTCCAGACAGGGAAAACATATTTAAGAAATGGTTAAATGTACCCGTGAGAGAACTACCAATCAACACTTTTTTTACTAGTTTTGTTTTGCATTCTTGTCTGACTAGTATGTTCATGACCAGCTGTTTTTAGAGCTAGTAAAAATTCTCAAGCTCACGTTAAGAAGGTTTTCAGTTATGTGATCTGTAGCTACAGTTGTTAGAACACTTGGCATGGCATTTAAAAATGAGAAAATTGTTTTTGTTGAGTTAAGCACCAAAGCTCTGAAATAATATTTCACTGGACTTACAGAAAATGTTTTTGAACCTTGCTCTTAATGACCAAGTGATAGGCAACTTGCTAGGCAGGGAGTTTCCAAATGTGACTCAAAGTGATGTCCATTTAATCTGTGTGAATATTAGACATGTCAGTGCACTTATATGGGAAGGACTTGTACCCATTCGACCTTGACCGCTATTTCTTTATCCACACCAGCTCATCTCACCCAAGAGTTGCCTCCGTATTGGTGGTGAAGTATACGTGCAACAAAAGTCTCTTTTGTCTTTGTTGGTCACTTTAAATGGGGAAGCTAGCAAAGTTTAGTCAAACCCTAGCAATTTTTGCTCTTAACTGTGAACTGCCTAATAATGTTTCTTGTTTTCTGGGCAGAAATTACCTATCCTGTGTACCATCAGTCTCTGCCAGGTGGCTTGTACAAACCTCTGTTTCTATTACAGAAGCGAGCACAATAAGAAGCGTGTTTGGACTACGGTGATAGAAAAACTGGGGCTTATAATGGTGCAGTGGCTTGTTGCTCTCTTAGATTACTTCAGACTCCAGAGGGAAAATAAATGCTGAGAGTTAAATGAACGTATGAAATTCGGAAAGGCTACGCGAAAAACTAGCCTGCCATTCTCAGAGCAGCAAAACTAATGAAATAAGGATGGATGATTGGATCTACCACCGAGATTCATTAGGCAGGATCATTTCAGGATTCCTGAAACAAGGTGGAGGGCACAAATGCCGGTATTGCCAGTACCACTGCTTCCCCAGGTGCCCATGGGGAAAGCAGGTCTTGTGAGAGCACCAAGATGGGCCAGCCTGCTTTGTCCCTTCCATATGGATGTTTTTGCAGAACAGGGGAATAGCTCTGTCCTTCTGCCTGCCCCTGTGACATGGCAGGGAACGGGAAAACTAATGGCCTAGCTTCGGCCAGGTCAGGAAAGCAACTCAGACCCTGGCTCTGTCCCTTGCAGGGACCAAAGCATCTTACAGCTAGCAGCAATTGAAGTCAGCTCTGCCCTTGGCACCCAGCTCCCAGGACTTGGTCCCTCTGGCAGCACTTAGCACTTTCTCCAGCAGGCTCTGTCCTACGCACTGCCCTTTTGGTGCACCCTGCAAGGTATGAGGGTCCAGGAGGTGCTGGGAGCAGGGGGGGGCTGGAAAACAGGGGAAGCAGAAGGCAGTGAGGACCCTGCCCAGCCAAGGGTGAGGATGTGTGGGGAAGGCCCCTTGCTCCATGTGCACCCAGCCATGCCACTCTTCTTGCCTCTTCAGCCCTGGGCTTCAGTGCTGCTTGCAGCCCCACGAGCACTGGGCCATCTCTACCCTTCAGTTGCCTGCCAGCCTGCTACCCAAAACACTGGATGCTCCCCGTGGAGGTGGGACCAGCCTACAAGAGCTTCTTGCTGGTGTTACAAGCCCCATCTCCCCCTCCTTAAACCCAGTGATCTGCAGGTACTGGCAAGCTCTCAGGTGGTGCTTGCCCCTTGCTGGGCTGGCAAAGCCCCGTCTGCAGTGCAGCCAAGGGACTGGGGGACACCGCCAGCAGGGCGAGGGAGCAGCCCTGCAGAGCCAGTGTTCACTGGCAAGAAGGGGAGCTTACTGGCCCATCTCAAATGCCCTGTGATTAATTCCCAGCCCTACTATTTACTCCTTGAAAATCATTCCTGGCTATATGCTATAGTCACTGTCTCCATATAAAAATTCAGAAAATAAAGCTACAGAGCCAAAACAGATCAGCATAAGTAGTGTCAAAGTATCTGGCTGATGGTTTTAATTTTAGGATAGAAGTGGCCATTGCTCTGTGTATGAGTGGACAGAGGATGCAAAATCCATAAGGAAACCAAACGTTTGGTTTCACATTCAGACATCACTCTGTGTCTTCTCTTAACCAATATTGCAACTAAAAGGATCAAGGAAGTTAAATATCAGTGGGGCTGGTTGAGATTTTGTTGTGGTTCTGTAATGAGAAATATGGCATATTCCTGCTTTTTTTGAACTGAGAGTCAGATGGAGTGTAACTAACATTTGTCATGGTACCACAAGTCAAGTTAAATATACTGGAGTGGAACTGGGGGGGAATCAGGAGGAATAATTCGGTCCCACAACCATGACTTACAGGCTGGAAGCAGGACAGTATGGAGACATGATCGTTCCCTGACAGTTACTTTTGTCCTGCCATAGACAGTTGTAACAATTACACTTACACTTAATTACTGCACTTAGGCTGTGGTAGGCTAAAGCACTCAGTAGGATAGGAGGTGTTAAGAAGCAGAATGCATTTTAAATTTAGAAAATCCCCTTGAGAAATATCCTTATTTCACACTTATTATTAGCAAAGCCAGCTTTGGAGAGAAAATCTTTGCTTCTATGACTGGAACTAGTGTCTTCAGCAAGAAGCAGGTGTATAGAAATCTCTCGTATGGGGACATCGACTTTCCATTTGCTCTGAAAATCTAGTAGCTGCTGAGTCATCTTCCGTGCCATGTATATTTGACATAATTTTTAAAGGTTATCAATACTGGGGCAGTCCATCCTTAATGGATAGGTTTTTTTATCTTATTTCATTTTCCTGTGAGCCTGAAAGTAAATACCTGTCTGATCCTGCTACTGTTAAATTCAATGACTAAAGTCCTTGTTTGTTCCAGTGGTGGAGAATTTAATGGTGCAAACTTAAATAATTGAAATAAGTGACCCATAGTGATGCAAGGCACACATCCAACAGGCAGAAGGTCATTTTCCTCTTAAGCTGTTTATAGGTGTGAATTAAGATGCCTATGAAAAATGCTTTACTATTGCTTCCATATTCACCCATGTAGCAAAATACATGCAGAGCAAGCAGAGTTTGCAGGGGGAGGATTGGAGCAAAAAACTACAAATAACACATTGTGCAGCTCACAGTCTTGGCTGAAGCTGTCAGCACCCAGCAGTTTCTGTTGTGCTGCTTATGGGCTGAGATTTTTGGTATCCTGTGCTCATTGTGCACCTTGTGCGTTGGGCTCCTTTGAAAATTTGGGTACTTGTTTTCCTGCCTAATTGGAAGCAGAACTCATTTGAAAATGTATTCGCTTTCCCTCCAGGGATGGTACTATACCAAAATACAGTGTATGCTTTGGCTTAATTTAATAAGTCATAATCTCTTCTCATATTTTATTACATTTTAGTGCGAGGTGATTTTTTCCAGAGATGACTCAAAATAATACAAAAGAAACAAGCTTGTCCTGTGAACAAAACATGAATTATAGCTGATAAAATCAAGATAGTTTGAAGGCTTGCCAGCACAAAGAATGAACTCCCTCAGATTCCTAACTTACAGAGTAATGTTAGCAACCCCAAATTTCCCTTGTAATTTTGAAGTTCAAAGGAACCTTAAGGACACTCTAAGGAAATCAATAGAAAGAAAAAATTCCCTGTTAACACAGAAAAGAATTGCTGCAAAATGAGGAAAAGAATAAGGTGATTTCTGCTGTTTGATGAAGACCCACAGCTTACAGTGCTCTTGGACACACTTAACCCGTGCCTTTCGGATGTGGGTGGTGTTATGCTCGTTGGAAACTGCCATCTCAAGAAAGTATGTAAAGCTGTGTGTGGAAATGTCAGCATAAGCAGAATGAAGAGTTCACTTGGTTTTCTGCGTTTCGTCCATGGGGAATATTGTGCTGAAGCCCCATAGACTGCATTATCTCACAGCTCCTCGCCAGGTGCTGTTCAAGATGTGAGCTTTGGCTTTTAAAGCCATTTATGGGTGGAATACAGCAGACTGTGCCGGCTCAGGCTGCAAGCCTTCAGATGGAGGTGTAAATTCAGCACACAGCTATAACTGAGCATTCAAAGATTTACATTGTGAGTCTCATACGATTTGGTACTCTGGTGGTGCTGCTGTTTATTTTAATGCTGGAGAGCATCTTTCAATCAGGCTTTTCTACAAAAGGACGTGGAACTGCTTCAAAGAGTGAATATGTTGGCTTTTTCAATGTGCTGAATTCATGTTTAAGGATCCCAATAAATTACTAAAAATTCATCCTATAAAAACCTGTAGAAGAGTCTCTCTTTGTCCTCATCAGAACGCAAGAAATCAACTGATTTCAGTGCAGACTCTATCTTGCCAGCTGAAATCAGCCCCAGTTCCGTAAAGAACAAAAGAACGTATGTAAGCACTTTTACATTAAGGACATGCTTAAAGGTTTTGGGTGTAGGTAGAGTTGTGCCTAAAGCGAAACTTGTGTTTTGCTAAACAGGTTTAGGTGTGAAAGAGACAATTGCATAAAGCGCGTGAGGCTCTGTCTCAGCAGAGCACTTTGGGATGTTCTCGGGAACTTTCTCACACTGGAACTTTTTTCATAGTGCAGGTGACATATGGTCTTGGTATTTTTAGAATGACAAATAATGCAAAAGGCTGTTCTTACACCATGGCAGATCATTCATTTTTCTAGATGCCTTACACTAAAGTTTTCAGAAGGTATCCACTGACTCTGAACCTTGGTGCCATCTGCACAGTTTGAGAGATTTATAATCCCCGTGCATCTCGGCCTCGTGCTTTAGAGATACATTCTTGAACATTCCCCCCAGTCTGATCTCTGTTGGTGTATTTTGGGCCTCTCCAAAATTGTAATTCTCAGAAATTAGACACCTTAAGCCACTGGCAATATTTTAAAATGTCTGAAGATCATATTCCAGACTTCCTTTTTAGCCTTGGGCAAGTTGCTTAACCTCTCTGTAGCTTCAGTTTCTTCACCTGAAAAGGAGGAAGAATATCTATGTTGTATGCCTGCTGTGCAGCTTAATTCAGAAACGTGAGCAGGAGGTGCTCTGAACTCCTGGAGTGCAGAATGCAATTAAGCTACAAAATATTATTAGTACTAGTATTAGTATTAAATAACAATACACATTTATTCTAAATATAACATTCCCCTACTTCATACAATACTATCTAAAAGACCGTTCACATTACAGAGACGTGCCCTGTGGGGTATGGGTAAAGTCTTAGCTTCACGAAAATTTTGCCATTGGATTACATGGGGCCAGAATTTCACTTCATGGTCAATCTTAAACCTGTGTAAATCCGTGCAAGATCATGGCTTCTATATTGTGAAAATGTGGGCTGTCCTTGATTTTTATAAACCCTGCAGAACCATTTATTGGGCATAAAATACATTTAAAAGGAGAAAAAGCATCACTATATATTTCAAATCAGTTAAATATTACTGACATTAAAAATATGTTAGTCTTATGAATAATTTGGAAATATTATTTCAGTGGAAAGATTCATCAAGGTTCAGAAATATCCCAGAGTCAATGATACTCATTGCAACTGCTGTTTGAAATCAGTATGTACTTCCCAAACTTTTCAGAGGACTAGTCCCTACTCCAAAGAATTTAAAGCCTCAGATGGGGAGAGAGAGAAATCCCTGAAACAAAAAAAATAGCCTCTCAGTGTTTTTCAGATATTGAGATTGGAATTGGTTGAGGTTGATGGCAGCCTACTAATGACTCTCTTATCCTTTAGGATTTTGTTAAAAATGAAGACTGCAACACAAATGAGATTGAAAGCGTACAAAATCTGAGATGAGGAATCAGTTCCCCACTGCCACATTTTTAGCCTGAGAATAGCTACAATTTGAGGCAGACTTTTCAGTTCTCCTTGTATAAGTGTAACAGTGGATATTTTAAATGCATGCATCATACTGAAAGGATGGCGGAATGGATGTTCAAGGTCTGCTGCTGAAAACATTTTCTGCTTTATTAGCTGTATGCATGCTGTGATGTCGCATAGTGCTCAGTGAGAGTACTCTTGGGTGCCAGGATTTGCAGGATTCGGGCCAGAACAGAATGTAAGATTAGGCTCTGAACCGGTACAAGTGGACAAACTGCAGGTGTGTAGAGGGTAGCAAAGCTACACTAGTTGCTGCCTACTTACCACCTCCTGATGTCACTTGGAGTTTTTCCCTTCAGCCTGTTGCTGCAGCATGTAGGTCTAATAAATCACTTTTTTACATCATATGCACCAACCAGCTCTTTCCTCTGTTTAGCTCACTAACAGTTAACATTTGTGAGCCATTTTCTTCTACAAAGAGAGCCACTCTTTCATGGAGAAACTCTTTATCAGCCTGGCAACTTGTGAACTCCTTAGCGTTTGATCTGATGCAGACAGTGCTCCTGATGAAATCAATAGCTGTATTGATTGAGTAGCAACCTGAGGGACTGGGCCCTGGACTGGGCTAACACAGCTGAGAGATTAAGTCAGTGATTGAAATGCTTTCAGTAGAGTTAGGAGCCATCCCTTAAGACAGGAGATTTTCTGCAGACTAGGGATTTTAGATGTCCTCGTATGAACTCTGATGTATAGGCAACTCACCCCTAAATCAATCTTTTCATCCTATAAACATGGCTCTCAAAGTTCTCGCTGTGACTGAATTCCCAAGAAGGACCTGGAGGTGCTGCCTTTCATGCTTCTACAGTTGTGTTCTCCATTAGGTGAAACGTTGGCTCCCTTTGGGACGGAATAGTGCAGCTTACTGGCTCCTTTGACAGAGTGAGTCTCCTTGGAGTGACTGGGAAGAGCAGGACCTCAGAGCTACCCTGGGTTGTGCTACCAGAGCCATTACAACCCTTTGCTCTCCTGGCCATGAGGAAAGGCAGCTCTAATGGCTGCAGCTCTCCAAATCTTTTCAATGCCTGTGTGACACTTTCACCTTCTACTCTTTCAGAAGTAGCCCTGAAAATAAGCGCTGTCAACTCAGAAAAAACAGCGTGTTAATCTTCATGGTCATCCAAGGGGCAAAACAAACTTGGAGCACTTTAGTAGCTGGGCTTCATAACCTCTCTGCTTCGTGCCAATGTGACCAACCTCCGGAGACCTCACAGATTCATTCCTCACCTTGGTTAACCAGCTTTGTCTAGCAGCATGACTGGGGTCAGTTACACTTACTAAAACTCCTGACCTTGGATAAAGCCTCACTGATCTCCTCAGCAGGACAACATCCTTTTTCAATACAGATAGAAGGCCTGATTCTGTGCACTGTTACGCGGTTTTCCACTGAGTTATTCTTGACTAACACCAGTGTTAGGAAAGCACAGCAAAGATTTCTAAAATGTTTACATGGGATATTATTTTGATTTTTTTTTAACTGATACTAATTGATCAATACTTTTTCCATGGCACAGTGAGAATGAAAGCTAGAACTGTGTCTGTATCTGCTTATCTGTGCTGCTTTTGTAGTGAAAGACGGTATTATGTGTTGCAAAATATGATATCTACAGGATAACTAAAGCTTTGTCTATGTGGGAAAATGCAGAGAATTAAACTGATGCATAAATTTAAGGTTGGGTGAAAATTTATGTGGACATTCTTCTTCTGGTGTACAAGAGGTTTGTCTGAGTTTAGCTTAAAGTGAAGCTCAAAGAGACATCATCTCTGGATATATTTCTACCCTGCAAAAAAATGCTAACTTAATTAACTGTGTTTTCTCTATTTAGTGTGCCAAAATGTTGACCTGGTGTGTGGGCCACAGGAGGTGTTCTTAGGTAAGTGCTCAAAAAAGCTTTCTTTTCCTCTGCAGGACCTTTCTTGCCAGGTGATTCAGGTCAGCTACTGTGATAAGCTAGGATCAGATATCCATCTCTGAATCCAATTGTGCTAAAAAAAGGGGTTATTGTCTCCCAGTCTTTCCTCCTCTTGCAGTTGTTTGCCAGTGTCTCCCTGCCAGATGTTATCACATCCTCAGATTGTTTGTAGAGATGTTCAGAAGAGGGTCCTTAAGTTGCTTCTGACAAAATCCTCTGGGTTAGCAAAGAGCTATTACTTAAGTCATCTTAAGCCAACCTGTCTTGTTTTGATTGATAGGGATTGGAAATGCTTAAAAGATCAGCCCTTAAGAGGCTACGTGTTCCGCCTGCCCGCTGATCCGGTGGCAGGGCAGTGGCAGGTAGCTGGAGACAGTAACCACTCCTGAATTTGCAGAGAGCACATCTGCCCAACATCCCAGAGCAACACCTCAGCCTCACTGACACCAGTGGTGGTGGGCTGGGACTCCTTGCTTCTGCTCCTGATTTAGCTGCTGGCCCCCTACGTAGTCTTGAGCACATCAACCATCTATGCCTCAGTTTCTGCATCAAGGCACAGTCATCTTCACAGCAGGAGGACTGTGAGAGTTAATTGTAGAGTGATTTGATCCCCTCGGTGCTGAGTTACAGGCGACTGGTGCTACTTCTGCACTTCACAGGAATTAACTTTTTTTTTCTTTCTGGTATCTCGAATAAATGAAAAGCCAAATTTGTGTTCACAATGGGAAACTATACTTCACTTTGAAGAATGCTGTTTATTCTGGTGACTCACTATCAGGGTTGTTGCTATGTTCAGTGGCCCAGCAAGGAATCCTCCCTCTCAGCCCTCATCAGAACAAGCACACAGTTCCCAGGAACAATGTGTCAAACTATTCAGCTGTCCACATGGAGGGCTAAAATCTGCTGTCTGGGTGCCCATGAAATTCAATTTGACTTTGTATTGCTGGGTAAGGTTAGCATAAGTGCATTCTTATGCATGTTCAATTAAAACTCACATCAGCTTCTCAGAGAGACCAACGCAAGTAACACTGGAGTAAGCAATAGCAGCCCTGGCTCCTTATCTGGAATTACTCTGACTTTATTTTTGGCCATAGGGTGATGTTAGTTGTTACGATGTGGAAATAAAAAGTGGTTGTTACACGCTAGCTGGGTTGCTAAGACTCTAGTGTAGGCAAGACAAATTGTTGATAGAACACCCTACATGTCAGTGAGAACAGCAGAAAGGAAGAGTCCCCTTCCATCGTTAGCACAAGTTAGGAACACCTTTTCTCCTCCCGAAGACAGGCACGTAAAGCCATGTTGTGTAAGAATAGTTGTGTATGAATCTAAGGCCATAGCTCTGCAGTATAAAATATTTGTCAGCAATGCTAGCTTGAGGAGTTCCCATCCCTGGCTCACTCCACTGACAGAGCACGGTCCCTCAAGCGGCCATCTCTGTCGGCAGCAAACCACAGTGCAGAGGTAGTAACAAACAGTCAGGGGTCATTTCAGTCTTGAAGAAAACAGAGTATGTAACTATGCCTGAAAGCGCCTGCTAATGTGGTGCACGGCTGGGTTGCTCCCCAGTTTGGCTGATGTTCCTCCTACACCACCCTGGCTTTGTAGAGCAGTATTGCATATATGTGGATATATATAATCTGTAATATGGTCTGAGTAACTCTCCCAGTGGAATAACTGGGGTAGGGGAGTGCTGCTTATGTGGCTGGAAGAATCTAAAATTGAGCCCTTAAAATGAAAATTAACAACTGTTCCTTGGTGGAGGGTCAGTGTGCAAAGTGAGTGGTTTTGTAA
Source organism: Nipponia nippon (assembly GCF_047370975.1). NCBI lineage: Eukaryota > Metazoa > Chordata > Aves > Pelecaniformes > Threskiornithidae > Nipponia > Nipponia nippon. The sequence continues at coordinate 10,904,425 of NW_028262391.1, forward strand.
TACTGCTATAGCCCAGGAGTTAAAAATCTATTTTCAAGCAAGTATCCTTCCAGAAAATTCTCACTCTTCAAATTATTATAAGATGCTTCCAGCTCTCCCAAGATGATATGATGGATGGTGAAAAAAGCAAATTAAACATACTGAGTTTAAGCTGGTTTACTGCTTAACCGTATCCTCTACTGGGTTTACTGTTTTTTATTTTAAGCTGCAAAAGGGTTATTACCATCTTAAAGCTGGGAGCTCCAGTCTCCAAATCCCTATAACATCATGCAAAAGTAAATGGGACAGTTAGCTGACAGACACTGTCATAACTTACCCGCTGGAAGCTCACGCAAGTTTCTGACACTAAAATCCTGCCTCTGAAGGCACAGAACCAAATCCCGTTGTCCCCTGAGGCAAACACGGTTTGACCACAGCAGCTTTGGGTGGAGCTATGTCCACACCGCCGGACACGGTTGAGGGCCAGCCCTTACCTTCTCTGTATCCACAGGGTGTCTTATCCGCTTGGTGTCTGTCTCGGCAGCCGCAGCGCGACAGCCCCTCTCATGACTGAAATCTTTAAGAGGAGACATGAAGATGGCAGGGGAGGGTGGGAGGTGGGATTTCTCAGAGAAGTCCGACCCAATTAATTCCCCCAAGTGTGGGTCGGGATTGCAGGAATAATTCCTGGCAGCCTCCTGCAAATGGGGACCATCCACTCTGGTCCTCGGAGGCCATCTCTCCCTCCCTCATCTCCACCATGCCAGGGCTCCTTTGGAGCAGTATTGCCAGACGTCTGTTAGCTGCTGCTATCTCTGATCGCTTCTCTGCTTGCCACGCAATGGGCCGCAGGAGCAGCTCACACTATCTCAAGTGACATTAGTTAACTGCTCTTTTTTCCTCTCTCCACGGCTGTCTCCGTGGCCACTGTCACCTTTGCGTGGGTTTGCTGTGGCACCAGGGTTCCTCCTTCCCCAGCAGGATGGAGCCAGGGGACAGGACCTGGGGCAGAGAGGAAGGTACGAAAAGCCTCTGCCCCTCCTACTCTTGTTCCAGGGTATAGTCCAGGCTGCTCATCTGTTTTTCTGACACATTTCTCCTTGCTCCCTGCAAAGGCTCATTTTCTCAGGCTGATTTCAGAAGCAGTGGGAGATGCCGATGTGAAGCCAGCGTTGTAAAAGCACACTGAAACCTAGCTTAGACTTGGAGCCTGGCCTAGCCAGATCAGCAATAAAATTTTCAAAAGGAAAGAGGAAAAAAGCTATTTCTCATCACAGGAGTGGTGGAGTGTTTTCCATGGGAACAATGATGTTCTGGTTAAGTTCTAAGAACTTTTCTAATTATTAGGCCAAACCAATGTGAAAGCTGATGTCAGCAGGAAGAGCTGATGGGAGGAATTATAATTGTGTCTGGGGCCATATGAAAGCATTATACCACGTCTTGCTCCAGGCTTTGCATGAGTCATTTTCCTCCTGGTCAGGATTTTGTATCAAAGTGCAGACTGGCAGTTGTCTGGATCTTCCCTTGTGCCAAAACTGCTGTGAAGTTGGTTTTGTTTGGTTTTGTTTTGTTTTGTTTTTTTCCCCTGTGCCACTGTCAGAAGTGCCATCAATAGAATTTCTTTGCTGTAGAGGGAGCATCAAGCAAGGCATCACACTGCGTGGGGCAGTAATTGCAACACTTGCTGCTGATTTATTGTCAGCAAGTTCTCTTGTGGAAAGAGTGCTTCTTCAGTTCCATCCATAAAACTCCACTGGTTTCAGGAGGAGTTATGGCTGCTTGCCACTTCTGAGTATCTGCCTCCGAGCACTTAGGTCTTTAATTGTATGTAGATTTTCTGTAGCAGCCTATTTGCTGCAGAGACCTACCCTTAGACACCACAGTGCAAGACTCTTCTGAAATTATACTGTAGTTTCCATCTGTAAAGCTGAGATAACAGTTTTGCCACTCCCTTGATTAGAAGGCATTTATTTAAAGCTGATCCACCAAGTGATCTACCTCTTTCCTCCCCTTTCAGCTCATCCCAGCTCCCCATGGTGTCACTGGTGAAGTACCCATTGTTTTGAGATGGCTCTGGATTGGACTCCAGGATACTCTGAAGAGACAGTCACCAATTTACTGATGTTGTCAATGGGTGAAATGGGTTACAAGGCTGTGTAAATCTAAATTTAGTAGAAAGCAACAAAGCAAACAGTTACGACATAGAAAATGGGCAAAGCCTGAAAATGATCCGACAGTTGTGTCAAGCACTTCCCGCTACAGCCTTCAAATCAGAGAGAAAAACCCATCAGCTACCTTGTGATTCATGTCATTCGTGTCCATATGATGAGTTAAGCCACCGCACTGGCATCAGCCGCATTCATTCACAGCTGTATGGTACTTGCTGAATCCTCGTGCAGTCTTTCCGGTGCATAATCTGGAAGGCTTTGTTATATGTCAAGCCTGCTTAAATGTTCATGCACTTAAAATATTCAAAGGCTTCTGTCACATCCACAAAGCACTGGCAGAGCTCCCCTTCCTCAAACCTCTCCTAGGCTGCTCTGGGAGAGGCTTGACTTTTTAGCCACTGTGGGTGTTAAGCGTGTGCTCTGAAGAGCCTGTGCTCAGCTCTGGTATGAGCTCTCTACTCACACTTGAGCACAGATTTTCCCTGACTCATAAGTGGATACTCAGAACTTTTCAGTTTATGCATGCAAGAATATGTACTTGCACAGAATGCACCAGCTTTGCGTTGGATTTTACAGCACAAATGCTTTTTACTAAGTAGTGCAAAAATATACGACTCTACAAAAAAGAAAAAAAAAACCACCACCAAAATATCTATATTTCCTGCCTCTTTTTCTTTACCACCATGGGCATTACTCAGAGTCCTGTAAGTTGATCAGTTTTTCTTTGCAGTTCATCTGAGGACTTTTGAGCCCTGCAGTCTTTTTCAGCTCTGCCTTTTGGCTGGTGCCTCAGCTAAACCAGAATATGCATGCTGCAAAAGCATTTCCTTCTGCCCTGTCTTCTGCTCCAGACCTCGTGTGTTTTGCTGCACGTGTGTTTCTATATCCCAAAGACTGATAGACCTTGATTTATGTATTTGTTTCTGACTGCAAACAGCAGTCCTCTGCACAAGAGCTGGAAGAAGTGACTTTTCCTGCTCCATCTTATCTTCTTCTGACGGTAACTCCTGAAACAGATAAGCCTCCTTCCATCAGTCCCTTGCTGTCTTCTGATGCAAATTCATAAACCTGGAATTAAAATTCGCCCTGCTGCAGTATGTGGTGGTTTTCCTCTCGACAGTTTTCTGAGTGAGAGCAGCAAGTGTGAAGGTGTTGAAAAGCAGCCTGCAGTGCTCCATGTCAGCTGTAGCTCTCGAGCAGGAAACACGGCTGTAGCGAGATCAAAAACCGATATTAGCATGGTGGCTGGGGCAACGCTGCCTCTTTTTGTTCTGTTGTTAGAGAACATGCTATTTTCTTGCTTCATTGCTTCATCTGTAGCACACTGGCAGTGATGACTGTCATTATTATTATTATTAAGGGATAGTCTATCATGCTTTTCAGTGGAAAACTGGATTCTTGACAAAATCGTTTTGCTTGAAGTTTTGTCTTTGGTGGGAAAATTTCACCTTTTTAATGAAAAATCTTTCAAAGAATACATTTTTGCCTGAAACTTTTAGAAAGTATTTCTTTAGTGCAATGTTGTTAATTTTTATGAGACATAGGGACAGATGTGTTTATATTTTCTGTCTGTTTTTATGGCTCGCTATTATAGCACTGACTCTTGTGGTTCTTCAGAATACCATTCAAATGCCAAAGAATGAACAGAGGGCCAGTATCTATTTCACTGTTTTATCAGGATAAATCCATGCTAGCGCCACTGAAAACAAGGCAGTTTCTTTGTATTTATGTCAGTCTATCCACAGGGCTTCTTGACTGGTTCGGCACTGGGGGCAGAGCTCCCTAGTGGAGACGTGGCTTATACTGGCAAAGTAATAGCGAGCTTTTGCCAATATACTTCAAACTAGCTTCCCATACTGCATAAACTATGTCTGGAAGAAAACTAGTTTCTGCTGACACTGCATTTGTCAGAAGAAGAAAAATATCCAGCCTCTGACCGAGACAGTCGTATGACCAGACATGTTATGTGCAGGCGAGGGCTCGGATGCAGTATCTGGTCCTCACTGCCACCTGGCTAGCCCTGCAAAGGGTTTTCTGCTCTCGTTGCTCCCTTGTAGTAAACCCAAATAACACCACTTCCCACTCCCTGGATACTGAGGTCAAAATTATAAAGATGTAGGCAGATTTGGTAGGTAAAGCGAGTCCCCCTAGTAGTCTGTGATTTTCATGTGAACGGCTAGGTTCATCACCGTGACCTGCCAGCAGCATAATGGTCTGTCTTCTTGGTGATAAGCCACAAAGCCCTGGAGGTGCTCCTGGCACCTTCTGAAGTGCAATCTAAGGTGCATGTCAGCACTGATTAAATGGAAGCTTTATAGAAGGCGGTTCAGGCCTTGATTATTTCAGAAGCACCAGCAGTCAGGGAACTGGATCACTTGAGCTGTCAGCTGGGTGATTTAGTACAACTCCTATAGGGAATAATGAAGGTTGTGATAAACTGCAGTATAAGAAGCCGGTAAATAACTTTTATGGTAGGACTGTATTTGGAAACACTCAATAATGGCAACTGGTGTCACAGATCTTATGGAAAGGTGCTTTCAGAGTTATATATTTAAATAGACATAGTGGGTCTAAGCCGTTCTTTGGGAATTCAGTTGAAATCGATAAAATAACTTCAGGGTTGATTTAAGAAAAGAAAACGCCATTGGTAATGTTACATTCTTATTGATAACACGAAACAATTAACTCCTTTGGAGAGGAGGAGTAAATGTGTTTATGTTAATGCTGATTTATTACTTTATTACTTCTATAACACAAAACAAGACTTCCAAACCCTAGCATCCACTTGTTGTTTTTTTTATCTTGGTCTGTTTATCAGTTCTTTTTATCATGAAGCCCACACAAATGAGGAGAGACATTTATTATGTTCTTTTTATTTCACAATACATAATTCAAATCTGGAAATACTGTTCTCTGGAAAAAATACACATTTATTTTTAACACTTTTCTCTAATTTTATTTTCTATAGGTTATTTTAAGAACTGGTCACATTTGGGTCTTTATTTTTATTGTTTTTAAATTCAGAAAACTCTCTAAATTAATGTCCAGTGGAAAATGAAATCTCATGTTCTAATTGTAGCCAGAACTAGATCAATAGATTCTTCCTAAAAATTATGCATGAGATTCCTTTTATGCTTTCATGAGCCGACCTTCTTTGCTACTCTAGCAAAATTTTGAGATTAAATAACTGAAGTCACTCTGAAACAGTGTTTGCTTTTGGAGTACTATACCACGGATGCTGGACACTGGACAGCTACTTGTATTGACTGTAATTAGGATTTGGTTTGATGACACTTAAAGTGTCCACACACAAGGAGATAACTTCTCAAAAATCTCTCTGCCCAAGTCATAGGGCTCTTTTGTCTGCTTCCCTGCGCTTTGGGCACTTAGGGAGCGCAGGAAGCTGACATTGTATTCTGTTGGGGCCTGTACTGACTGGGGTGCGTGACTGTGACGTGCTGATGGATGATGGAGGACCAGGTGTGTGCTGAACCATCAGACCTGATCCTGTTCTGGTTACAGCTGGTACCCAAGTTTGCTCTGACTTCAGAGAGCGGGCTCCTGGGCTGCGCTGCAGGCAGTAGGAGCTCGGGATGTTTGAGGAAGGAATAAGTGGCCGTGACTACTACCTGATCTCTGTGGCATTCTTTTTGCCCATCGGCTATGTAAATCCTCTGCAGGCCTTGTTTTTCTGAGTCCTTGTTATTTACTGGAGTGAACTTACTACCAGTGAAAGGTTGTGGTCTGATTGCCTCGCATACTGACATCCAGCCCACTACGCAGCTCTCAGATGCTTTGGTGTATGATGCCTAGAGGTTTATATGGTGCTGGGCCCTTGCATTTTCTGATGAGTTTTTGTCTCCTTTTGCAGTGTCTGTGGCCAGGCAGAGCATGGTGGGATGTGCTCCCATGTAAGCGATGTTGGAGAATCTAGGGACTTCAGGAGCATAATAACACAAGTACAATGTAGGACAGGTCAGACAGGAGCTTCATTAACTATGACCATAGTGAGAGAACATTTGGACAGCATCTGCCCCTCTGCTCCTCCATTCTCTGCCAAGTGATTGCAGAGACCAGCCTATATACTCTTTCAGAAACAAACAAACAAACAATCAAACAGGTGAAGAAAACAATTATTTTAATGCAAACAAAGCCAGTTATCCATCCCTGGGAGGGATGGACTCCTTAAATAGCTTGCTAACTGCCACGATTCTAAGAAGGAACCAAACAGTAAAGAATGTGACCCTATGGAGAGATGGTTCTTGGTAGAGCCTATAGGAGTGGTACACACAGTATTATCTTAGCTCGGAAGTGGGGAGCTGGGAACAATCACAGGCTGTTAGCTTTTAGTCAAAGGGAATGTTGTTTTAGTTAGGATAAACTTCTTAGCCAGACCTCTCAAATCTTAAATATTAATAATTTTACCACCACAGAGGTAATGTGGGGTGAGCGTTGTTTTTCTTAGGCTGCAATGAATCTGCAATAAGTGTTGAAACTCCTTCACTGTACCCCCTGCAAAGAAGAGATTTTAAGATCAGAATTATTAGAAAAGTGTCAGGAAACGTGAATAGCAGCAGGGAGCTATTACAGCTTATAAAGTGGCATAAGGAGAATCTGAGGGATGCCAGGAGAGTGGAAAATCAGTTAGTGCAATGCTTGCTCTCTGCCTTTTGAATTTCTGGAAGACAGCTGAAATTTAGGAGCGTGATGGTCAGCTCTGTGACCCCTCACTACAGCTCTGTGGTTTTGACTTACAAGTCCTAGGCAGCTTCTGACTGACTAGAGTCAGTAACTCTGACAGTTAAACTACAGTCAGTAACTATAAAAATGTTCTTTTCTGCAAATAGACAGTATCACTAGATGATATCCTAGGTGAACTTTTGTTTAGGACCAATGAGGTTTTTTTCTTTTGCTATTTTTCCCTTCAGAAAAATCCTGATTTGTCAAAATTGAAATTATTAATAAACCAGGATCCTTTTCCACTATTCTTCTAACTCAGCCAAAGCATGGGACTGCTTTTTCAGAATGTGTACGACAGGATGTTTTGACATTTTTAACCTGAAATCTTCATATTTTTATTTCAGTTGAAGTCACTTTCTACTTCAAAGTTCTAAGAAAATGGAGATCAGAAAATTTAAGTGAAAAAAATGAAAATAGAAACAAAATGTTTAAAAATAATGACAACAAAACACCCTGAGTGACCTAACCTGAACGTTTTGTTCAGCTTTCAGTTTGCAAAATTTCTCAGTTTTCCTTATTTGACTGCACCACAGATGCAAAGCATTGACAAAGCAGGATTCTCTGATTAGTGCAGAGGTTCCTCCTGCCCTGCAACAAGCGTGCAAAATTGTGACATAGGAAAGTCATCCCTGAGGAAAAGGACTTAGACTGGGGCCCAGGATGTATTCTGACATTTCCAACAATTTTGGGAAGTAGCAAGTTTTTCCTGTCTCTATATTCCTGCCTCCCTTGAACTACTGGAAATAATTTCTTCGGATTAAATTAGCAAAAGGCTCTTCATAAGTGCAGGAATGGATTCAGGTAGTAGCATATATAATGTGTATAAGAATATAAGAGAACAAGAGGAGATTAGAAAACTGGCAATTGCAATCCTATCATTCTTCACCCATTCATTCAGCTTAGTTGTTCCTTTCTAGAAACCGAGTGTTTCTAGTCTCCTCTGCCTTGTCTTTCAGTAAAGCCGCTGCTGTCTGTGGAGCCAGCCCCATGCCTGACCAGCCACGAGTTTCTGAGACCCCTTCTCACCACTGAGCCAAGGCACGGCCCCTCGCTGGGTGAGGCGGCAGGTTTTGCCTCTGCCTAGGTACAGAGCTGCAAAGTGGATGTACAATGTCCTGGCAAAAAGATATGCTGCTCAAACCAGTGTGGGTATACCCCAGAAAACCTGTACACAGGTAAAGTAATGCAGTTATCCACTGCTCTGGGTTATCCTGTCATTCTGTATCAAGACAAATTAGTGTACTCGGAAGCAATCAGAAGTAATTACTCTTTAAGAAACAATAGGCGTCACTCTGTGGCTTCCATCTGACAGCTAAAGAACTTGGCTTCCTGTGAAAAACCTATACAGCTTAATCTTCTTGTGTCAGATCATATTTCCCTGTCTTCTCTTGGTAAATGTTTACATTGCTGCAGTAAAAGGGGCACTGCATGATCTTGGCTAACAGGGGACTGTGTGTTTAGAGATAATAATGGGATCCAGCATCTTTCAGCTATCACTCTCAAGATGAACACAAAGAAGGTTTGCAGGTACAGAATCGCACCTCTGCAGGGGCTCAAGTGGTCCCATTCTCGGGAGAACATCCCAGTTCCACGAAGTCAGCTCCGACTGTTACATGAGCTGGCGCCGCGGCACAACAACGATAGGAAACGAAATGATAGGAAGTGAGCATGGAGATCCGGCTGTTCTTTTGCCCTTCAGGTAAGATGCTCAATGATATTCCAACTGATTCATTTTAGGAGTGTAAATATAGGCACTGAACCCTGCTTTTGCCACCCCTACTGCTGCATTTTCATTCCCATCACACACTTGTCATTTTTAGGTGCTTCCTTAAAGATTGAACCCTTCCTAAAGGCTCCAGTGGCATCTTTGAAATCTTATAGAAATCTGAAGTCAGTGCATGTGTCAGTCAGTGACTGTGTTTTACATTCCCCAGGAGGAACTGCAGTATCCATCTCAGTGAAGATGAAGCTAAAGAGTGGCAGGCTGAGATCCTGGTGAGCTCCATACTTGTAGTGATTATAAAGTGTGCCTCTTTCTTAGGTAGTAAAGTAGAGAGTCTGAATTTCAGATCCTAGCAAATGCTGTCATCACTGATGCTGCCCTCAGAGGGTTGTTTCAACCTTTTGTAACTTATCTTTGCGGTAGCTTGTGGGAAAAGACAACTGAGGAACAACAACGTGATCTTGTGGTTAACTCAGTTAAGCAGTGCATAGGAAATCTGGGCTCAGTTCCTGGCTTTGTTTTGGATGTCCTGTGCAACTGAATACACAGTGTCCATTCACCTCGGCTCTCCTTCCATCAGATATAACTAAGAACATTTCCGTACCATCAGAACGTGATTTTGAGGATATATTCACTGGTGAGAGATTCAAATATTCCATGTTATTGGGTGCTTGGAGGTAAAATAGAGATAGGCCAGCTAAATGCTATTCTTTAATTGGCTTTTACTCTATCTGTGAGAGTTAACAGTGAGACAAGACTTTTAGGGCAGGACAGTCTCTTTCATCAGACCAAACTTTAGTTGACCGTCTTTAGTCTTTTAAAAGATACTACAACTCTCAGTAAACTTTGTCGTGCTTGATTTCTTCATCAGGAGGGTGGTGTAGCACTGGAACAGGTCACCGAAAGTGGCTGTGAAATCTCCGTCTTTGGATATTTTTAAGATGCCGTCAGGCCAAGCCATGGTTGACCTGATCTGGTGTTGGCAGTAGTCCTGCTTTGAATGGGAGGTTGGGCTGGGGATCTCCAGAGGTCCCCTCCAACCAGCATTTCTGTGATTCTATGATTCTAATTAGCTTTGTCCTATGCGGAAGTACCAAAGTTATTTTAGGACATACCTGTATCTTTGTGCAGTGGAAGCAAACAAGGTAAGTGTTTGTTATCCTTTATTACTAGTATTAAGTAAGTATTCTAACAACGGCAAACTCTTGAATAGCCTTGTTTCTGGCTCTCTCAAAGCAAGATTAAGGATAGATACTAGATTAGAGTAAAAATATTATCCACTTTTCAAATGAATTTTTATATTATATCTATTGGTTATGTGCATTGCATAATCATTGATTTGATAGCACCATACTTATGTCACTTCCATATAATAATACTAAGACAAAATATTGTCAAGCATTAACTTTACGAACATGTTGCAAAATACAGCTTAAGTATGTCAGCGTCTTATGCGGATACTTGAAGCTGAAATATCTTCCTCACCTACAGACTTCTCAAACTAGCACATATATGCTGCACAGAGTTAACAGCTGTTACTATTCCACTAATGGGAAGTATTTTCTCTTTCTTATGTTAAATCATTATTTACTTCTTTCTGTCTTATGTTCGAGGTCCAAACAGGCCTATCTCTATAATAGAAACCAGCAGAACTTAATTAGTTCTCTCAAAACTCAGAGTGACTTGTGTGTACACTCCTCTAGCTATTAATGCTAAAAGCTCTCACATAAAGAAGAAGAACTGTGGTGTAGTAATAACACGAGGTTCTCATTTTCTGTTTTTATGTTTACTACTTGTTACTATTTCACATATATGAACTGATATAAAAAGAGCGTGCATGCATATTTACAAGGACGCGCAATGTAATGAATTCTGCATGGTTCTATTAATGGGCTTTTAAATCCTGGCTTTGTTTGTGGAGGAAAATTGTTGCATTTGCACCTGTCATTTTGTCCTGATGCATATATGAAAAAGGTATGAATGACACGTGACAGGAATTTGGGAAATGAAAGATACAGAAATTCAAGGTACTGAGTGGATGTTTGTTTGGCTTGGCTTATTCTTCCTGTCAACTTACAACTGCTATCTTACATCCATATTAAATACTTAAATTCTCCATTCCTGCAGTTTTTATCCTGAAAAAAGAAACGTAGTAAGTGTAGTAAACAATAATTATTTTCCTTTTAGGTTCATCTGATAATCTAAAGTTCCTTTCAAGCACAAAGGTCTGGCTTGCTATTCTGCATATGCGTATGCTGGGAGAAAGTGGAAGGAACCTCCCCGTCCCCGGCTGTCCCTGCTGGGTCCTGACTGGGTGCCTTCGGTCTTCCCTCTGAGTTGTGGCCTTCAGAAGGTGGGACATATGCGAAGCAATGGCAGCACCATTTTGGTGATACTTTGGGAGCTCCAGAGCTGACTGCCATAGCAGGAGCTCCAGCACCACGGCTCCCAAGGGGAACTGGAGTGGATTTGTTTCATCTGTACAGCGGGCTGGTAATGCACTGCCCGTGGGACCCCGCCGCCTCCTCTTCCCTCAGCTCCTAGAACTCCTGAAATGCAGGGAAAGGTGCACGCTCTGCTGTCCTGTGAAGTATCTAAAGGAGAGTGGTTTTCCTGGGTGTGTAGACTCCCCAGGAGGGAGACATGACCCTGAGAAAGGTCTGTCACAGGGCTGACCCGACATCCAGCCGGGTGCAAGGTGACACGTGGGCAGTGCCACGAGTCGGGAAGAGGGCACGCCGTGGCTGGGCTGTGAGACGCAGTGGTGTCCATCTCACACAGCTGACTATCGTTGTGGAACTGAGGAGGACAGTACTTGCCTAAAAGGCAGAATACCAAGCAGATGGTACCAAATCATAGTAGGCTGTGGTCTTTTACTGTGATTTTTTTTTTTTAATAGGTGAACTTAATAGACTGATCCCAGTTTCAAGAGGTAAACAGCAGTGGAGGATGCCATTGACCCCGCTTTTGGGACAACACCATGCCTGCCCGAGCTGCCTGGACTGGCTCTGGAATGATATCTGAGCACAGAAATCCACATTACTCTTTCTCTTCTGTAGGGGCCCTTGCACTGTGCTTTTTGCCATTATATCCAAAGAGTGTGGATTCAGCAACGTAGCTAACAGCTGCCTTGTGTCATTCGCTGTCTTGTTCTCTGCCCGGGCAGGGAGTAGTGCAGCTTGTTTCAGCTGGGAACGTCTGTCTAAGTGTGTACTCTGCTCTGTGTTTATGTTGGAAAAGGAAAGATCAAAGCATGTGCTTGGAGTTAAAAATGGAAGCTGTGTGATTAGGGACCTCATCTCATTCCCAGTCACATGCGTATGTACATGTACTTCCCTGCCCCTCATCACCGCTGGAACCTGGGGCAGGAGACAGTTCTCTGAAAATCAAGCTGTTCCTTTAGATGGCCATCAGAGGTCAGGGCTGCCTTTGAAGGGAAGTGGACTTAACCTTATCTGTGCCTAATTTGTTGTCTGCAATGAGGAGGGACCCAAGATCAGGTGATGACAGTGGCTCTGTTGAGTCAGAACAAAGCCCTGTCCAGCCTGGTGTCCTGTCTCAGGGAGTGCAGGACTGGAAGCATAAGAAAAGAGCACAAAACGGGGCACCCAGACAAGAGTCTGTTTTCTGGTATGTCTTTCCAGCTTCTGGCACTCTGTACAGAGACACCTCTGAGCTCCAGGCTTTATCTGAACTGCTGTATGTAGTGGCTGTTGGATTCCCATGAATTTATCTAATTTTTTTGAACCCACTTATTCCTTTGGACTCTACATCAGTGACCTCCACATTTAACTACCGTTGTGTAAAAAGCGTTTCCTTTTTGTTATAAGGAGCAAAGAGTAATTATTCCCTGTTTGCTGTCTCCATCCCACTCCATGCTAAATAGCTCAATCACATCCACGTTCAGCTGTCTGTTTGATAAGCGAATGAGTCTTTGTCTATGAAGTCTCTTCAATTATAGAAGCTATTTGGTACCTCTGATGTTCTCGCCGCCTCTCCTCACTCTACTATGCCTTTTTGAGATGGCGTGACCAGAATTGCATGCAGTGCTCAAGACATGGGCACACCAGGGATTGACAAAATTGCAGAATGATGTTTTCCATTTTGTTGTCTCTTCCTTTCCCATTTGTCCTTAGCATTGTGTGAGAGTTAACAAGCAGCTCTATTGTTAGAAGAGCCTACAGGGAGAGCCTTGCAGGCTCCTCCTGGAGGAAGGATGCGGATAACAGGACATGATTTATCTGTTTAATTTATGTTGGACTGTTTGATTTTGCAAAATTAACTTCCTCCCTGAAGAAAGATGTCAGATGAAATTTTCAGTTGAAAGGTGCAAGGGGAGAGTGAGAGATTAGTGTTCGTAGCAGTGCAAAGCTGTGTGCTTTGATCCTTCTTCATGCTTGCTGCTCTGCTCCTCTGTGTATCTTGCCTCCAGGACAAAGTTTGCGGGCAGGACTGGGGAGACTGCCTTATCCAGAAACTGCCAACCAGATTGTTTCCCTTGGATCAGGCCCTATCTCAGCAGTTATGTCCTTGGCTTTTCACATGCAAAAGAAGCACTTTATTAAAAGAAACAAGATACTTCCCAGAGTCTGACAGCTTGCATTCTGAACTATCACCCCTAACAAGGGACCTTAAAACTGACCCCAAGACGTTAATTTAACCATTACAATTCCATTAGTCTAATTTGTCATGAAACATCTTTAACTAATTACCTACATTTGTAAGTTAGTCCACATGTCATGAGATAAGAAGTCAAGCATAGTCATAGGTCACTGCTCTGGGCTGCCATCACATAAGACAGACCCCAGATGAAAGGGAATTCGGAGTTGATAGGATGGATCTAAATGACAGCTACTCAGTCAGTACAAGGCAGCCGTGGCTATAATGTAAAAATTGGACCATTGTTTTAAAAGTGGTGTTTTGGAAAAGATGGGACATGCCCTCATTAGCAGAATAAGGTCTAGGCAGACTGAGCATAATGCATTCCCCATAAGCATTTGTCTTGAAGGTGGTAGTTTGATAAATACAGGTCCCCACTAAAACCATTTGCTAAATTTGGTAGACGATAGTATCAAACATTTATGACTGAATTTAGAACTGTCCCTTTTCAAAGAGACCTGATTATGTCCTGAATGTTACTTAAAAAAGCTCATTTGGGAACTGCTGTTGGTTTCCTCAAATGACAAATGTTGAAACAGAGGGGGAAAAACCAATTAGGAGTCTGATTAAAGGTTGCTCAAGCCTTTCACTGAGTAGTATGTTTGGATTCAGCTCCCTATTACTTGTTGGAAATCTGCCCATGAATTTATAGTGGGAGCTGCAACATGCTGCGTGCCACAAACACCTCTCTCTCTTAGATTTAGGCAACTGTAAACTTCCCTTCATTTCTCTTGTTCCAGTGCTTGTGACATTCCCCTAGAGACCAGATGAGGTATGGAAGGATATGGTATGCGATTAACGCAGGATGAAGCATTCAGAAAATTTCCTCATTCTTTTTTTCTGTTTCCTTCTTCAGTGAGAGAGGAGGTGCAGAGGGAGGTGGCCGAGAGCAATTCCCCCCATCAATATACAGAGTGTCATCATCACACTTTTGGCTGCTGGGTGTGAGGGGTAATTAAATCCCTGCCTCCGCCCCAGCCCTCTGTCCCTTAGCTGATCCTTACAGACAGCAAATGCAATTGAATTCTTCACTTCCATCACTTATTTGATCAATACAAAGGACCAGCGACAACACAGCTATACTGGTCAGGCCAGCCCTACCTTTGTACTCCCTAAGTACGGGCTCTGTCCAAGCCATAAATCACAGCTACTCCAAATTATAGAGGCTGCCAACACATCAGAGGGCTGGAGCGGGAGCTCCCTGTGATCACAGCAGGGAGGGGAGGATAAGGAAGGCCCTGACCAAGCTGTCTTTTCTGTACTTAGGAGCTTTATTCAGATAGCAAGGAGGAGAGCAGGCCTGGGAGTCTCTGTGCTTGTCTTGCAGGCATAAGCCTGCCGCAGTGGCTCAGCAGTGTTCTGGTGTTACCTGCTGTCCTCGGGAAAAATTGAAATCCTCTTTCTACAGGCCACAAGGCAGTCACTGAGATGAGGAGGAAACTTCCCTTGGTGGTGCATTACTGCAGACTTTATACCTACAGAGACCCTTTTTTGGCATCCCTGTGGGGAGAGAGGACTCATTGATCTGTATCTTCCCCTTATTGCCAGCCAGCACTGGGAGTGCTCTGTCCTGGGTGAGGAGGAGCAATGGCAGCACAGGGCTGCCCCCAACTCCGGCCACACAGCAGCAACAGCCCTGTGCTACTGCACAACTTGGTGGTGTGAACACCATGGCACTTCTTTCTTCCTTATGTGGAAGTTCATCTGCTATTTTCTACCAAGGTTCCTCCAAATCTTTAAAGATAAATGAATCTCCAGGTCTCAAAATCTTTAGCCTGTCTGTGACGGGTATAAGGTATCTACCAGTCTGTAATGAAAAATCACAGACAATCCATCCTTTCGATCTCTTGCTTTTATCCTAAGCTGATAAGGGAGGCCCTCCTGTGCTTGTCAGCTTTGCATTCTTGGTGTGTGCAGCATAGCTGAGTATTGCAGATTAAAGGTGAAGAGTTGAACAGGGAAAAAAAGCAGGAGCGAAGCAGCTGTTTAATGAGATAGAGGGGCTTTCCTCTTGAAAACTGCTTATCCATATCCTGTCCGTTGGTAATTGCACAAACTATTTTCTTTATGGAGCATCTTAGCGCTGTTTTCCCTGTTTAATATATTTTACCCTTTTGCAGGATCATCTTTCCACCTTGGTAGCATTAAATCATTCTTTATGAAATTGTAAGTGACCCACAACATATTTTTTCAAGCTGCTTAATTCTGCCCTGGGTATCTCTTGTCTTATAGTTGCAACAAATTTCAAGTGTGCTCAGGAGTTAAAGCTTAGATGGTCTCAGTCTGTACCTAAGTTTGAGCCCATGCTATTCCAGGTTTGGAAACTCCTTTCCGCCCAAGCCTGTCTGAAGCTGTAACAGAACCTCTAAAGTTACAAATCCAGTATTGTTGAACTGACTTACAGTGGTAGGATGTGCTATGCTGACAGTTAAATTCAAACCTTGAAAAGATCAGCTTCTTGGCAGCTGTTTTAACTTAGTCATGTCACTGGCTGTCTTTCTTTCTGCTAGAGTTATTTTCATTTTTGCAAACTCTTTCCTGTGCCTTGCTCTGTATTTCAGGTAGATCCTTCACCTCCTGGTGCCCCTAAGAGTCTCAGGTGGGACAGCTTCACCACTGGACCCTGTGCCTCCATCGGTGGTCTCATTTGCTGGGATTCACCTCCAGAAAGAGACCTAAGAATCCATCATTACAAAATCTGCATAAGCTTACGGGGGCCAGAGCAGCTAAGAAAGACCACTGGAAAATGGCTAATGTATGTATGCTGCCACTGTCTTTGCTGGTTTCTGGAGAGGTGCTGGGAGAGTACAAGAGTTGCTGATGGAGAAAAGTGAGAGAAGAGAAAGGATGCATCTGCGAGGAAGAGATGCAGTCATGACTCTGGCTTAGTATGATAAACAGCACGTGCTGCTCCGAGATCGGATTGTGAACAGGCCATATTCCCCTGCTCTTTCTCCAACTTGCTCCTGGAGGTCCTTCTGCTGTGGCTGATGTGAACAAGCCTGGTTCTTCATATCACCTCCATGCGATTGGGATCTACTGGATTGCAAATTAGGTTAGAAGCAGGAAGATTTCAGGGTTGGGAAAAGATTGATCTGGGTTTTTTTCTGATGCCAGAAGTTCCTGATTTAATTTGTATAGATAATGTCAATGTTTATATATGTACAAATCATAGCAGGGGGGTTGGAGGAATGGTGGGATCCTGGGTTGGGATAAGGAGGGGCTTGAAGTGAGGTGGGGGCTTCTGAAATGGCAGAGCCTTGGGGTCATAGTCTGGAGAAGATAGAAGCCCTGGCTTGAAGAGTGTTGTCACAGTCTGGAGCAGGAAAGGATACTGGGTTTGAGGTGTGGGACAGAAGAAAGAGAATCTGCCTCACAAGAGATTGAAGGAATTTATTTTGGGGACTTGAAGGACTGAAGGAAACTTATTTCACACGACTGTCCCTTCCCCATCACACGCACATGACTGCATGCAACAGTCATTTTTGCTGATGGAAATGTGGTAGCTCTGTTTTCTGCCCCACCTTCATCTCATTGTATTTTTACTTGTCCATACAGTATCATAAACCCTATGGCATCACATACAACTAAAACAGATAATTATGCAGATGCAAATGGATCCCTAAGGAAACCTAGCACATGGACATAACACCACAGGCAAGTTTTAACTGTTTATGCTGCTATAAAGAAGTTTCTTCTTTTTAAAATTAAAAATATTTAAACTTTTTTTTCTTCTTTTTTAATGCTAACAGCTTAACATTTTCCTCTCCAGGTAAAATCTGAAATGGAAGAGAGGGAGCTCAGGCTTAACACAGAGTACCTTATGGAAGTGCAGGCTGTAGCTTTCTGGGTTTAGAAACCTCTGAAGAGCACGAAATCTTTCCTCCCATTTGCAACACTCCTCTGCCTGCATGCAGAGTGCAAACCCTGTATGCATTTGGCTTCCAGATCTGTGACTCCCACCCTCCTTTTTATAAGCTGTGAATTTTCTCCCTTTCAAAGCAGATTTCCCCCCCTCTTCTGCCCCCAGGGAAGTTTTTGCCCTGCAAGCACCCTGGGCTTTTAAATAATGTGGAAACTCCCTGTTTTATTCTGTGTCTGTACTGCTGCCTCCAGTTCATGATTTCTGTT
Organism: Nipponia nippon; assembly: GCF_047370975.1. NCBI lineage: Eukaryota > Metazoa > Chordata > Aves > Pelecaniformes > Threskiornithidae > Nipponia > Nipponia nippon. The sequence goes on from NW_028262391.1 coordinate 10,921,825, forward strand.
CCTCTGTGGCCTCTGCCAATGTGTAGTGTGGCCTGAACGGGGTCTTTTCTCTGCAGTTCCAGTGAAACGTGGCTGTGTGTTACAGGCACAGATAAGGATGTTGGAGGTACTGTAGCCTTCTCACTAGCACTGTTTCTTGTTATGTAGTGGAGAAGAGGTACCACTTTTTCCCCTCTCCATCATCAGCCTGATTTTATTATTATTACCAGCAAGCGATGCCAATACTGTTCGTTTCCTTGTCCCAGGGCTTGATGGATACATTCAATGTTAACCCCTTTCCGTTTTCAGTAGCACCTTTATGGTGGTATTGCCTTTCCAAGCCACAGTTGATCTTGCAAGCCTTCACACTAGCTAATCCAGCCTCTTTTGGCTTCTTTCCCAAAGGTGTAGACTTCTAAGGAGAACACTCAGCAAGGATATTTTCCCTTGATATCAGCAGATGCAGAATTTCTTCTTATCTAAAGGGCTGCTCATTCCTCTCCATTGCTATCAGCAATGAGGGCCAGATACTACTTACAGAATATAATCATCATTTTTAAGTGAAATAAGAAAGAAAATAAGGAATCTAAACCAAAGCTATCTACGTTTTCTGTCTGAAGGTGCGAACCAGGTGGAGCTGCCCTGACACTTGTGCTGCTGATTGAAGGAGATAGCATCTTATGTAAAGAGAAATACCTAGTCTTCTCTAAGAGTGATCTTGCAGTAAAGCAGGAGATACTATGTGTGTGGAGGGACCAAGGATTAGCTGGTGCCTAAAGCAGAGACTGTATGGCCAGCATCTTCGACAGCATTCCTCAGAGCAGCATCAAGACCTCTGGCAGACCATAGCAGAACTTTTCTACTTCATTATGTGCCGAAAAGCAACTGGTCTCTACTCATTAGACACTAATCAAGGTCACCCCTTCATTGCTGAATGCTCTGCATTCACTACACTGTTGGCAGGAGGGCTTGCTCTGTTCCTGTGTGTTCAGAAAAAAAAAACAAAATAAAAGGAGAAGAAATCCTTTGGTCAACCATCTGTTGGAGCACAGGCTGTGGACACAGTGCAGATACAAACGCCTGGATGCATTTTGCAGGTGTGCCCTGTGACCCATCTTTCCATGGAGGAATTCACTGGGAAAATAGATTGCACTAGACTGTTCCTGCAACTGCAGTTAATCGCGCCTTTTCTATATTACTGCTATAGGATTAACACAAACATTGCTCCTATTTTCAGGCTTATCAAAGGCAGCAGCACATCTCTCTAATCTCCTATTTCCCTGCTCTCTTTAAAGTGTTTAAATGAATGGAGCACTGATGAGCAGGGATGTGGTGCCAGCAGGGATGGTGTCATTTAATGCCTCGCTATTTATGCTATTTAATGCCTGTGTGGCTTTATGTGTCCTGGGTGACTTGCTAACCATCTGGCACCCTCCACCCTTTCATAGGACAGACGGAGGTGTAGACAGCATCTTCATTTGTCTCCAGTCCAGAGAGTGACCAGCAGCAATAAAACAGTGTAGTTCTGATGTGCCTGTTGCTACACAGCCTGCACCTGCTGTCACTGAAGGATGAAGCTTGGAGGCCATGGCTAGGTGACCCTTGATACCAGGCAGTCTGGATCTCAGTGAGCTATGGGCACATACCTATATTTCTATTGAACTGGTTGGCACACGCAACCTGGATTTTTCCTCCAGCTGTATAAAGCATAACGATATCTGATCTGCCCTAGCACCTGTTTTTACACAGTTAACTCGTCAAAAGGTTTCAGACAAGCTGGAATCAGCAGAATTGTGTATATCACATCAGCTCCTTGTCCTAAGAGTCCTACAGCTGGATTTACTGTATCATTGAATCACAGCCTGAATTTTTAGCTTTATTACTTTCACGAATCACAAATACTTGGGTTGTGTCCTCCAGTCTACTAGGAAGTGGGCTGACACCCACCCTACTGCTTTCACACCCCTGTCAGCTGGCATGAACTCTCATTCATTTTTTCCTTTGAGGCCAGATTGAAATCAGTGACCTAGAAGTAAAATACTCTGTATTTTGTTAGCAAGCAGTCCCCAGAGTTGTGCAGTCTAAATTGGGATGTTTTCTCAGTGAGCTCTTTTGTATATCTTCCTGTGGCAATTGTGCTGTAATTACCAACAATCCTCTTTTTGGTAGCAGAATTTATTAATTGCTTTCCACTTCCTCCTATGCATTTCAGCTCAGATCACAGTGAAATGAGGACTTTCTTTAGTTTGTGGAGGGGTCATGATATCCTACTGTAAAGCATTAATTTTCTATGATGACACTCTCAGAGATTATGGTACGGATTCACTGATATTTCTGTAAGGAGGGCAAACTGGAATCTGTGTTTGACACTTATTGCACTGTCTGTTAGCAATGCAGCTGTGGGATCTGACCCTGAAAATGCTCATGCCTGTGAGAGTATTTGCAGAAGTAAGGACTAGTCACGTGTCAAAGCATTTCACAATCAGCCTTCATGTTTCTGGGATCACTTGTGGACAGTGCCGATAGTCTGCTGAGAGGTGCTGGCTGCCCTTTTCAGTGCCATTGCTGAGGGTTCATTTTATTCAGCATTTTAGGGAAGTGCCCAGCTCATATTGTAACTTTAATGCAGACTGTTAATATGAATAAATTATATCTCCATGGTTTTTTTGTGTTCAGATTCAAGGTCAGATCCAGTTGTCCACTCTGTGGCGATATCTAATGAATTGCCAGCATCCCAGAAAGTATACAATTGGAGATTAGAAGCAGCACCACCTTATTACCATGACAGTCAATTGCAAGTGGAAGTGCAGTGGAAGAAAGGGCAAGGTAATGTAACATGTGAGCGGAATAGCACTCAATCCGTGTATTACGAAATTGTCATTCTGTGCCACTGTTCAGCATAAATGGACTAATCTTCAGTTTGAAAATGAGGAAAGCTTGACTGTTAAAGAATAGGTCATTTGGCTTCTGGCAGCAGCAGAAGATGCTGTAATATTAGCTGTAAGAACTTGTGCATTCTTGGTAAGCAGATAAAAATGATTAAATTGCACTGCTTGCTTCTCTGTCTTCTAAAGTAATTCATATTTGGACCCGGATTCATCCAAGCATTTGCATAATTCCTCAGGCCATTCCTATTCAGCCATGCATTTCAGCTTGTGCTTAAACTTAAGCAAGTGCTGAAGTTCTCTTCAATTTGTGAGGCTTCAGCCTTGCTGAACAAGGCCTTGGCCATTAGCTTAAAATGTTCCAGTAGCTTCTGAGATTGCTATGCTGTAGCAAAAAGGAGTTTGCTGTATTTGTTGTAGTATGGACTGAATATTCTTTAATGACTCAGAAAGGTTAAGGGTGAGGATCTTGGGGCCCTGAAGAGGATCATTTCCAATACAGTCCTCTGTTGGAAATCCAAGAGCCAGAGAACTGGGGTCATGTCTCCCAAAAGTTTCACGGACTCTGAAAAACTGGCAGTCACACTGACTGCCTCCCTTCCGCTGGGTTCTTCCTCAAAAGGAATGAGCAGAGCCAAGGGGAAGGTTTTGTTGGGCTCTTTGGGACATGGAGCTCTTCAGGCCAAATTCTGTTCTGAATTATGCTTTATTATTCCACAGTAACTTCTTAACTTTGGTAGGGCTGTGCCAGGTGGTAGCCATTGTTGATGCAAATTGTAGTTTAAAAAGAATCTTTGAAAAATTGCAATATTGCCGTATGTATTTCTGTCCAAACTTAGGAGAGGGGGATGGAGAAGAACTGTGACATGCCGAATTTTCTGCTTTGTGGGGATAGAAAGTTCAAAACATATTGCCTGGCATTATCAAGCTATTATGTGTCAGTTCAGTTTAGCATCAGAACATGTCAGCCAATACAGCTTCATGAAGACATGTGTGGGAACTGGAAATTTTTTAATTCGGATTGACCTCAATCTAAAATGAAATGTTTGCTCGTGGCTTTTTAAAGAAAATACAATAAAACAATTGACTTTTTTTTTCCTTTGGAAAAAATAATTTTCAAACATTTGGTAGAAAACCCTCTACCGAATAGATTTATGGCCTGAAGTCTTGTTCACAGTGAAACTGGTGGGAATTTTGCTGTTAACTTTCATGTAGCCAGAATTTCACTTTGCAGCAGGAGGGATTGTGTGGCTCTTTATCTGGAGGTATTAATGTAACTTCAAAGCCTCTTGGCCCACTTTAGAAATAAAAAGTATTCTTATACATCCCATCGATTTGTTGGAGGACTTGATCTATTGAAAGTAACATGGTTTTTGTCTCTATCCCAGGGAGCCACAAGTAGCTTAATCTATATTTGTTAAAATGGAGACCAGTAACATGTTCTTCTAACACACCAGGAGCAGAAGAAAGGGCAAATGTCCAGGTTAGTGCTCTACTTTGCTGGGCTGCCATTGCTGATCATTGCTTTAAAATGTTTGTTCTGTGAAGAGGAATCGTTGCAGGTTCTAGATGTACGTGTTTGCAGTGGGATCATACTTCTATTTTAATGTAGTGCTGTGCATCATACTGTCTCTGTTTGCCTGGTCCCAGCGCATGAGATGATTCACCTGCTGCAGAATTTTCCTGTCTGTATGGTAGATTTTATTAACCCCCAGAGAGGCCTATTTGGAAGCTGTTTTTCCATCCCAAATTGGAGTCCTAGTGTTAACAATCTTTCATGAGCAGTTCATCCCATTGCTCGGTGACTAGAGTTCTTTGTTACTTCTTCTTTACCTGGGACAAGGTGTTAACAATAGCGAGAGAGGGAAGAGAAAGGACTGGAAGAATCAGAGGAGGGGGAAAATAAATGTTTCTAAGGGAAAAGGAGTATTCAGTGAGTAATTTTCATAAGATACACACATTTGGACATTTGCTAAAATGCGTTTGCAATGTTTTTTATAAGAAACATTAAATGAAAGTACAGTTAGTTCTGGACTTAACCTACCCATTTGTCCTTGGATTTAGGGCTAGCTCAGAGCAATTTTCCAGTTTTGCCCTTCAAGCCCATCTCTACCTGCTTTACTGGCAGGTTCCACTGCGCTGAGGACAGTACTGGGAGACAGAAAAAGAGCAGGACCTTCCATGGAAGAAGTGGTTCCTAGGAGCGGCCTGAGAGCAGAGTTTGAAAAGCACCATGTTCCCAAAGAAGGGCCAAGTTTTTCAGAAGGGCTGAACAACAAGCACTCCTACTGTGACAGATGGCTGAGCATTTCAAAAGATCTTCCCATTAAAGCTGGCTGGAAATTGTCTATTTTCTTGTTTTTGACAGGAACTTGGGTTTTCTGTTAAAAATAATAATAGTGCAGAATGGGCAGATTTCCTTTCAGCATTCTATTTTTATGTGAGAGTTTTAATCGTTTTGGTCAGGGAAACTCCCACTCCCATAATACGTTCATTTGCGACTCGCTGTGCTGGAGAGCCATATGACAGATGTTTCCGAAAGTCTGGTCACCTGCTCTGGTCCCGCCATGGCACGGAGCTTTTCCAAAGCTCTAGCCGAACACAAGTGTGCTGTGTGTGGTGTGGCGGACAGAGCGCACAAACGTGCTGCTTCCATTCAGGTTTTCCTGGGTACGTTTCCATTTAGGTTTTCTCGAGCGGGCTGAGCTTTGAGATACTTGATTTGGGATCCTGAGCACATGATCTTCAGTGGGTGAATGCCTTCACTTGTGGCTGTTCACACTTAGGACTGGGAGTGCTTAGCCCTCTGAAAGTCAAGCTGTGTTTATGAGTAGCTGGGCACTCAGAAAGTGAGATCTTGGAACCTGAGGCTGTTTATCAAAACGTGTGCTTTAACATTTCCATGGTTGAACTTACTCATCTATAAATTGGAGGTAATTCTTCATCCTCAGCAAAGGACTTATAAAATTCAGTGTTTATGCATGCAACTTTGGAGAAGCAGAAATACAAAAAAATCTTTCTCTTCCATCTGAATGTCTCAAAGCTCTTCTAAACTGTTAATTAATTGAGCAATCATAATGATGCACCAGTGGGGATGAAGGGGAAGGAATAATTTACAGGTGGGAGAAATGAGGCATGAATGACTTCCTAGCCTTACCTGCGCCATGCTGTTAGTCTGTGTCAGATCCAGACAGATACCTTCTGTCCTGTCTCCTTTTGCATCTGTGATGGGTGGCTGGGAACATCAGCCTCCTCCTCCTCTTCTTCTGGGGGGGGACCCATTTCCTTAACACCAGGCTGCTGTTTCATGGAAGTACAAGGAGTCTGTGTGGCCCATCTCTTTGAGGGAGCATGCTTGGAAGCTGGGACATTTGTTTCAACTCCCAAGTGCCACCCACTGAACAGGACACAGCCAGAGAGCCATCTCCACTGCAAGGGAGAAAGGGAGCCAGGAGATGAAACTTCTGGGTGCTCTTAGGACAACTGCACGTTCTGCCCTGCCTTCCTCCTCCTGACCTTGTGCACAGCTGGATTATGGTGTGCTATCCTCTGCACACCTCCCACAGCAATTCAGGTTGTATTTTTGCTGTGCTGAGCGGAGTGGCTCAGGAATATCTGACCTGGCTCTGAAACACCAGCTCGCCTCTGAGGGGTAACATGGCCCCTCTTTGGCACCCTTTTTTTCCTGTCTGAACCCCTGTATCTGGGGCCAGTAGACTTCCGTACAGAAAACATTGTGAATCTTCTGGCATCTGTAGAAAAAATGAGCACAAGGTTAATTCAAATTGTTTAAAATTTGTGGGATGGGCAGGGCAAAAATACTGCTTAGGAAAAGGTCTAACGCACAATTTCATCCACAGTTTGGCTGGGAATCCTGTTTAAATTTAGTTCTTAAACACAGCTGTGAAACTCATGAAGATGTCACATTGGTTGCTCACCCAGCAACCTTTATAGCCTCCTGGGAAGGTAATAAAAACACCAATAGTGAGCAGTAATTCTAACAGGCTGCTTTGCTTCATTCTTCTGGCTGCTCCTTGTCAAGCTCCTGCAACTCAAGACATGAGGTTTTTCTTCTAGCCAGCCTGGTTCCCACTGCTTCTCCCTATCAGTTATTCATATCTGAAAAGGAAAAGAAAAATACTGATATAATTTGCTGGTCCCTGGAACACTAGTTTTTTTATTTAACTGACAGGGCTTATGGTTACCTTTAGCTATAGCTTTTTAAGTAGTTTTTAGCTGGATAGCAGTGATAAGCCCTCCAGGAAAAAAAAGCAGTGGTAAGTGGTGTCTCATGATAAGCATTTTGTACTGTCTATAGCTGTGCTTTCTATTCTTTTTTAGTTTACATGTCGTGTAAAAATTTTCTGGTAAAGCTGCTACCTCCTACGTGGTGAATTTAAGCCTATTGATTTCTAGATTTCCTAATTGCATTTTACAGACCCCCTACTGCATCTGGGTCCAGAGCTCGAAAGGCCCTGTTTAGTGAAATGGATTGTCTTCCACAGGTCATTGACACCCTAAATTCTGCCTTATCTAAATCAGGCAGTCTCCAGTATTCTCTGATCTAATCCCAAAAGTAAAGGGCGTGTGTTATGGGCAGATATAATGCTTACACATAAATTTCCCATTGAGCAGTTATTGGAAAAGGAGATGAAAGCAGGCAGAGCTTGACCTCGCAGTTCGGCGCGCAGGCTGCCAGGGACGCGGTGCCTGCTACCAGCTGGCTGTGCTGCACCTCGGCAGGTGATGGAGTTCCCACTAGTTCAGGAGCCCACTGCCAATGGTTAGCACATGCTGTTGTGAGAAATCTCATCAGTCAAAAGTGTCTCATAAATAATTTAGAGGAAAGCAATTAGCACACACAGCTGTAGCTGTTTGCAAAGTCACAGTTATACCTGCCAGGGCAATCTGGAAATGGAAATTTCAAAACCGTTTTTTGAAGTAGCCAGAATGGTCTAGCTTGGAGCTAGGGTTGGTGGGTAGTTGTTGATGAGTAAGGAATAATTGCACTTTCATGTCTTTTTATGTGTAATGAAATCCAGGAGAGAATTTTAGTATGTTTTGCATATTGGGAAAGGGATCAAAGGGATGCACAGTTTGCAAAACTCCAGCAGTCAAGGCCTTATCCTTCCAGAGGCTTTGCAACTCATTTAGCTTCACAGTGAAGGGGACAAGTTTTAATGGAGACTTGGACTTGCATTTTGAAGGCATCAGCTAGTTAAAGCTTGTCTATATGTAGAGACCACCCAGGAAGGATAGGCAGGAGGAAAAGGAAGAAGATCTTGCTTGACATATCTCAGCTGAGTACACTTGCCTTGACAGATTGATGGGAGCAAATTGTTTGAGAACTTCTGAGTAATGATAAAGAAGAGATGATCTTTAAGAATCTCAAGCAGCTACAGGGAAGGTGTGATGACAAAGCTTTGTTGGTCCAGGTGAGTCCTGGAAAGAGGATATCCATATTAAATCTAGAAATGGCACCACACTGGGGAGGGCACGTGTAAATATATTTTAGGATAGGGTAGAAATCACCTACCTTGATCCTACATTGGGGCAAGGGGGTGGACCAGATAACATTGCAAGATCCTCTCCAGCTCTTCTGATAGCTGTGCATTCAGTCATGATCTCTCTGCTAGCTGAGTACCCAGAACATGTTCATCTTTACAGGATCCCCCCTTGGCTGGGGAATTATTATTCCAGTTTTACCAACTGCGAACTAAATCGCAGTACGTTGCCAAATGAGGCTGTCCCAGTCCTAAACTCTGAGATTCCTTCCTCTTCCTAAGAGGAAGTTTGACATTGTATTGTGAAAAATGCGCTCAAATGTGTTTTGTTTGTATTAGGAACTCTACAAAACAGTTAAACCTGTGCTTAAAGACCAGGTGAATTACAAAAGGTTTGAGTTTACAATTCCTGGTGGTGGCATTATTTTACTCTGTGGTTCTCCTGTGTGAAAACATATCACAGTTCCCACTGTTTTCTGCACCATTTGACCTGTTCTCCTAAATCAGAGTGCCATCACCCGGCCAAGAAAGTGGCACAGAAGCCCAAAGAACTGCCTGCTACTTTCCAGTGGCCAAGGCCTCCATCCAAGGAAACTTTCACTGGTGGGGCTTAGACGGTAACCAAAAGCAGCAGCTAGTCATTGACTATGAACTGGATGAAAATGCCCTGCTGGCCTGGCATCCCAGAGACAAGAAAGACCTCCTGTAAGTTATATTAATTGCAGTCTATCTAGAAATCCCTTACAATAGATTTTGTTTGACTGCAACAGGAACTTTCTCTAATATATTATTGAACACATTATGGCTGTGCACCTTTTTGGACTGCACAATAATTAGCCATTAGTGTATTTTGCTAAGATGCTCAACTCAAGTCTTTCATTTGCTTACTTCTTTCATTTATTTATACTTATTAAGTTTTAGTAGAATCTGGGAAAGTGAAGAATGTCCTCTGGAACTGCAGTTGAATAATTGATCAACAGTCAGAAATGTAGTAACTTTAAAAATCTTTATTGAGCAGATATTTAGCCTTCAGGTCACTGGGGTGAATCTGCAGTAGTTTGGGTTTTGTCTTCTTGTTAGTTAATCCAGCTTTATTCCAGTTTAACACGTTAGCTAGCTGCGATCAGTGCTTGGCTCTTCTTAAGCCAATCTTGACCAAATTAACACATTTTATAATATTTATATTCACATTATCTTGTGAATGACAAATAAGTGTTCAAGAAATGTAAGTTAAAATAATTATCTAACATGCTTTAAATGAACATCTTTCCCTCCTATTCAGAGAAAAGTAGCAAGTGCAGGATTTGGATCACTGTCCAGAAAAGTCTCCAGGAATATTTACAGTTACCCTTCTCGAAGCGAGCTGAGCCTCTGAACTTTATAACATTATTGCAGGTATGTATTGACAGCACTGCAGTGCAGAAATATGAGAAACTACTAAAAATCTCAACTAGGTCAAATAAGAATGTGTCAGGATTTTGTTCAAAACAATAGGCATAATGTTTTCATAATGCAAGAAAATACTCATTGTCCAGGAGAGAGATGAAATTCTGGTTTTAAAAAGGGGATTGTCTGGCTACAGAGGTTGGCTGGGCTCTGCCAGTGACTGTGCTGTACATGAGGGTAAACACCTGCCTTAGGTGGTATCTTCTGGATTCAGAGGTTACCACCTGCAGTCTCCTATCACATCCCCACTCTGGGAGCTGTCGAGTCTGCATCAGGATGTCTCTCCATTGTCTTTGATGATAAGTTAGTCAGGGAAGAAAGTGTTCCTCACTAAAGGCAGGATTCATCTCCCTCAGCTTTAACTTGTAGAAGCTGCCTGTGTCTGTCCATAACGAATGGAGAAGGAACGGCTTCTTCACCTGAAGATTCCTCTTCTAATCTAGATGGGATGACTTGCCACTGGAGAAGCACATACTTTGTGGTTCGTTTCAGAAGAAATCCTGGCAGCAAGGTCAGACTGGATGTTTCCTTTTTACAGAGTCAGTTCTGGTTAATACCACAATAAATTTCAGCACAGTAGGATCCCTGACGTTTCTTGGTGCTAGCATAACTCCAGTAACACTGCACAGGTTTTGCTTTGGTTAAGTATTTGTAGGGTTTTTTTGTGTACCGAAAGATAATACGGAATCCTTTAATGAACCCTGTTTTCCCTTTTTAGTCTCAGCCATTAGCAATAATCTGTGTGCTTAAACCTTCAACATTTATCCGTTTGAAATTCAAGTGCTTACAGTCACTAGTCATGGCCAGCCACAGTGGATACCTTTCAAATGCTAGCAAGTGATGCTTCAAGCTAACAAGGTTGGTTATTCACCTGGGGCTCAGCCCTGCACAGGAATCTCTCATTTGACTGTAAGAGTTTACAATGGTTTTAAAGACACTCATTATACAGATGAGATTAAAGAGGTTTAGCTCTTTTGGCAGTGGGATATGTTTTTTTCTGTAGCTCCTCCAGGGACTGTAAGGAATCAGAGGTTGTTTCTGAACACTTTTACATCCCTCCATGTGGTCAGGATGCTATCTGCTAGCTTTTAAAAATGTCAAGGACACAGAATGAACTGATGTCTCTGAAGCAGAGGCTAACAGTGAGTACTTGTCTTCTGCCACATCTCCTGAAATACCTAAATCAAACCATGCCCATGTCTACAAGATGGTAGTTCCCAAGCTGGAATGGCCCCTAGTTCGGCTTGGGGCATTCCCCTTTTGCTTCTAACTTCAACTCAAAAAATGGGTAGATGTCCGAATAACAAACTTGCCATCAGAAACGTTTTCTGTAAGTGCCAGGTCTCCAATAAATTGCCTGGCTTTTCTTTCCTTGGAGTAATTTTTGAGTAGAGATGAATAAGCTATTTTATTTGTCAGTTCTGATTTGAAAAGCAAAGTTCATTATGTTTCAAAAAACAAAGTTCATTATCTTTCAGAAGCTTTAGATATAGCAGAGCAGCTCCAGATGATATTGCATGAATGTCTTGATAGGACACTGGAAAAGGCTGACATCCTTGCCTACTTCATTTTGAACTCCCCATTCGATCTTACTTTCTCCTTGTTGATTCTCCCAGGCTAAGAAAAATGCATGAACACAATTCCCTTTCACTGATCTGAAAATATGTAGGAAGGCCCCTCCAGCACTTCCCTTTCTCTCTGAAGATGGTCTCAGCTTCTCCAGCCTCTCCTGATAATGAAGATTTTCACTGACTGTAACATCCTTGTTTCTGTCCTATGCTGCACGTTCTACATCCTTCTCCACGTACAATTCTGGTGCTGCAATGACTGTAGCTATGTACTGCTTTAGAAGGAGTTTGGCAATTAAAATAATGGTATCATTTCGGGAAGCTGATAATCAAATCTGCTGCAGGAGGTTTTTACCTCTTTTTCTTTCATGTTCTAAGAATTGCAGTGACAGCTTTGTCCTGCTTCTAATTTATTCCTTATTCCATTTCACTCTTTTGTTTCTGATGAAACAACCCCTCACAATCTGATATGAGTGAAAGGCAGCACAGTGTCAAAAGAAAGTCCCACGTTTGGCTGCCAAGCAAAAGACAAAATGTACCAGTAGGATGCTGTGCATCAGCAGTGATTCCAGGAGGCAGCCTTCTTCCAGATCTTGCCCCTGGTGTGTCACTGTTAGAGAGAACACAGCCAACATGTTTTAATGAAGAATATTGGCAGTCGGTTGAAAGAGACCACATTTATCCTTTCTGTAACACCATTTGGACGAACCTCATTTATGCGTGTTTAAGGGTTGTTGTTCACTACAAGAGCAGTGATGGGGCATTCTGAGACTGGGGTTCCATGTACATTTTTGCTGGTGGCTAACTGGATTCCCACCTGCCCTTCCAGCCTTGACCGCTTCAGCCTGCCCCTGCCTCCAGTTGTCCCTGTGCAACTCCAGAGAAAAACTGTTGGGTATTGCTGCTTTTTTTTTTCCCCCCATGTGGATCACTTCAAGCATTCAGTTTACAGTGAGCTTCACAGATAGTAGTACTGGCACACCTGGAGGGATGGTGGCAGGGAGCAGAGATACAGGAGTGAAAAAGAGTGACTGGAGGCAAGAAACTTCCCCAGCTGGTTTCACTGCCTAACTAAACATGTAGAAATGTACCTCGAATTAGCTTTAAATTACCTAGCAGCCTCGGTGAGTTACAGAGTGTAACAAAGTGCAGTTACCTGCATATTTTCTCGGTTTCACAAGTGGGCTCCGCAGCCCGCACTGTGTTGGTACCATGACTGCCTGTGGTGCCTGGAATAGCTGGTTCAAATATAGCCTGTTCGTGGTCTCAGTGAGCTCTGGTCTGTGCAGACATACAGCAACATATCATCCTGGACTATCCAAGTCCAATGCTAAACACTACGTTAGAGGTGCCTTTCTTTCACCGCCACAGTCCCTTTTACAGTTTTATCTGGGGCCTGTTGATTTTAATCTGCTTGTTTTCAAAACACACCTGCAGGGCAGGGAAGCAGCCCCATCGTTGTCCTGTAGAGTGAGATCTGAGAAGCACTCGGAGACTTGTCTATTTTGCAAGAATCGCTTGAGACTTTACTACTCCCACCTGTTTGAGGGCAGTCATCAGTGCTGCAGCAGAGCTGATGGGCTGTCTGGCTCTTCATCCTTCAGCACAACGCGGGGTATCTTCACTCAAACCACCGGTGAGGGTGGCCCAAGCTATTCTGACTTGCATGCAAAGTGGACAGGGAACAGAAGTATTTTCTGCCCTGCAGCCTGGGCTAGAGAGGTAACAGCCTCCAACCAGCAAGCGCTGGTGGCCACTGTGGGGTGAAGCACTGTCCTGAAACGCCAGATACAAGGAGGTTCGCTCTAGGAGTTTGTGGTGAAGCAGAATGTTAATGTTAATAGATGTCATCCTCAATCACTAAGCGTCCTCTCTCCCTCAAGAAAATTAGCCTTCCCTCTGAAATCCTTGTCAATGTTGTAATTATGAAAGTACAGGTATTTTAAATTCAGTTGAGTAAATGTGCGAGTAGCGGTGCTTTTGTACTTTAAAAGCTCTATCTGTATTTATATAATTGGGTTATAATCATAGATGAGGAACTGAAAAACTCACCCTGCAGTAATGGAAATGTCAGAGGTCCCCTCACCCCCACCTCTGCCAGAAGTTGCCTTGGATGAATTGTGCAGGCCATGGAGCACACTCTAAACAAGCTATGAGAAGTCTGCTTTTAAAATGTTGTGGGTTTTTTGTTGTTGTTTGTTTTTTTTTTTTTAATCAAGTTACTTTGCAGATCCAATTCAGAGTTTGCTGCGTGCGTTATATTGCCAGCCCTTGCTTTGGGCTAACTGGGATGTAGTGAGATGAGCAGCTGGAAAATTGGCAGCCTCTTAAATGAGGTTTGTACATGGCTGTAGCGATATAAAGCTTAATCTTTATCAAGTCCATTGAATTTGAGGGAAGAAGAAATGACACTTTTTGTTAACTGTGAGATAGAAGCCAATGTTTAAATTTTAGGAGATTCAGCTCTGAGATACACTGAAGTGATCTTTTTTCGGGAGCTGCTGTGCGCTTGTCCTTGACTGGGAGGACGAACTGAGCAAGCAGGGGTGGAGGCATCAGAACCATAGGCAGAGTGTGAGCGTGTGGGGTGGCCACGGGGAGGTCGGCAGCAGGGGCAGAGCTGCTCCGGCTGATCGAGATTCTCTTCAGTAACTGGGCAGGGCTGAAAGTACAGAGGCAAGATTACGTAGTGGGGATGGTTCCTCACAGGGGAGTTTGGGGTATCTCTGTTGCATTATTGATTCTTTCCCCCTTGTGTTGCTGTGCTATAGAAGGATTAACCTCATGAAGTTTCTTATGGCCTGGAGAAACTTCAAACTCCCTGAAGTACGGGCCAAAGAGTAGCCACACTCCGTTGTCTGTAGTTGCGTTCAGGTTAGAGTCCGCCTGCTGTGAATGTACCTTTTTAAAAGCTTTTTTACTTTGTTGCAATTTAACACCAATCCTTTCAATGTATTTATTGACAAGCATGTGCTGAGATGTACGGACCTTTCTGCCAGTATAGTCTTTACATCACAACTTGAAGCTATGTGAAGGAATGTGCAAGCTCTTTGGAGCAGTCCTTAATTTTATTCCTATTCAGAAGTGGAAAAATAGGCAGGGACAACAAAGAACAAATTTAATTTTCCTTCTTAAACCCCGCCAGTTTGAATAATCTTTTGCTGAGTTTCCTGATGTGGCTATTCGCATTCTTTCGTGAATTCAGAATGGCTGTTAGCAGCCTCCAAATAAAATATGGTTATATGGAGATTTACCTTGGCCCTGTTCTTCCTTGGCGACACGAGACGCAGAGCAGCCAACTGGTTCGGCTCATGCTACATGTCCTCTTCCAGCAACTGCTTCCTGTACAAGCTCACTGCTGTCCAAATTAATGGGATTGTTGCTTTAGCTCAAGATGTAGGAGATTTAGTTCTGGTGTTTGTGTCAGCGATCAATGAAGTCAGGAAACTGCCTTTACAGAGCATTCAAAAAGCCCTTTTATTCTGAAAGAATCAAATCCAGGCTTCTGTTAAATGCAGTAAAGGCTGCCATCATTAAAACATTGAGGCTGCAAGTTTGGCCACAAAAATGTTACAGTAATGCAGTTGGTATTCAGTCCTTTCTGTCAGCGTTGCCAAGTCTGGCTTTTATTTATTTATTTATTTATTAATTTTCACAAGTCTCATGTCTTTCACGCATTCCATAAAGCCTCAGTGTTTACGGGCATCTTACTCATCTGAGAGTCTCAGCTTCCAGTTTTTAAAGATCTGCTACCAGCCCTCGTGGATAGAGAGGAAGCTTGAACGTGTGATAAGGCTGATCCTCATAGGCAAAACCAGAAGGCTCATAAAACCTCACATTTAAAAAGTCAAATAATGATTTTTTAAGAGGATCTCGTGAACTTGGGCTCCCATTTATGTGTCTCAAGTGCCTGGCGTAGACTGTACTAATGATCGCCCGGGTCAGGCCACGATTTGAGTGCAGAGGTGCTGTTACATACAGAGCGCCAGAGCGCACTGCAGCTCTCTGATGGATTGGGGGAGGAATTCTCTTTCCATTTATTATATTCCTGTTTTAACTTCACAGCCTGAGCATTGCCTTGTGCACCCTGTTTACTGTGTGTTTCATAAAGGCCAGAGGACTCATCCTGTTGCTCTGAAACCGCTTAGCCCGTCTTTGGCTGGATTTACTGTGCAAGAAGAACAAACGGTTGCTTAGGAAAGCACTGCGTTTAACGAGGGAGCTGGGCTGGACTTTTTTCAAACAAACAAATAAAAGCCAGCAACTCTTAGTTTGGCACTGACTTTGCCATTTTGTTTGTTGCATCACCCCATTGTCTTCTCTATTCCTTTTTTTTCCAATTTATTTCTTTGTTATAGCATTTCACAACGCATGGCCTGGATACTGCAACTCCTGGAGGAACGCACAGCCTAATGGATACTGCATGATCACAAAATAGTTCACCTCGTGCAGAGCTGTAACAAAAATGATGCATCGTGGCTGTTTCCCAGTCTTCCCTGCTTTACTGACTTTTTTTTTTTTTTTTTTATTTGGAGAAATTCCTTCAGCTTCTCCTCACAGGGGCTACCCAGTGAGAGGAAGTGTAACCTTTCTCCACCCAGCAACAAAAATGCAATGGTTTTGGAGCACTTCCCGTGTTCGTGGTGTCTCTGTACACCACCGCACAGCAGTTAAAGTGGCCGGTATCTTCTTCCCCACGCTTCAGGCAGAGGAACCGTGGTACGGAGGTGTTTAACAGCCCAGAAAAGGCAGCATATAGAGAAACAAACCCTGCTGCCTCCGCCGCGGCCTGGGAGAGCCCTGCCTGCAGCTTTCCTTGTAGGAGAGGCCGTTTTGCCAGACTGCTGAGGCCGGAGTAACGACAGTATGTTTTCAATTGGAGTTTTTGTAGAAACACATCAATATACCGAGATATTAATTAACGGTTTATTTTAAAAAGTCAGGCTGGGTTTTTTTTAAACTCCTCATTTCTGCGGCCATTGCTGGTGTGCAGCGGAGGAGGGGGCAGCCGCGGCCTGCGGGGTCCCGCGGGCCCCGTTGCCCGCAAGGGACGCCCTCAGCCGGGGAAGGGGCCGAGGAAAGGCCCCTGTCGCCTTTTTGCACCCCTGGCTCGCACGTCCCACCGCCGCGCAGGGATGCCCCGGGGCGGGGGCCGGTCAGTCCCCCCGCGGCCTTGCCCGGGCCTCCCGGAGGCGAAGAGCAGGCGGGGGGAGCCGGAGGGCCGGGCAAAGCAGGCGCTGCCCCGCCGGCCGCCGCCGCGGCCCTGCTGTCCGGGCGGGCGCAGGCGCGCTGCCCCGCCGGCCGCTGCCCCCCGCCCCGTCGCAGGGCTGACGCGGCGGCGCCGGCGCAGCGAGCTCCGGCCCGGCGTGCGGCGAGGGGCGGAGCGGGGCCCTGGCGGCGGCCGGGATGAGCCGGGCGGCGCCGGCGGGCAGAGGTGAGGCGGGGGGCGGCGGCGGGCCCGGGTGGGCCGTTACGGCGGTTGGCGGCGGCGGCGGCCCCCGCCCGTCCGCCCGGCCTGTGCTCGGCCCCGCCAGTGCGGGGCAGCGCGGCCTGGCCAGCGGCCGCCGGGCCCCCGCTGCCGTGCGGGCCGGGGGAGCGGGGGGCAGTGCCCGCCCGGAGCTCCCTGCGGCAGCGCTCAGGCTTCTCTCGCCCGGGTTCGCCCCGTCCCCGGTGGCTGGAGAGCGGCGGGGCCCGGGAGCGCGGGTGCCCGGGCGCTGTCGCCGCGGGGCGCCGGTTGCCGCTGTGCTGCCGCCGGCCCTCCCTGCGCGCCTGCCTCCTCTCCCGCCCGCTCTGCGGGTGCCGGGGGCAGGCGCTGCCGCTTGGCTCCTGGCGTTGTCACGGGCGTTTGACTGGGCTAGCGGGAACGGGGAGTCCGGGGAGAGCCCTGGGGCGGCGCGGAGTGCTTCAGTGCCCGTCTCTCTGGGAGCACGGGCAGACTCTCCATAACTACAAGACTGGGAGAGCCGGGGCGTTGATGGAGCTGGGCAGCGGTAGAAAGGGATTTTTGGTTGTTGCAGGAGATTTTTTTTTTCCCATCACTGGGTTCTCGACCCCACTTCTCCGCCCCTGAGTTGTCTTTTGCTCGCAGAGCCCCCCAGCCTTTTTGCTGTGTAAGCAGAGAGCTCATCTGCTCCAGTGCTCTTTCCTCTCTCCCAGCCCTTCCAAACCGGGCTGCGCTGGTGAGGCAGGGACTGGGAGCTCGGCAGGGGCGGCTGTCGCAGGTGGGCCGCTGAACTGGGGGGCAGGAACAGCAGAGCCGTGTTCCTCAGCTGAGGACTGGGTTTAACCAGCACGCTCTCCCTACAGTCATCCCCAAACTAAACTTGTTCTAGCCCAGACTTCTAGCTCTGAAGAGAAGTGGATTGCCTTTGCTAATAGCCTCACCTTTACTTATCTGTGTGTGTGTCATTAACACAAGTAGAGAAGTCATCTTTCTTCAAAGCTGCAGGAATATGTGTTTAATACTTGCAAAAGTATACCATGTCTTAAGGAAAGCCTTTAGAAAACATCAGGGAGACCCTGGGTCCCAGACACGTGCAAGGACCTTGACGGCAATTTTAGTTTCTGTTCCCTTCACAGGGCTTGGACAGCAAAGTTGGGTAGACTTTGTTTCAGCTACTTCCATGCCTCTGCCTTGCAGAGGTATTCAGGAAGGAAAGGACAAAGCTTGAGTGATATTTCATTAAAATCCATCTAAGGCCTGAAGATTAAAAATTATTTATGTCCTTATGCCTTACTTGTACAAAAGTAACTTTGGGTTCTTTAATCTAGAATTTTTTCTCTTTCATTACTCTGATTTGTGACAGTATTTCTCTTAAATGCTATTTTATCTTATATACATATCTCTACTAACCTAGTTTAGCCTAAAGGAGGATGTTTCCTTAAGTAAATTATAATCGTCTTGCCAGAAATAAATTTAGCAGATGTGTAGCCAACCGGGTGAGACTCTGGGTTAGTTCCCAAAAGCAGTAGTTGAGAGAAGGGAAGAGACCAAAGTAACTGTACGAGTTTAAGCCTTGCAGCGTGATAACTGAGGTCATCAGCCCGGTGCCCTGCTGTGTTCCCATGAGTTGGTAACTTTGGACTTTGGCAGTTTATGTATGGTCGTGTGTTAATGCGTTATGTTTTGTCAAAGTGTGTTTCCCTAGAGCTTGTTTCACCTCTGGGACAAAACGTTTGGTTAAGGAACTGTGCTGAGCAGGTCAGAAAAGAAAGCAAAGAGGAGATAGTTCCTAGTGCTGTGAACCTGCATTACTTCTGCATGTGCTAATTGAATAATTTCAGACTTCCTGACCTTATCAGCTTAGTTCTGGCCACGCGCTGGTTTGGAGAGAGACACCCTTCCCCAGCTTCCTCTCTCTCTTTCTAATTTTGGATTCGAGTTGGGGGAGGGAGGGCATCTTCTTGCACAGATGTCCCAGCTCTCTAACCTCAGGCCTGCTTTCTCATTCCTGCCTATTTTCCGTCCCCGAGAGCCTGCCCCAGGTCTCCCCTGGGAAAGGCTGAACTCGCTGGGTGTTGCAAGAGCCTCTGCCTCCCGTGGGAGCAGGTGATGCGTGAATTACTCGCGCCCGCACAAGGCCACGCTCCCGAGGCTGTTTGCTTTATTTATGTTACTGATGCTCTTCAAAACAAGCTTCTACATTTTGAATAGCAATATTAAAATCTGAGCAGTCTGGGGGAAAAAAATGACGACCTAGGAGTTAGCAAGTGAGCTGTATTTTAATTACTCACCAGCTGCATGTGTCTCTTGATCTGCTGGCCACCCAGACGCAGCCCTAGGTAGCTTGTGGTGATCTAAGTAGGAGGTAGCCGCGCTGCTGCAGTGCTGTGGGTTTGCTCTGCGTGTGCGTGGACGAAAGGTTTCTGTGGTCTGGCGCTTCAGGTGTCAGCTAGGCACCCGTGGTTAGAGTCCCGTCAGCAGCACTGGCTGGGACTGCCTTTCCTGTTTCTGTGCTTTTTGCTTAAAACCTGGGCTCTCTAAACCTGCCAAAAATAAATACGACTGCCAAGGATTAATTAGTGGTTCAACTGTAATAGGCTTAATATTGGTGAAAGATGCGAACAGGTGGCATCTTTTCCAGTACTTAATTTCACTGAAGGTGACATAAGCTGCAACCATGTAAGCCAAGCCACAAATGGAGTGAGCTGCTAGTTGCTCTAACGAAAATATAGCATGTATCTGCGCTGAATTTGTTACTCAGTAGGGGATCAAGGGCCTCGCGTTCCTCCATTCCTCCTGTGTAGGAATTTTAGGCCAGCTTTATGTCAAGTTGATACAAAGTCATGCTTGCTTGTAACTTACTAGAGCTCTTGGGATAAGTCTCTATTCTGAAAACGGAGTGGCTCCCAAATATGTTTTTAAAAGCTTAGAGTACAAAGCAAATTTATAACCAGAATCTGCTATTAGTGCAGAGCTGTAACAGTTCGGGGTTGTCTTTGTCCAGTGCAAATGAGATTGTGCCTTTTAATATTTAATCATTTGCAGATGGTATGTCAAACACAGCTGAAGGGGTGAGGACTAATGACAGTAAATTTCTTTCACTTACAGTCTTTGGGAGGTGTACATCTTGGGCTTTTCTGGGTTTAAGATTTTGCTGGTGTAGTCTTGGCAGCATCCCTGTGCAGTGCAAGTATAGCTTATGCTAGCCAAATGACTCTCTTAACGGTGCAAGTTCCTCCACTTCAGAGGTTTTTCATCTGTGTCAGCGTATGGGGCGAAGATGCGACTGTCTCTTCAGGTTCTTAAACTTTGGGTGGCGCTTGCTTTATTTTTGGTCTTATGTTGCTCACTTCAGTTCCTTTTCTAGAAGTGTGCTTTTAAGCTGTCCTTTTGCCTTGCTGATTTATGTTGCCAAGTAAAACCAGTAATACTCTTGTAGCACAGATGGAAAATAAATTCTTCAAGCAGCACCTTTAATTAAATATTTGCGTATGGATTATCCTTTGTCACTCTAAGTAATACCGCTATTACAAAAGTGAACTGTTTCAGCTCCTAGGACTGGGATTAACTGCTCCTTGGAGGCCTTTGCTTTAAAGGGATCCAGATTCAAAATTGATTATGTTTGAAAAGGGAGAGGGGAGGGCAGGAAAGGTTTGCTTGGATTAAATGGCTTAGTCAGACTTTCTTCCCATTTTAAGGAGAAACTTTTTTGTACAGAAAAAAACTTTCAATGTGGAGAAATTGGTGTGTGCATCACAGTGAAATATGAAGTATTTTTTAATCCTGTAAGTTATAACGTGAAGCGTTTTTTAATGGTCTAAGTTAAAAACGAAGCAGAAGAACAGGTGGGTAGAATAGCTTTCCTAAGATCTTCCTTTGTTGTAGTTTAAGAAGCTGGATTTCATGACACTAATGAGTGAACGGGCTATTTCGATTGCTGTTGCAATTGATTGCGTTGAAACTGTGGCACCACTCTTGTCTCTCAATTCAAGTTTGCTTCAGGTTCTTTTTGTTGTCAGGACTGACTTTTGCTAGAATCTAGTTCCGTATTTTTCCTCGCTGTGATCATTAGCTTGGTCTGCTGTGGGTGAAACAATGGCAGCTGTAGGCATTTCAGCTCCTGCGTAATCCACGGCTGCTCAGAAAACCGTCAGTCACTCAGCCTTCTTCCACATCTGAGGCAGTGCCCGTGGAAGGGATGCTTCTTGTTGGACTTTGCTATGAGAGAGAGCGAGGAGAAAAGCAATGACTCCAAATCGTCCAGGAGTGTTCTTAAAAACCGGCAGGTACATTGCATGGTTACTGGGCACGTATTGCTGAGACTGAGAAGCAGTGAAACCATTACCTTCGTGTGCTGTGCTCTTCCTAGAGCACTCAAGGCTGGCCATGTTGGCAGAAGCTCCTCGTACACGTGGCTCTGTTGAGAACACTGTGACGTTGCCAGCTTTGTTTTACCTGCGTGGAAGTGCGGCTGGAATTAGCTCTCCTAGCAAGACTTTGGTTTGGCTTATGTTTACTGGGGCCACTCAAGGAATGTTTTGTAGGTGCTGTGCGCAATAGACAGCCGTGTAGAGTTTGTAGTGTAAAAGCAGGCATAAACTGGATCTCGTGTAGGGAAGGACGTAAGTGCTAGAAGAGCAAGTTTGAGAAAATTGGTGTGAGGAGATGTTATGTCCTGATTTTTATAACTAAGTTGCGTGATGACTCGTAGAGGGTTACAAAAGAGCTAGACTCTGTTGCAGTGCTTATACTGTTAAGCTGTACTGTCTTGCACATCTCTGTCAGTGGAGGTGGCTGGGTTCCTTTCTGGGTTGTAGGTAGTGAACTCTGGAGTGTTTTCTGTATGGTGGGAATACCTTACCTGAGTGCTAAATGGTATTCTTCATCCTTTCTGCATTTCTACTCCCCTCCCACTCCTCCACATGCCAAAAATTTTTAAAAAAAAAAAAAAAGCCACCAGCTGTTTACGGCTAAGATGAGTAGAGTAAAAAATGCAGATGAGCTTCTTAAGTCAGACTTTAAATACCTGTTTTTTGCAGGTGTCTAGCATTCGTATTTGCCTTTAAAGTACAATTGTTGATGTTTTATTTCCATTTATAGGCTTCTTTATTTTCAGCTAAGTGATGCCTATGTGTAATGCTTGGGACAGATGTGGCTAAGGGAAAATTTGTTGTAATAGTCTGTAAGTCAGAATCAGTTGGGTGGAGGAGGGGGACAAAGTCCACTGCTGAATCTGAGAAAAATACAAACTGTTGTAAAATACAGAATGTGATGTACTTAGTGAGCCTGGGACAATTTGCATGAAACATCCTATGTTGTGTTTGTGGCTGATGCCTTCCCCTTGTGTTTCTGGATTCTTCTGCCTTTGAATTAATATTTTTAGTTATGAAGTGAAAATGAACAGCTATTACTATGCAGGCTTTACACTCTTGTGTAGTCTCAGGTATATCCTTATTGCACACTTAGAGATGCAGGTTTTTAGTGGGGAGAGGGATTTTTAAGGTGATTAACTGGTATCCTGCATTGATATTGCCTTGTTAATGCAAAGATAAACACTGATTATAGAAGTTGCTGGTGGTGGTGTCATATGGAGTGAGCTGTTACTGTAAATATAGAGGAACCACTTCACTGAGTAAGCAGTGTCATTCTTTATCCTGTCAGAGAATCAAAATTTCTGTGACACTACATGCATTGCTGTTCCTTTAAGGGAAAAATTTGTGTGAGCGCGTGAAGCGTCTTCGGAGTGCCTGCTAACATTTATTGCACAAGAATAAGCGTTCGGTTTGTACAGTGCTGATGGAATCGGGTACCTGCACACACTTGTTGGCTAACTTGGACTTCAAAGTTTTGTTTTTCAAAAGCCTTTTGAGGCAAGGTAGTTAACCGTGCTTGCTTTACAACGTGAGTATTGAGAGAGATTTAACCTCAGGCTAGAGAGGCAGAAATTACATATAGGGAACGTGGGCTGGATGGGGATTACCTGTTTATTGCTTTACCTCAAGGGAAGGTAAATGAGAAGACCCTGTTTATGCACTGAGCCATTGCAACTGTTGCTTCTTTTTCATTTTGGTGCAAGTGAGAATGTCCTAGGGAATGTGGGATTGTGTTCGGAGGAGGGGTGGAATTTTAGATAGGCATGTTGCCTGAGGAATGTGTCTTGGTGTTTTGCTATTATGTTACAGTCCAGATAACTCTGAATTAATTTCCCTTATTCTTTCAGCTGTTTTTCAAGATCATAATGCAGCAGAAAAATGAAAAACCATAGAAGACGTTTGCTTTGGAAAAGAAGTCAGTTGCTCGCCCAGTCTAGAAGATGGACCGCTGGATTTGGGGAGCTTGGGAAATACTGCTTTCAAAAGCAATTTTTCCTAGCTAAGAAGAAAAGACAGTGTGCTCAGCCAATTGTGAGCTTAAATCACAACAAACTGTACAGAATACTGCAGTGTAGAAGGAAGGCACTTGAGCTCCAAAGCAGGTGGGCTCCTGATGTGCGTCTAGATGCAGAAACCTATCAAAAACTTACTGTTGAACCATACGGCTTTCCTTACAAAACTACTGAGAGCAAAAAGATCCTGTCCCTATCGCAAAGCCGAAAGCCCATCTGGAGAAGGAGTAAGAAAACTCAACAATGAATCCTTTCAGAGTGAAGATCCCTTGAATGAAGAATTTGAAACTGTCGCTATTCTTAATAGCATCTCTGGCAATATCCATTATGTCTCATGTGGCACGCTGGATGGTGCCGCCTTACCTGTAAAGAAAGGTGGTTTTGTATATAGCGGGGAAGAGAGCAATAATGGTGAGGGCAACGCAGTCCTAGTAGTTTTAAACGACTATAAAAGGAAATGCTGTTGCAAAGGGAGTGGAATGGAACTTGTGGCCCCTTGACAACTATAAAGAGGTCCAGATTTAACCATCATACTGTAAAAAAGAGATCTTTATTTATGATGCATAAGAAACTTTCTATGGTTAGGTTTCGGTATAGAATTATAAAATCCCCGGAACTTCGAGCAAGAGGCAAAACCTGCAAATTGAGAAAAATCAAGCCAAGGTGGGTGGAGAAAGTTACGAGGGACCATCAAGAGGCGCTCCAGTGGGATTTTGAAAGTGGATTGTGTAATTGGCTTTCCTACTGGAAATCTAAAAGTAACCGTCTTTGGAACCGGTACAGCTTATCAGATATGAACAATAATACACCCAAATCTTTAGGCGAGGAGAACGAAATATGTGCACCTGAGATCTGCCGTACGCAGGATGCGTTACCGTGTGCTGAGCCGTGTTCTGAGGAGCCAGAATCCGGAGGGCAGGGTGGCAGTGCGGATGCTGTCCCACCAGAACTCCATGCTAGAGCTTCTCCAGAGGCAGAGACCGTGCACCAGGTGGAGACCAACGGGGCTCTGGCAGAGGATCATTGCTCTGACATTTTCGTCTCCGTGACAGGAAAAGAAATTGCTGCTTCAGGTCAAGATGATGCAGAATCTAATGAAGTTATGGGTGTAGGTGGAATGATACTGTTGCAATCCTCCTTGCAGGATTCTGATGGCGATGATGATTTTGCAAATGGACCTTTATCCATGGAGCTGGCACAAAATGAGGACAGCTCTAGCCAAATGGAGGTAGAGGGCTCCTTAAACCTGGACATTTTTAGTGCAAAGTTACTAGATCACCCTTATTGTAAAAGTCCTCTTGAGGAGCCTTCACCAGAAAGCACAGGACAAAAATCAGGAACTCGGAAGGGAGGCAAAAGGAACAATCAGAAAGCTTCCCAGGTGGCTGATGAGCAGTTGGCAACGTGGCTTTGTGGTATACCTTTTACATATCTTAGGGCTTCTAGGAGTTCATGAAAACTGCTGGATGTATTGTGGAGTTTACAAGTTGCATTAATTCCTTTATTAAAATGGTTTCTTATTGTGAATTGTAAAGGGTGCTTAGCATAACACTTAATGAAATGAGGCTGCAATGAGGAGAGCTGCATGAAGGAAGGACAAATCAGTGCTTATCTGACAAGCTATTTTAAGGAATAGTTGAATGGTGCCTCTGCTTCTTTTGTTTTAGAGAATACAGTGTAATTTAACTGGAATCTTTGTGGGAAATTGTTGATAGACATTTTAAATGTCTTTTATCATGTAGTTTCAGAAGATGATATGGGGTTAAAACTTCCAGTTTTTTAAATGGTTGACAATTACTACTCTTAACTTGGTTTTTGAAAATTCTTAGTGTTCTAATACTTCCTTCCAGCCTTATTCTCTCTTCTCTTGCTCTGTCCTAGACTGAAACTAAATCACTTAATGAATCTCAGGTTTTAATAACCAAATATTGTTCGTTGTCTCTTAGTTTTCTCTATGATTGTTCATAAAGTAGACTTAATGAATCTTATTAGACAATATTTTTTAAAAAGGCAAGACTAGTCTTAGCAAAGGTTCAGCAAAAAGGCTTTGGGATTTTTTTTTTACTCGATGCTGAGCATGCAGTATTTGATAGTCTCTCTAAAGAGGAACATGGGGGTAAAAATAGTAATTGGTGTCTTATTTATGTATAGCAGCATATTATACACATAGTAAGGAGCAGTAAGCTAACACGTTGTGCCACCTAGTACCATCAATATAATGTTCAAGTTCAGTGGTATTCTGATAACTGAAGTCTTCCTTTGGAGAAATTGGCTTCATAGATTCGCATAAACCTGAAGCTAGTGTCAACTGGCGTATAAAGGGATTGTTTGAAGTTTGACATGCTCTGATTTTTCTGCCCGCCTTTTTGTCCTTCAATTTTGCAACTGGTTCTCTAAAGCAAAACGTGAAGGAGGAGACATTGAACCTCAAAAGATGATTCAGCTTTCCATATCCACAAGTTAGCGTGGGATGTGTTTCTCTATGACTGGCTTTACATGATCCAGCAAGGACCAGGCGCTGTGTGAGAAACTGAGAGAAACTGTGGTACCGCAGTGAACAGACCACTTCTGCAATGGAGTTTTAAAGTTTGTCCAGCAGAAAAAGGGACGTAATCCTTCTGTAACAGTCAAGAACCAAGATCGTATCAGGGCGGCAAAGGTTAAAGTTTTGTGGTCTGATAGGCAGTCGTGTTCTTGTTCGTGGGAGGCCTGAATAACTTAAAAAAAAATGAAACTAAAAAGAAGACAACAAATGCACTAAATGTTACCACGCTTGACAATTTTAAGACAATTCTTTTCTAGCTTCTGAACGAAAGTAGGTGGGACCAGTTTCCATTTTCTTCAGAGTTGAGGGTTCCTCTCTGAGGATTGAAGCCAAGTCTACACTACATACACTCTCATACTGACAGTATAGCACTTTTGAGGTTTCTCAGCTGAAAAGAATTTTAGTTTTGGTATAACTATGTACAGAAGTTCTTGTCTGTTTGGAAGTGCTGTTAATAATTAACTGCACCCTTAAAGATACTGCTAACCTGGAAAGAGTTGTTAGGGTAGATGCATGAAGGAGATGTGTTATGGATGCTCTCAGGTTTTGAATTTCTCTGCAGTAGCTGAACTCGGGTGTTAATGGGCTGCAATATTTAGTGCATTCTGATGTGCTATTAGGTGTCAAACAGAGCTCCATGGTAAATCCGGTTTGTGATGGGTGCCTGATCTTGCACCAGGTCTGAACTTTGTATTTTCTTCCTTGAGTTATGCAGTTACACCAGCCCAGGTGAGGTCAGAGTCTAGCTAGAGGTTTCATGGAGCTCTGCTGCTGTTAGTTGTAACTACAAGAACAATCCTTGCTGCTTGTGTATGAACAAGAAGCTTATAAAAATTTTATACGTTAAAAGAGAATAAGGTACACTTACATCCCCATACATCTTCTATCTCGACTTCTAGCCAGAGTGAGAAATATCCTCCCTGTCACAGTCTACTAAGGCGTAAGGGATGAAAGTTGTTAGGCAAGTGTGTGGCAGAGTCGCGAGGAAGGATATCTTCCCGTGAAGAATTCTTCCTTGTTGTCTGATCTCATTCTTTAACTCCCCCTTCCTTCTGTTGCACATCCAGGTGTACTTCTTGCTATATCATCACTGCTTTTCTCATCTATTTGTGTTTTGTTCTTGATGTCTCTCCTTTCTTTTTTTATTCTTTTCTTACTGCTGTTCTTCTGGCACTTTTTTCTGTGAGGTGTTTGTGTCATCTTGCCTTCTTCCCATCCTGATCTTTGAAAGTTTCCAGGAAATATTGTTAAAGCCTTAGTAAGCAGAGAGCTAAACATACACTGGTATGTGTCTGTCTGCCATCACACCCAGGCCTGAGAGGAGTCCTGGAGTTTGGGTTAGTGCCATTTCCCTGGACTCTGATCTCGGATCCAGCTTTCTGTACACAGAACACGTGTTTTCTGCTGCATTTGAAAACTCATTTTCAGAAAGCTGGACAACTTGGTCTTTTTTTCTCTTATTCACTAGCAAGTGTTGAAATTCTGTTTTCCATTCTCTTTCATTCTCAAAGTGGTTTTGGATGCTTGGGTGGGATTTATGTCTCCACTGTTCCAGTCTTGTGCCTGAGGAAAAAAAAAAAAAAAATCTATTTCCTAGGTTTTTTTAATTCCTCCAGCATTCATCTGTTCATTATTTCCTCGTTAATATCTTTTGTTTCTGCTGTTATGGTTGCCCAGGCAATGGCTGTCCATGGCACCTTAAATGCCATCCCTAGGATACTAGGGTAAATGAGTTAAACTTGCTGAGAGTCTGGCTCGTGTCTCTTCTGTTTGCTATGGTGGCAGCTGAGGAGCTGAACAGACTGCAAACACACTGCCAGCCAGGGCTGCTTACATTTGAGGAGAGTCATTCCGCATACTGTAAGGACAAGATACCGGGTTTTCAGTGAAAACTGTTGCAGAAACTGATGGCTTTTCATGTTGCAGTAAAATTATTTAAGATGCTAACTGAAATAAGCAGTGGGATGGATTCTCCTCGTAGCACTGATATAATTAGTTTGATGTAGATATATGTGTATATGGGAAGAACGGGGTCTGATCTTTCCCTGTAAAGCTGAGTGATCAGATTCCTGCTTTTTTATTTTTGTCCTCCTTCCCCTGCTTTTATTTAATATTGCCAATTTGAGCTTAGTTTTCTTAAATATATACTTGCCATGTGTGGTGCTGTGTGTTGGTTGGGTGCAGAATGATTGCTGCTCATACTTGGAAGAAATGACGGCTTTACTGGAGTAGTGAACTGGGAGGGTTTTTTACATGTTTGCACTTTCATTTTTCTGGTATATTTAAAGGATTCCTAGATGAAGTTATGAAGAAATATGGCAGTTTAGTTCCACTCTGTGAAAAAGATGTCATGGGAAGATTAAAAGAAGTCTTTAATGAAGATTTCTCCCATAGGTGTGTAGCAGTATCAAATTCTAGACTTTGTAAAGGACGAATTGCTTGCATTGCTACCGCACGCTCCACGTCTAACACCTAACATAACAGAAGTCCGTTTGATATGACCTTGACTTATTTTTTTTTTCTACCTTTTCAATCTTGTTTTAGAAAACCTTTTATCACCAGGGAAATCATGAAGTATCGGGAAAAACATCCAAAAACCTCCACTTGCAATTTCCGGGTCTTCTATAATAAGCACATGCTAGATATGGATGATTTAGCTACATTGGAAGGCCAGAACTGGCTGAATGACCAGGTCAGAGATGCTTGGTGTTTATGTGCTTCCTTACCCCTTTTTTAGCCCATTTATATTAGGATATCAGTTGTTCCCCTTCTGCCACATTATAGGTGGACTATCCTTGCTTTGCACTTGAGAAGTAAAAGAAGTAGCGAGCAGCTTTTATAATGGCAGGTGCAATAATAGTGGTTACAAGTCTGGAAGATGGGAGTTGTCACAACTAAACTGTTTCCTTTTGAAGAAATGATGTTGCATTATTTTGAGAAAATAGTGGCTATCCATACAGGTTTTAGCATCTCCCCCCATCCCCAAGCTTGAGCAGATTACAAGAACAGCAGAGTGAAGCAGCAGACTGTGGCCCACAGCCAAAAAACCAAGAAGGCTGCAGTGCCCAGGGCATGCACCAGTAGACTTAAATTGAATTAAACTGCATTTCAGATTGAGGCAGGCTTCAAGCAGCCAGTTACAGTCTCTCTCCGGGCCGACCACTATTAGTTCCAGAGTGCTTGTCCTTCAGACTACAGCAAAATGTTACTATAATTGCTCACCTCCTTATTGCTGTTTTAAGTGTGAAGGGTCCTACATTTCATGGGAACTTGGGAATTTGAGTTTTACAAAATTATTCTGTACATACTCAAATATTTACTAACTCTTACAGATAATTAACATGTATGGTGAACTCATAATGGATGCAGTCCCTGAAAAGGTGAGGGTTTTTGTTGTTATGCAAATGTACCTAATGAGAGGTTGAGAGGGAAGGGTGAAACACTGAATGTTTCAGATACAGAATTGAGATTTAGCTCAATGATGTTCTGAGTGGTTCCATTATAATCTGTTGCTATCTGCTGCTCAAATTTTCTTCCTTTCCTGTGCTAAAATACAGTTTTCAGTGCTGTTGCTCTTGTTTCAGGAACTTATTGGATTAGCTCTGCAGGTGGTCTCTGTGGTAGCCTGATGTTCTGATGTACCTGTAGAAGACAGGTGCCCTGTTTTCGCCCATCCCACTCTCCTTCCCCCCCCCCGGAGGTTTCTCTCTCCAGCTTCTCTGCTTCTAAAGTGCTTTATCCATGCCCTTGCTCACCAGTCTGGTGTTTCAGCTGAAATTTCTGATGAGGATGGATTTCTGCTGAGATGGCAAACCATGAATGGTAGCATCTGAACCATGCACATGTGCTGCTTGCTCTCACCCACCCACCCACCTCACAGCTGTGGGGGCCGCAACAGCAAAAAACTGTGTCAGATGCCTGCCTGGTGAATGTGAATTGATGCAGGCTGCTTGGTTCCTTGGCAGTATTAACTCTGCAGGACTCTCGTTGGTTTGTGCGTCCACAACAGAATGCTTACTGCTTTCCAACTGCAGTGTCTAACTGTTGATGGCAGTTGAAAAAAAGAAAGGGGAAACAAAAATAATCAAGAAAACAACCCCCCCACTTCTGTGACTACATTTGCAGCAGTGGCAATTATAAAAAGCCATCTGTTTACTGCTAGAGCTGAACAATTTTCAGGTGAGACCACAAAGGAAGAACCAAACAAAGCCATTTTTAGATGAGCTCTGCAGAACGTAACTCGTAAAATCTTCAAGCTCAGAAGAAAGAGCGTTGTTGCTTTGATTGGTGGTGATGGTGATTCTTCATTAGTATTCTCTGTACTTCCCGAGTGTGCGCTAGGGTTGTGGTACTGGAGATTGTATCTGTTTGCTTGTGTCCGCTTTTTCTTCATAGTGTATAATTGAAATCCTCGTGGGAGATTTTGTGCTGGTACTTCAGAATGTGGTTTTGAAGTCTGTTGGCATAGGTAATGGGTGTTAGACTGTGTTTTCAGATACTGAGTTTTCTAACTTTTTTCCAAGTAATAGCTCAAGCCTTCTACCACCTCTACACTAGCAGAATTATTAAAAACAGATGTTGCAGATTTCCATTTGTATTAATCTGTTCCTGTAGTTGCAAGAAGCTAAGCACAGGGAATAATAGTGTTAACCTGGTGCTAAATAATTTTTTTTTAACATAAGCCTATGTTTTTTGCCATAGATACAGGTTTTTAGTTACAAAATAGATGTGGTATAACTGAAAAATGCTTTTAAATAGCAGAATATTGTTTTTGTCTGGAGCTGGTCATAGTTGAATACAAATGACCATGTTATTGGATTTAATCTCATAACTTTTTTTTTTTTTTTGAGTCTTAGCTTCCAGCAACTAAAACCAGAAGTTACTCCCTTCTCCACCACCCCCACTTTGCCAGTCCAGCGTTCTCTTCCTTAATCTCTGTCAAGACCAACAAAAACTGTAACTCCTTATCCTGGTGTTTTTCTCCAAAGCCCATCCCCAACAAAAAATTAAACATGATATGCCTGGAGATACAAAAGTGTAAATATAAATGCTGCCGTGGCTCGCATTGTATATTATAGGGAAATAAGGCTTGCTTTATGTGCTAGCTGAAGAACGGCAATAGTTTAGGCTTGGCAAAGCCTCTGTTTGTCCCTACTGGGGTTCTATTTCTAAACCTGCATTAAATATTGCCTCATTACAAGTTGTTTTGTGTAAATTATCCTGGGGGAAGGGGAATGACGGTGCATGAAGATTTCTGTGCTCATTCCTCCTCTCTCTCTCTTTTAGGTTCATTTCTTTAACAGCTTTTTTCATAGACAGCTCGTAACCAAAGGATATAATGGGGTAAAACGATGGACTAAAAAGGTATCCTTTAACTCTGTGTCATCAGTGCTCTGATTCTTTTGGGCTGGGTTGAATTACTAACTTGAAACTGGGTTACAATGCGTTACCTGCAAAGGATGGGTTTGCAAAGGAGCTATACAAAGTGGGGAGAGGTTAATAAAAATAGTAGGGTGGCACTATTCAAGTTAGTAGGGTTATGTTGTGAAAATGTGTTTTGAATGGCTTCATCATTGGTGATAGGTTATCTTTTTGTGTACGTTCATGCAAGCTGTTAATTTAGCTGCAAGAAATGTCTCTTACTGCTCCTGACAGCGCCAGGTACGCTAATCTACAGCAGAGCAGACTTAATTCTGCTTCTTCCTTTTATCTCAAACTGGGATTGTTTGGTAAAATCAAATTGTTACTTTTGAGTACCACATAGAGGTACCAGAAAGCAGAAACTAGAGACCCATAGTTAATAAGCCGAACTGTTGTTCGCACGACAAGAACGGAATTCACCTTGCTTTCCAGAACCCATACCAGATCATGGGTTCTGATATTTTCTGAGGTAGCTAATACAAAGACCTCAGTGCTCTCTTTTTTTTTTTTTCCTGTGAACATTTGTCCTTTCTAATATGGGAGATGAGGCAAGACTAATCAAGGACCATGTTCGAATGTATGATCTTTCTGCAGAAGCACTTAAATAGCACACATCTGTGAAATGCTAGAGATGAACTCATTATCCAAATATAAAATCTATTCATATAATTTATTAAAATCTCTTTAAAGAGAGACTGAATATTGGTGTTAATATTCCCGGATTTTTTTTTTAAATATTCTTTTTTCCAGCAACCCAAGTTTTGCAAAAACCCCAAAAGTGAAGGTAGATTCTGAAGGCAGAACCTGTATTCATGTTGCTGCTGAGGAGGGACCAGATGAGAGCAGGACAGTTGTTTAGACATTTACACTTAAACTCCTGAAGAATCTAAAGCAAGGATGAGAACTAAGCAGTTTCTATTGGACGGATTCAGTAGACTGCTTCGTCCTGCAATATGCAATTAAGGGGAGCTTGCGTTTGCTTTCTAAACACACCAGAGTATTGTACCAGGTTTTATAAATGTGCTTTACTGGGATATAGGAGCCTAGAAGGACATGGTCTTCTGGGTCTAGCTGCAGTGGTTTCAAAGCTCCTGTTCATGTCTGTCCCTTCTGGCCCCTGATCAGATTGGCACTCCTGCTCTGATCCGCTGTCATGTCAGCTAGCTGACTCTTCACTGTCTCGGTGGAGCAAATCGAGGTTGCCACCGTTCTTTCTGTACATCAGGTCTTAACTAAAGACCCTTCCAGCTTTTGGCTGCCTCTTTCCACTCTTCTGCTACAGGTTTGCATGCCTGCAGCAATCCCACAACTAGGGTCACATGAGGACCCTTGAGTTTAGCATAGCTCTGCTGTTGTTGGACATCACAGAAGGTGTAGTTCATTTATCTTATTCCAGTTTTTCCTTTGTGGGCTCAGCTTGCTGCTGGCTGATGTCTCTTTGCTTCTTTCCAAGAATGATGGATCGTTGTGTAGCGAGTGTGCTGTAATCTGGTCAGGAAGCAGTTTCTGCAGGTGGGAGCAGGGATCGTCGATGCTTGTGGCAATCAAAGCACTGTTGTGAGCAAGGCTCGGCTGGTAACGGCTGTGAATGCTCAGACCTTTTTGTGCTTTCAGCTTCTCACTGTTACTCAAAAAATACACTTTTCTTTCCTACAAACAACCTGCCTTTACCAGTAGTGCAGCAATTATGTACTGTTCAAATTGCACAGTGCTTAAAAAAAAAACAAACAACCCAGCACAGAAATCTTCCCGCAGGATGAGTTCATTTAGTTCAGTATTCTATTTTTGCTTATTTTCTGGACTGTACCACCAAAACCCCAGCAATTAGACAACTATTTCAAGAGGAGCTGGGAGAAGGAAGATCATTAAATGCCCTTCCAAAAGCGTAAGGGCTCATCTGCCACACAGACACTGGGGGTGGTGTTGTATCTGATCTACTTGTTCTGTACTTTAAGACCTTCTCCCTTGTTTGCTTGCCTGTGACCACAGTACATCTGCTGCAAAGTTAAGTTCAAGAAAAGATGAATTTGCTGTGTCTTCACCCTCTCCTTTCCTCTGCGCACCGAAGCATCGTGCACTCCTTCTCTGCCTTCCTCTGACAAGTCGCAGAGCCTGTGTTATGGCAGAGGGAGTCAAACTGCACCAGCTTGCTGGTTTTGTGGGGTGTTTGTAATCACAGCTGCTTCATCTGTCACCTATCCATGATGGAGCTCTGATAGAAATCAGTGGTGTTCGTGCTGCAGGAGTATCATTACTGAAGATACATAGCTAACCCAAATTAAGGCTCGACTGTAGTACCATCTTTATTTAAGAAATCCCACTTTGACACAGATGTTAAAGTGCAACGTGAGCAGGCTTTTGCCACCAATAAAGTGGTGGCTAGCTTTGGTACTGTTCAATGGTTCTTAGCCACTTCCTGGGCTGTAACTGTATTTTTGTGCCTGCTAATAAGCTGTATATGAGATAAACATGAGGAATGTGCTGAAAGAGTGGAGGGGGCAAAAGAAGACTTCAGTCACGGGGTGGCAGAGAGGAGACTTAAATTCAATTAGTATCTTGCTTTGGTGTGTTTTGCCTGTGGAATTGTCTCTAATGTATATTGTTCTTCTTGCCAGGTGGACTTGTTCAGAAAGACTCTCTTGTTAATTCCTATTCACCTGGAAGTCCACTGGTCCCTCATTACTGTGAACATCCCCAGTCGAATTATTTCATTTTATGATTCCCAAGGCATTCATTTTAAGTTTTGTGTAGAGGTAAGAGTGACAGATCTGTCTACAAAGTTTGAACTATTTTCGTAAACAAACCCCCCCCCCCCCCCCCCCTTTTTCTGTTCAGCCTTAAACTTTAAACGCAGCGTGTCTGTTGTTGTCTTGCCGGGTATGAAATGAGAATCAGCTTGTCCTGCTGAGGGGTCTGAAGCACAGACCTCGAGGGTCACACCAGAGCTGGGAGCTGAGGTCAGACTGCTTATTGCCTAATTAGTCTGACGGTGCAATCGGCACGCCTTTTGTGGCTCTGTCTTGTCACTCCCACAAAAAGCAGGGGCTCAAAGCCAAGTGCCACGGGGAAGCAGACTAGCCAGAAGGAGAGTAAAGGCAGTTCTTTCAACTGCTAAGGGACCTGTGCTTAGGAAATGATAAATTGTGGTCCTTTTTGGGGGAGGTTGCCTGGGTGAGAGAACAGGACTGAAGATGCTGTAGTGCTGGCCAGTGGGGTTTATGTGTTACTGTGGTATTAACAGCGTGTTGCCTTTTTCCTCTGTCTGCATTGGTATGGGGTATATACCTCTGATTATAACCCAGCAACCTTTCGAAACTGCAACCTGAACACTGGAGTTAAATTATCAGTCTTCTTGCTAAAGAGCAGCCAGAAAATTTTTGCTGGAACTAGCAAACTGTAATGACCCTCTTACAAAAGCTAATTTTGTCAGCTTAATTGCTTGCTTGATGCAGCAGCCCTCTACTTTTAACTGTGTGTAGTTGTTGTCTTACAGAAGAGTAGTAATTATTGTACCCAGGAGAGTTCCCAGCTAGGACTTCTGAATGAAGATACTAGTTTCCTGCTAGCATTTGCTGAGGATGAAGCTGATGTTTGTTCTGGGAGCGAGAGACCTTATGCTCTCCAGCTTCTGAACTTGCGGTATAAACCAGGGGTCCCTCTCAGCAGCCCTATGGTCTCTCCTGCAGTTTTGCAATGGCCTCTCCCATCCTGCTCCAGGCAAGGCGTTTGCACTTAAATGTCTCACAAACATGAGAGGCTTTTATTCCTGCCCTTTCTAGGGGAAGGGGAGCCAATACCCAAAACTCCGCCGTGATCCACCCACTAAGGTGAATGTTAGTGTGCTGGAGTGTGTTTAAATTGTGCTATAAACCACCAGCCTGTTTACAGAGAAGTAGAAGGATTTGCTTAACCCAAGACCATAGGCTCATTTATCTTGCTTCCTTCTTTTCGCTTGTGTCAGGCTATTTTTTCCTGAATGTCACTAAAACTCTCCCTGGAGCTTTGTTGATTAGCTGCAGAACTCAGTGTTTTGTATTGAGATTCAGGCAGGAAAATGCTATCATACTGAAGGTAAGGGCCTTGGTGTCAGCCAAATAAGCCAGGAGAGAACACGTGCCAGACTGCACTGTGTGTCTCTGCATGTCTGAGAGCATTCTGACTCTGTGCCTGAGTGCCACAGCTAGTCTGGTATTAAGTATACCAGCGCACAGTGGAGCTGAGGGGTGTTAAAGCTCCTCTTGAATAGACCAAGATGAGCCTTGATGGTAGAAGGCACGGTACCCACCACACTTCACCTCTTTACCTCTAGATCTGAGCTCAGCTCCTAATGCTTCATGCTTACCTGAAATTTGTCCTCATTGTCAAAAGGATACCAGCAAAGATATCAATCTCTCTCTCCTGTTCTTTAGCTGGTGAATAATATTGTTGCTTTTTTTTCTTTCCTTTATAAAGAACATTCGAAAGTATTTGCTGACTGAAGCAAAAGAGAAGAATCGCCCCGAGTTTCTTCAGGGTTGGCAGACTGCTGTGACAAAGGTAAACGGCAGCACTTCGAGCGCTGGAGTCTGACTTGCTAGGAGATTTTAGGAGGCTGCTTCTAAACACATATATTTGTACAAGTAGTAAATTGTTTTATGCTGACCACATGGAGGGTGGTAGGAGCAACGCAGGTGGTTACACGTGGAAATTAGAGCTCTGTCACTTGTTCAGCTTCCACCAGGTCTTTAATACTTTCTGCAAGTGACTTAGTGATCTGAGCCTAATCTCTGGACAATTAAATATCCATGCAGCAAAACCTGTAGCTGGTGCCCATGTTGGCACAAGGTCAAGGACTGAATGAGGTGGAGACTCGGCTTCCTGACTTCTCGGAAAAGGACTGTTCTGAACTATGCCAAATGGATGGGGTTTGGTGAAGGAGGGAACAAGCTAATGCTGCTACTGCCTATATTTTATATTTGCTATGGATAGAGGGCTTTGGTCTCCAGGGCTGTTTGTGGCACATTGCATTTGTTCACAAGTAAACAAAGTTTGGCAACAATAAAAGGGAATCGTGTAGTGTAAATGAGGGAATATGTGATTTGCGTAGCCATCCCATAATGTCTCCAAAGATATAAAACAGGTCATTGCACACTAGATAAACTCCCAACAGCTCCCTCCTTGCACAGGTTTATTTTTAGATGCTGATACAATGATGAAATGATTCCTCTCTGCACTCATGCACACCCTGTGCAGTCAGAGTTTGTCCTCCTGCGTTCTGTGAGGCAGAAGATCTGGGAGTTGAGGAAAAATAATTACTTTTCCTCTTCAAGTGCCAGAGACATAGCAGCGCTAGTGAGTGGGGCTTTTTAGCTCCGCGTATCAAAATTGAGCATGTTTGAAGAAATAATGAAGGTTGGAAGTTGTCATTTGAGACTGCCTTGCTCAGTTCTGTCACCTGATGATGTACCACTCTTCACATTCTTTGAGACCCTTTGGTGTGGCTGGGGGAAGAAATCCACTGCTGGTAGTGTGGATGCTGAGAGTAATCTTCCTCTAGGCCTGTGTGACTTTGCTGATATAGTTTGGTCCTGTGTAAAGCAGATAATGCTGTACAAACATTTACTTAAACTAATTGAGAAGCTGTTCTGTGTAGGTCACTAAAAGAAAATAAACTTGAAAGAAAGATTTGTAATTTGTTTTCTGTCCTACACTATATATTTTTCTAAATGTTAGGTGTTATTCTAACAAGGTGTTGAGTGTCACCTTGCAAAAGTTGGGATCAGAATAAGTAATCATAATTCCAGTTTCTAGTGCTGCAGAACAGCTAGTTGTGAGAACGAGGTACCTGATTGTTTTGCCGAATGTCCTTTTGGACTTTTAAGTAGGCTTTAGAGAATAAAAGGATAAGTAAAGATCTAACATGTCTCCTCTTGTTTCTTTTCCTTTTAGTGCATTCCACAACAGAAAAATGACAGTGACTGTGGGGTTTTTGTGCTCCAGGTAAGAGTAGTGCTTTTTAAAAATCAGTGGCCTGTATTGTTCATATAGTAAATGTACTTTTTTTCAATCAAGCCTTTTCCTTTTCCTCAGTACTGCAAGTGCCTCGCCTTAGACCAGCCTTTTCAGTTCTCCCAGGAAGATATGCCCCGAGTGAGAAAAAGGATTTACAAGGAGCTGTGTGAACGCCAGCTAACAGACTAATAAAATGCAGCCAACCTAATTTCTCTGGCATTTCTGACAAGTTGCAGCTGGTGTTTGTGTACTTGAATTTCTGAAAACTTCCGTGAATTTTGAGCGATTCTCAGCTGAGTGGTGTGGCCACTGTTGTTACCTCAATTTTTTTGACAAGCTCTTTAACTGGCAGAACATAACAGAGCTGCCGTAAAATATTCCTTATGTCCTTTGGTTCTCTTATGTTCTTTCCTGTATTTAATATTTATTATCTCAGCATGCATATAGGCAAAGCATGCAACTAAAACCATAAAACTGTAGATTTGGTGCACCTTTGAGATGTAGCTAGAAATGACAAATACAGGTGATTTTGTCTGGAAACATAAAGATGCATGATATGTTTTCCGATGCAATAATGCTTTGAATGTATCAAAAAAAAAAATCAATGCCATAAAAAGAACAGCTAGATTCTATTTGATAGTTCCATTGTCCCTGTTGTGGCTGTATAATACTGAATTACCACTTTTTAGGGTGGCTAAACTCATCTACAGATTTAATTTGTAGAGACCCCTTTTTTTAAATAGTTCAACTTGCTAATAAAGTTTGTTCTGTTAACATTTATTCAGCTGTCATTATCAGCCTGTCCCTATAGATAAAAAGCAGCCTTTGCACAAATAAAGCTTCAGCACTTGTCTGTATAATAAAAAGTACAAAGGTGTTCAGTCAGTCAGATTGATGGTATGTTCCTATATGCTGCAGAAGTCTCCGTGATGTGTATATTAAGGAGAATTATAAAGCTGGCCCTGAAGAGTCACAGCTTAGATACTAAGATAAACTCCTTGGCTGTAACTGTTTAAATCTCAGATGGCTTTGACTCATTTTTCAGTTGCACAATATGCAGTGAAATGTACCATTTCGGCATCTCTCACTTCAGCCCTGTCTTGAAATGAACTCCCTTCAAGCTTGTCATGTTTAACCTCCCATTGGCTTTTGCCTTTGTTCAAATATAAATTAATTCATTTCTGCTGCATCTGCTGTTTGATTGCCTCAAACATTCCTAGTTTTGTTTGTGTTCAGTAGCACCGATGGGTCTGGTTGGGAATCATAGCTTGTGGTGGGTGCTGTACAAACACAACAGGATTATGTCATTCTGCTCCGGAAGGGCGGGAGGCTGCGAGTCCAGCACTAAACTTTGCCAGGTTGTTGCCCTGGACAGGGATAAGTGAGAGCAGTGTATCTTGAGGCTTTGGGGGTTTTTGCCTTGATCTGTAAACTATGATGAACTCCTTGCTGAAGAGAGCTAGTTTTGTTTGAAGAGACTGTTGTATGAGACCGTTGCACCAGCAAAAGTCTTTGCTGTGTTTCTCTGCCAGATAAAGGAGTGAGCCCAGAGGAAAAC
Organism: Nipponia nippon; assembly: GCF_047370975.1. NCBI lineage: Eukaryota > Metazoa > Chordata > Aves > Pelecaniformes > Threskiornithidae > Nipponia > Nipponia nippon. Next base: position 10,960,550 of record NW_028262391.1, read on the forward strand.
TATTTTTAATGCTAAACGTCATCTGTTGCACAGCTTCACTTTGTGTCTGTCCATAGCCCTGACTTCTGATGGAGGAAAACCACTTTGAGTTCCCTGTCTTGCAAATTAATTCAGGCTTGAGCTAAGCCAGGTGCAAATCCCTTCTAGATGGTGGGAGGGAGCAGGGGGAAGGGAGGGAGTGCCAAGCGCAGTCAGGCTGGGCGATGGAAGCGTGTGCGTGCTGTATTGTGCTGGAGAAGGAGGTCCTGCAGTATCCTGGTGTGTTCCCACTTCCCCTTGTTGGCAGCTGGCAAGGACTGGCTTAATTTAGCAAGATAAGGAAGGCCTTAAGCACTTGGTTAGATAATTTAAACAAGGGAGTTACTGAATCAGAAAGAACTGAAGACCCAGACTGGCTAAACATACATTTGCCCATCGTATGGTGCAGAGCACCCCACAGCGCATGGTTTCTTGGTGTTTCCCTGAAGTGTTACTGATACAAACAGCAGCACCTTCTTGGGGCGAGTGACTGCGAGCAGTGGAGGGTGACTTCCATGAAAACTGAAACTTGGGATGTAGTTTCTCATGTGCTAGGGTAGAACATGTAAGCCAGTGCTGCCGTTCTCGTCTTCTCTATGCACTGCTATCACGTGAATGGTATGAATATTTAATGCTGCCATGTGGTGGGACCAGCTGAACTGATCCAGGTTAAAACTAACCCAGCCAAAAGGCAGCAGCCTTAACCCAGAGGACAGAGGAGTTCTCACCTCAGTGTATCTTGTCACTGAATGTGTATACCAGCATGAACAAAGAGGGAGAATTGGGTGGCCAGGAGGAGACATGAAAGTAGTGCCTGCTTTGGAGGCATGCAAGTGGAGCTATATCCTCAAGCAAGACTCCCTGCAGAAAGGGAGTGAAATACAGACAGGGAACTGCATGACCAAGCTGCCTTTCTTTTCAGAACTTAAGCTGTTCGGTAAGGAAGCTTGAAAGGTGTGTTGTGACAGTGTACCATGCTGGGAGACTCAGTGCCTCCAAGGAAGACCCTTATTTTTTGTGCAAGTTGCCTCGTTGATGGATATTTTTCATTGCATGGGAATGTGTTGGAGCACTGGACCATAGGTCGTCCTTTCCTGAAACATGGTGCCTACTGCTGGTTGGTAGGAATCCATCTTCCTCTATATGAGAGGCTGGGAGGAGTCTTTAATCATGATCCCTTTATCAGTGGCATCAGTAAAAGGACAGTATTTCTGTGAACTTTGCGTTTAACGGGAACATGGGTGCTTTGAAGCAAGTGCATATGTGTACCAGATCATTCGAGGGGAGGGGGCTTGCTTTTGAATCTGCTTGCTGCCTTGTGAACTGGGGAACAGGGTGGGGAAAGACGCATGTTGGAGAGTACTTCTCATGTGCTTTCTTGTTATCTAGAGGTTTGCTGACAAGTGTTTCTGTTGGTTATGGGGCAGTACAGAGGAGTTGCACTTGAGTATCCAGCTGTGAACACACCAGTGAGAGGCCTCTGGAAAAAAAAAGGAGGGGAAATTGAAAGCAGAGCTAATGTAAGCAAAGTGTGTTGGTGCAGGGTTGAAATTAATCACAGGCAGTCAGAATCTCAGACTCTGTAATGGTGTATCCTGTGAAACTGGACTAATTAACTCCTCCTTGAGAATGTCTTTGATGCCTTAAAGGAGATGGACTCCATAATCTGTAGTCATTTTACCAGTTCTTAAAACATTCAGAACTATGTAGAGTGTTTTTATTATGAGAGGCACATTTATGTGGATGTAGTTATGGCTGTTAGCAATGCCGTTAATGTGATCTTCAGAATTTTATAAATCACTCTGAACTGGTTTGGCTGATGCTTAAATTTCACGACTTGTTCCGAAGAGATTGTCTCGCCCTGCTGATTTATATAAATAGTCCCAGAACTGGTGAAGCCTCCATCTCGTGTGTGACAAATTTAAGCTACCTGAGTTGTAATAAACCTTAAACACAATTGGAAATAAATTATTAGTTTCCATTTTGTTTGCTTTAATCTATAGTTTAAAATGACTGTGCAGCTGATATAAATCAAAAAAATGCAAAATGTGGCCTTGGTTCTGCAAGGTACGTAGAGAAATGCCTACTGCTAAGCTGTTAGATACTTGGAGAATGGAGGCTGGACCTTTGTGCTGTCTAATGTGCTGCTGCTCCATTCTTACCTGGCCCTCTGGAGTGTGAAGGTGATATTTTGAATGTTTCACTTGCACTGATTACTGAGCCAGACAGGCTTGCAAAGAGTTGATGGCTTGTGTTGAATCTCTAGCATAATGCTTAACCTATCTTTACTTGCTCAGAGTTTTGATTGGCATTATCTACTGTAGCATTTATTCGAGTCGATGTGAAAATTTAAACCTTGGGAAGTGACGTAGACTTAACTCCACCGAGCGACAGTGTGGTTTGTGGGTGTGTTCTTGCATCAAATGAAGCCCATGTTCCTGTGAAGTAATAAAATTGAGTCTCTAAAATTGAGACCCTATTTTCTTTCAGCAGTTTGGTTTCATTTTAATTTTAAAAGCAACTGATGTGATGGTTGAGGGAATGTTTGTAGCAGCTTGTTTTGGGATCTGTGTTATTAGGAGAAGCCTCTCCAGTTGATTAGTTCAATAACTCTGAACTGTACGCTAATGATGCTCTCTGTTGCGTGGCACCGCAGTGATATAACTTACAGTGGTTTGAGCTCTGACAACATACAAGATTGGAGGTGTCGCATGTTCCATAAATAAGGGTGGAAATCTTGCGTTAGACACTTTCTACTAAGGCGGCATTTAAAAAACACAGATCTGTCAACAGAACAGGTAGAACTTAAATTACTTTTCTAGATCAAACTAAATTAATGCCCTTCTTGTATCACTTGTTGATTTAGCTATGTAACTATAGAGTTAAATCTTGTCTTTGCTGAATTTCGCAAAGCCATACAGCTTGTGAATTTGTGATAATGGGGGGAACGAAGGCTTAGCGAATGTCTCTTTAAGCTATTAATCATGAGGCTGGCGACATCATTGTCTTTATTACATTCATAATTTAAAAATCCTATCATGGAGGAGGAAACATAGATGCTTGTTAAATATATTCTTTCAGTGGAAAGTGCTAAGAAATCAGATCGTTAAAGTACAGAATCATAAGAGACACTAGAGCCTTGCCAGGAACAATAATTACTATTTATATGTAATAGGCATTGGGAGGGAGAGAGATGAGTCTGGTTTGTTTGTGCCTGAACTTAATGGATTTTATGAGAAACCAACTAGAAGGATTTGGGGATTCAATTTCGTTTTAAGAGCATGTAATATTACAAACTATAGAGCTAAAAACTGTTGCAAACCGAGCGAAATATCTTGAGAAATCAACTGGTTTGTTGTCTCTCAACCCAACTAAGCAAAACATGTGCAAAGCAGCTCCTGCTGGAAATTCTGATGAGTTCTTATTCTTAATTTTTGTGTTTGATTTCAGCTTTGCTGGTAACTCATCTCCCCTAACACAGCACTTTCTTGAGGTTGCAGACCTTACCTAATGCTGAGGTTACCTGGGGCTCTTTACGGTCAACTTTGGGAAGCGCCCAGGAGGAGAAAGGATCAAAAAGCTGTTGGGGTATCTGTTTGCTCTGCCTTGTGATAAATGTGTCGTGGGAGGAAAGGCAGGGGAGAAACTGAGCTTTAAATAAGATGTATTTAACTGGATAATGTGGGTCAGGTCATGTTTATGGTACGTGAGCTTGATATAGACAAGGAGCCATCTTGTTTATGAAAACTTTGCGATGAGTGGGAGAGGAATGTGGGGAAGAGACGCCTTCTGCAGGGACGATTGCTCGGCTATGCACATAGGGACGCTATGTCTCGCTTCAAGCCCATGCATTTTAGATCAACTTAATGCAGGCAGCAGCTGCAGCAAAGGAAGAAACTCCCTCCGCAGCATTCAGCTGAACATCACGTTTGTTTAGGACTGTCGTGGCTTGACAATTTATCCTCAGCATCTCTGACAGCTCCAACCTATTGAAAAGCAGACAAGCGTGCTTCTGCTCCGCTGCAAACACTAGGGCTGCCCAAAGGCCCTTACAGATTAAGTCGATTCGAGCTCACCTTTCAGTTCCTGGCTTCTTTGGGGTTTCAGGGTTGAGGTTTTTTTGTTTTTAAAGAAGTCTGAGGTACAGAGAAGTTTTAAAATGCAGCTTCAATAAGTATATCCCCTTCTCATTCAGGAAAATTGTCTTTGGAGACCTGCTTTCAGTTTTGCATACTGAAACGCTTCTGTTTCTCGTGCAATTAGTACAAGGCAGCAATCTTTAAATGCTGCTATTAATGCGCAGAAAAGAGACTTCAGGGCTTAATTTTTGGCAGAGTTTTGTTTTGTCCTCTGGTGGATCATGCTTCAGATGAATGGTTTTTTTTCCTTTAAAACATAAATATAGCTAAAAGATGCTGAAAAGCTTTAGGATAATGAAATGCAATGCCTTAAATTTATGCCTGCTTAGGATTCCTGTAGACACTTGGTTGTCCCCAGACAGGATGCCCAGTCTTTAGAAGGGACCGAGATGTACGTTCAGAGGATCAGTGCTATTTAGAAAACAGGGACTGTACAGGTTCAGTTCCCAAAATCACTATTTGGTCATTTTACCACAACGTACGATAGAAACTGAGCATTTAGGTCCTGGTGAAGTTCTTGGCAGGGCTGTAGCTCGTGACCTGTCGTGTGGCGTTGGGGGTACCCTGGGTGCAGCCTGAGTCAGATGGTTCTTCCCGGGGTACTTTTTGACCACCAGATGTCACGCAAGGACCATCAGAACAGCGTGTGCTGCTGCACGCTCCAGCTCCCTGCTCATGGATTGACCAAGCCATGATGTCTTCTGGTTGCGTGTTGTCTGCCACGTTGGTTGTTGTCTTCTCGCGTGTTTCTCGGCAAAGTCTGCACTGCACTTGCAAAAAGAATGTGTATGTTAAACCAAACGCCCCCCGCCCCCTTCCATCCGGCATCAAATCCACTGAAAATCCCTCTGTATCAAACATGTAAGTATTTGGCACGATTACTCCGGAGTCCCATCAATTTTACAAATTGGCCGAAACATTTTTTGGTAGAGAAGTCTTGCATACCAGAAGTCTTGAGTCTGATCAAACTGCTGCCCTAGTATAGATCATGACTGTTATTTTTATAACTCTGTATTACCATGGCAAATGCTGGGGGCGGGGGAGGGGAGAAACCACATCAGTAGCAACTTCTGTCTGATTTGTGGTCATATGCTTATAACTTGACATGGTTTTGCAAATAACTGAACAAAACCAGGAATTCGTTTAGGGGGGAAAAAAGCCCAAAACGCCAAAAAAACTGCCGCATCAAATATCTTGTGCGGAGAGTCTGACTTGCTCACAATTTGGATCTTTTAATGGAAAATGGTTCAGAGCAGGAATGGGAACCAGTTGCCCTCTGTTAGGCAATTGGGGCTGTGCTGTGGCTGTCAGCCACTGCCGAGCGCTGTGACAGCCTCGGGGCCATGAATTTTTTGGAATTTTTATTTAATTGCTAGTGTCTGCTCAGCCTTTATCCTAAATTTAGTAACCTTCAGTGCTGTTTTTTCTCTGCAATACCTTTACAAACACCCATATAATCTGATCTCTAATTTTAAAGCCATCTGTCATTTTTGAGCTGTATATTTTCCAGCTTTAAATGTCTTGTTGAAGGAAAATTTAAATTCAAGGCCTACTGAAAATGCACTTTTTTCTTTAAATTATTCATTGGTTAAAACGTCTTTGAACTTGTGCTTGTGTAGCTGGTGAGACTAGGGGGGCAGATGGTGGGATGGGATATCTGGTTAGTCCGTGCACCGATGCCATATACCTGCACTGCTGGGCTTTGCTGCCGAGCCCCAGCGGTGGGAGCTTGCTGCATCGACACCGCACCGTGAGACCAACCTTCAGGGGTGTCCCCTGTCTGTCACGTGCCATCCTGTTCACTAGGTGGCATTGCTTCCTAGTCTAAAAACTTCATTAATTATGCTAATCCACGCGGTGGACAGGAAGTGAACCGCAGTGCGATAGCTTTGCCCTTGTATCCTCTTTATTCCATCTACTTTGCTGATGGGATTTCATGGGATGACAGACCTGCAGCATCCTCATCCCTGTTGGTGAAGTTCTGGGTCCAGGGAAGGCTTTGGCTTGGAAAACTTCAAAAAGCCCATTGCGAAAATACTGCACATACTGACCTTGCTGTTGGTAGCCAGCTCCATGGTCCCAGATCCATCAAAGTCATTGCCCTCCTCAAGTTGTTGACCTGGTTTATCATCTTTACTAAAAAATGTTAAAGTAACGTACTTGCTGCGTAGGGTAGCTGGAGCCAGGTTGGTGAAGTCCTGCCTGTCCTAGAGTGGGAGCTGAGTGTGTTGACGTGGGGATCCTTTCCAACATCTGGCCAGCCATGGAGGCAGTAGGAGAGCAAGGTGCTCTGGACAGCAATGAGCTACTGCCCATCACTTGGGTGTTTTGTCAGAAACTTGTTCATTTGTTTCCCAAGTAGCCTTGTTATTTTACGTTCGCCTGCTCTTCCCTGCCTCCCTCCCTCCCTCCTACTCTTAGCATTAATGATCAGATCAGTCAACTAAGGGCTGAAACATGGTGGCTTTAAGATGCCAACGGGAATTAATTGGAGCCTTTGGTAGGGTTTAAAACGAGGAGAGGAATTTTGGCTTTACAGGCTCATTTTAATACCAGGAATACTTGGTTTGTCCATGGGACACATCAAGAAGGAAGACTGCAAGGTCTCTGTGAGGTGTAGCTCTCACCTCCGTAGGTGCCAGGCGCCGGGGGTGTGAAGTTGCAGGAACCTGCCAGGCTGAGAAGTGCCAAACCCGCTGGAGGCGACGGATGCAAAGCGTGGCCGAGAGCAGGGTGCTGCCCTCCCAGGAAGGTGGTGGTGCCGCTTCCCAGCCGTTTTGTAAGTACCTTCCAGCCCTAAATTTCAAGAGTACTTCTTAGCTTGCAATACTGATGGTCTCTTCCCTTTGCAAACCGTGGCGGTGTAACATCTGAGTTTAGACCTCCTGATGCAGCTCAGTTCTGAGCTGGGCAGGACAGTGGTGTCTCACCTGATGCTGGAGCCACACTGGGCTCAAGCATACCCTCACCTTGCTCTGATGAAAATACAAGATAAAGTAGTTTTTGAACATGACTTTTCATGAATGAGCAAGATAAAAATAAATGTAAATCGAAGATCCTGTTTCTCATGTGTATTTTATTAAAAGCTACAGAGTTGTTCATTCTTGCTGTGTAGTATAATTGCTAAAACATGATTTGTAACCAAATATAGCTGCTTGCATTAAATATGGCACTACTTCTTACTAGGGAGGATGATATGGTGAAGGAATGCTCATTTAAACAATTACATAGTTCAATTTTTGTATTCAAAACCTTAGCTTTTTCACTTTTAAAAAAGTGAGTGTAACCTTTAGATGTTTAATTTTGTTGAACTGCAGTTGGATGAAGAATGGTATGCAATTAAAATAAACAATATACTTTTAAAACTGGTTAAATACAGAAATGAAGCTTGTCAAACCATCTTTTGCATTTCGAAGTGATTGAGTAAAAAGTAATGACTGTGAAAGATTCTGGTCACAACAGGACAAGGATGCCTTTCATCAGGTGTCCAGGGCCTCTGTAGCCATGGAGAGGATTTCCAAAAGTCACTTATGAGAGACCAAGGGCTTACGTTTACTGGTTCAGTACCTACAGCTTTTTGAAATGGTTCATGTGGCTTTTTTTCCTCTGGAATTCTAGAATTTGTAGCTCTTATCCTTCCATAGCGGACTCAAATTTGCTGGGTGAGCAAGGACGGGAAGACTCCCTGGTTTCCCAGTTCCTTCTGAGCTGGGCTGGGTGAAGATCACCTTGCCCTACCCTTGGTAGCTGGACTGGAAACTGGTGGCATTAGGAGATGAGGTGTGACAAAATGTGCAGATATTTACACTGAAGTATATAAATTCATCCTTTGTTCCAGTCTAAAGACTGACATGATGTTTCAGTGTGGGATGCAATGCACTTAAGTAACCAAAGTTAGCTGTATTCTAAAGATGCTGCTTTCTGATTTTGTAACCCATTAAAAATCCCACGTCCCTGAAACTATGACGACTGAGGAGTGAAGGCAGCATATCTATTTATTTAGGTAATAGATTACACTTAAGTTTTTGTGTGCTGTTGCATGCAACTTTAGAAAGAGGTTATTTTTTAAAATTATATGTGAATGTTTGACTCAAATCACCTGAAGTTAGCCTTTTTTTAAAATCTAGTTCTCAATGACCTGAGAGAAGACAGTGAAGGCTGCAAGTTGGTTGCTGTTGTGCTATACATGGCACAGTTCCCGTGGCCTCCTCGTTTCTCTCTTGCCCTTGGCCGAAGGTTTAAACGTTTGCTGGCTGAAGCTCGGTGTCGACTAGAGAGGCAATGTGTTGTGGCAGTCCTAGAGTGCAGGAAAATGCCTTTTCAAGCCTCTTCTCTGAGGTTTCCCAGGGACTTCAAGAGCCAGTTGTATGTCCACATCTTTAATTCCTAAGGACCCCTCTTGTGAGAGCTAGATATAAGCTGTTTCAGAGATGTGTCTAAAAATCAATAGTCCTGGAAAAGAGTAAACAAGTTCCCTCTGGTTTGAGATGAACGCCTCCACGAGCCTGCGAATGGCTCTGGGGAGGACCATCAAAACTATCCTCGGCCCCACCCCAGTGCCAGGGTTTTCCTCTGGGGAAAAAGAACAATTACATTTAATTTGAAATGCTCTGAGGAAGGGGTAACTTTTATTAGAATTGGAATTAAAATTAGATTTTTTTAGAGTCAGTGGAAAGTCTTGTATAGTTTCGGGCTCATCTAAAAAAAAACATTGAGTATGGTTAGGTGTCTCCAAAGTCACGCTTCTGAAAGCTCATTCAACAAAATGCTTAAAGATTTTATTTCTGTCCCAAAGGTGAAAGAAAACAACTTGAAAATGTCAGAAATGCTGTTACCTGACGAGCTCTATTTTTTGTAAGGTCAAGAAAAAATGATGGATACTGTAACAAGTGTTTGTGCTGTTACCTTTTAAAATATATATGTGATGCTCAAGTTCATAAACATAGCGTGTGCCTTTTAGAAGCTAAAAAATAGCAGCGGAAAGCAGGAGTCCTTGGTCTGTTCCTCCTTGTTCCTTCTGAAATTGATTTTTGTTTTAAGTTCTTCTGGTGTAAATAATTTTAATGAAAAGGAGAAAATTGCTAGGTGGAGTTTATCATCTGGAATATATAGGCTTAGATGGTTTCTTGAAATACAGAAGACAGGTGAGCAGAGCTCTGGGTGCCCTGGAGAAATAGTACCAAACCCTTTAAAAAGAAAATTAAAACAAAAAAAGCACAGTTGATACCCTGCAAGTAGGCTGACCTGGTGCAACTCCAGGTGAGCGGGCTGGGGCTGTCGTGGTTCGGGCATTGCACAGCCGGGTTGCACCCGAGTGTTTGACAGCGGTTGCAGCTGAACGGCAGGACGGCGGCAGGCGGGAGGCTGCAGCTGTGCCCTCTGGCCGTGGGAGATGCTGCAGGGGCCAGACCCCTCTAAGCAGGGGGCAGAGAGCGGGGTGAGAAGGCTTAATCCTCCTCACTTCATTTTTTCAAAACTGTGATCCCAAGAGATGGGGGAAGCACGTGTTTGTGGAGAGGAGGGGGAATAAGGGGACTTGAGCAAGGTCATGATCCATCCCGTGGGGATGTCCAAAGATTACAGGTCCTGCTCAGCAGAGTTATTTGTGTTTGGTCGTAAATTAATCCAATTCCTTGCTTAGATTAGGTCGCCTGTTCAAAGGAATTTCTTCTATACAGCACCTTTCTAATGGGGCTGTGTGAAATGGTGCTTTTGGTGATTTCAGGGTGATACATCCAAACTCCTGCCCTAATCAGTAGGGACCGAGTTAGTTGTCAGACATGGTGTCTCTGGGAGAGAGGGTTCTTGGGAAAGCGAGGGTGCTGAGCCTGTAACGTTATTACTGTTGCCTGCCCTCCTGGGCAGGGTGGACGATCCTGTCCCAGCCCCAGGACTGGGTGAAATTAGAGACAGCTTTTCTTCTCTTAACTCATAGCTTAACAGCACCTGATGGTATCATCTGCTAGCAAGACTGCAGCCGCTGTAAGTCTGGACCGAGGTATGAACATCCAGCTTTGGTCCAGCTCCTTCCTTGGTGACAACGGGAACTTGAGTGCGTGTCCTGTGAGGACCAGGCTGCTCCTGCCCCCTCTTCGCCTTCTCTCTTGTGCTCACGCTTGTTCTGTGCTCCTGTTTTCGTCCGTCTCTGCAGCTCTGATAAACATATATAGGTTTGAAGGAAAACCAGAGAGAAGAGGAAACACTTGAGCTAGGTAGGTCCCAGCCTGTCTCCTTCCAGGAGAGGGCTGCATGCAGGAATGCGTGTGTCTGCAGAGCTTTGTGCTGTCAGAAAAGCTCTTTGTGCTTTTGCTCTTTACTGCTGGGGCAGCCCCGGAGGTGGTGGTTCAAAATTTAGCTTGTGTGTTTCTTGCCCCACTCCCCCTCGCCTTCATCATGGTCCCATAGAGCATCCTCACCCTCCTGCTCCTCCATGCCCAGCCTTTCAGGGGCTGGTACAGATACAGCTCCCAGCCCTGGTCGTTCCCCCCAGTCATTTGGATTACCCTGCTCTGGTCCTCTCCCTGGTCACCTCCGCGTGGGTTCAGCACAACGCTGCCCAGGACTGCGGTGATGAGCCTAGTCTGGGTCACATTTCTGCCTGTGCCTCTGCCATCGGCGTGGCGGGGACCATCCCTAAGGCCTTGCGGCAGCAAACAGGAATCTCTGCTGACTCCAGCGGGCATTAGAGGGGGTCCGTAATGCTTTGCAGACCAATTTTCTCTCTGTTATTGTTTTAAACTCCCTGTTAGCCATTCCTGCTTCCCAGGTTTCCGCGTGTTTCAAATTATTTTCCCCAGAGGCATCGACGGCATTTTTCCAAATTGAATCTCATTTATTTTCTACCCAGGTTTCCAATCTCTCTGGGGCCCTTTGTATTATTTCTCGGTCCGCACTGCCGTGTACAATATATCCTAATTTAGTATCATCTGTGAATTATATTACTATGCCCTTTAGTTCCTCTTCTATTTAATGAAGATATTTCCAAGAAAAAAAAAATCTAAACTACATTTTTAAAATACGAAGGTAGAGTCTTAAAAACTCCTTTGTGGGTTTCCAATATGAATTCTAAATCTTTTTCAAAGGAATCTTCAGCATTTTAAAGAGAAATTAAAACCTTCAAAATATCAGAGTTGGTAAGTGTAAAAATTAATCAGTTTTTCAATTATCTGAGACCTCTGTCCCCGTATAGCGAGCTCTGCATAGTACAGTCTCCAAGGGTGACAGAGACACCATCTATGTATTTGCAGCAGATTTTTTTTTTAAACCAGCACCAAACATATGTTTGAATTTCTCAATAAATTTGTTCACTTTCCCTTCCTGACCTTTTCAGGTTTGCTCTCTGTGGCTGTTCTAGCAAACATGTACACGGGCAGGAATGATGCTGAAGCAGCATATTTTAATGCAAACTGTGCAGGCTTATTCATAGGAAGCGATTTTCAAATTCATAATCATGAATATTTGCACTGTAAGGTTGATTCTGTTGTGAGCTTTTTATTTTAAGCTAAGAAGTGCTGCCTATTGGTGCCAGGCTGGGAGAGCATCATGCCTTCGTGACAGGGAACGAGCCATGCTATGGAAGCTGTATGTCCTATCAAAACAGCTCAGATTTCCGACTGTGAATAGGGAAATAGCATTGGCAGCAGGCAATTTGCTGGAGATGTGTCCTGAAATATTTGCTGCATAATTTCTAGCAATGAGCAATTTCATGGAGACTATGATCTGCTTGTGAAGAGAAATAAGGTGTAAATTGGATGAATAAATTGTTCTCTGCAAATGGTTTGCTATCTCTAGAGGACTTTTCTCCTCTTTGAGAAGCGCTGCAGCTCACTGGTGTCTTCAATCCTCTGTGTATTGGCAGTTTGACCCTGCGTGCAAACTAATGCTGGGGAGAGGCATCTCAGCTGCCCGGTACTTGGGCATGTGCTGACTGTACTAACCCCCCAACAGGCTGTCTCGGCAGCATGCTCCCCGGGGACCCGCACCCCTCAGGTGTCAGTAGCCACGCCGAGCCGGGCTGCGGATGTTGCCAGCAGTCAATCGGGGGGTCACCAACTGCTGGGAAAATTCCTGCTCTGTTTTCTCCTTGAGAACATGTGAGCTACGGGAATATGTGCAAATCGGGACAGGTAGCGCTGTGCGTCTTCGCTGCCCTTGGGGAGCAAGGAGGGCTGGTGTTGGAGCCTGCAAGCTGTCCTCCGGTGCCTTGGCTTACCGGCTTTGCTGCCTGCATTTCTCTGTCCCGCTTAGATGGGTTTTGCTTTGTTTCAGCATTACAAAATGAGCCTTGTTCTCTGCAGATGTAGGGACTTCCCCAGGGATGAGGAATCCCCCAGCTCCTGGGGCTGTGCCACCGGTGCTGTGCCACCGACGTCCCTGCCGCCTCCGAGGGCTGGGTCGGGGATGCTCCGGGTGGAGCCGCCAGCTCACTGCCGCGCTGGTGTGCAGCAGCTGTAGGAAATTAGAGGAGCCTTGGGGCTATTCTGGGAAACACCAAGGGAGATTCCCGAGGTTTCTGGAGCAGAAAACTGGCTCAGAGCTGCCTGCTTCCATGCCAGGCAGGGCTGATGTGGAGCTGGGCACGGAGCCCTGCAAAGTGAAGGATCCCGCAGACAAAACAACGGGATCTCGCAGAAACGATGCAGAGTCGGGGACCGCCGAGACGAGTGATGGTGGGTCTGGCCCTGGTGCTCATGGACTGCAAGGTAGGCTCCAGAGGGGATGGCTGGGATGTCCCTCGCGTGGCACGCAGCTGGGTGTGCGGGGCCCAATGGCTGATTTGGGACAGGGGCTGTAGGATATCGCATGCCTGTCTCCTAGGTCGGAGAAGATAAAACTGCTGCATTGCTTCAAAGGGTTTCAAAGGCAGTAAAGATAAAACCTTGCCCTGTTCACCATTACTTTGTGGAAACTTTAGCCCTCGGGACTTTTCCATCTCTGTTTCTGACCCTTGCCTGAAGAGAGGTGCCTGGCTTAAAAAAAAATACCTGCTCATCTTGTGAACGGGGGCATCGTTCCCTTTAATTTCACCTGAGCAGATGAGAGCCCGATTGCTCGTCCCCCACGCTAACCCCATGGAGCAAAAACCTTCCAGAAAGAGGGTCTAAAAGCCACATAATACGAAGTGGTATTGTTTACACTGGGACTCCTACATGAGCACATACAGGTGTGGAAAATGCTGGGTCCAGCTATTTCCTTGGTAGCTTCAGGTCTGATGAAGCTGTGCTTCGTTTGTTATACCTGAAGGCTAGGTCCACCTTTTGTCACTGAAACCGCCTTGGTCATGATGGGAGGCTCCAGCTTGGTGGGAGGCGTTGCGTTACTTAAGCAAGTGTTGCGAGAGTGGCACGTCTTTGGGGAACAGCGGTGGCTTCATCCCGGGGGACAGACCCAGACCTGTCCTCCCCCTCCCGCACCATGGGCCAATACAGAGTTCTCTGACCAAGCGTCCTTCCTCCCCTTTATCAATAATTTTAATCGTTTTAATAACGTCCCCGTGCACGGATAGGATTACGATTAGAAAATGTCAGAGCCTTGTTATCATCTAATTAGAGTCACATTTCAGCAGAATAGAAAGGAAAATCTTCAAGCGCTGCCTTATGCAGTGAAATGGGAAGAAAGTGATGATTTAAACCAGCTGCAGGCCGAACCCCGGCTGCAGTCCCGCCTGAGACGTGGGGCACGGCGCAGGACAAGGCGATGGTCCCTGGTCAGAGCCCTCCGAAGCAATCAGTGCAAACTGCTCCCAGATCTCTTTTGCAAAGCGAAAAACTCCGGCGCGGTCCAGTAAAAACAATCAGGCTGTCAAGTTTGCCGTCTAACAGCTGAGGGGGTCAGAGCAGCAACACAACACAAACCAAAATAAACACCACCTCGCTCTGCCAAAAAGCCTTTATCACTCTTCTGGGAGAGAGGGAGGCACTTTCAGATGGCTTTAACTTTTTTCATTTTTTTTTGTTTGTTTTTCTATGCTTAAATGTGAGCGGAGAGCTAGGATCTCTTCCCACCCTTCTCCTAATGCCATTATGGCAGGCAGAGGTACATGGGGTTTTGTTCGCTGAGGAGAGCCTCTTTGTTTGCCTTTTGCGAGGAGGAGGTTGGAAAGGCGGCGGGGAGAGCGGGTGTGCGCGGCCCCTTAACCCCTTGGAAGCTGCCTGGGGGTTTGCTTTGGCTTGGCTCGTCCTCTGGCCTTTGCAGCACATCCCAGAGAGCATCCCGTTTGGGGAGGAGGATGCGTGGCCGTGGTGGGGACCCAGGGCCCTGCTGCAATGCTGGAGTACTGGTGTCTGCGTGGGATTCACGGTGGCACGGTGCCTGGTGGAGGGGATTCTCGGCTCCTCCAGGTTTAATGGCCCCGAGCGCTGCAGCAAAGCATGAGCAATATTGCAAAGTGTTATTCTGTGTACAAATAAGGTTTCACAAAGTGCCGCGGCTGCTTTGCAGCCCAGCCAGCCGCAGGGAGGACGATGCATATGCTGGCCCCTTGGTCCCTCCATGCAGAGCCCCCTTTGGCAGCCGCCCCACTGGGATGCTCCCCGCCAGCATGCCCGGGGAGGTAACGTCTGGCAGCAAAACAGGGTGGCCATGGGGGAGCCATAGAACCCGAACCCGCTGCAGCTGTGAGCCCGAGCCCTGGCATGGGCACTGGGAGCTGGGGGTTGCAGTCCTGCTGTCATCCTTACGGGACGAGCAGAGCTGCATGTGCTTGGCCAGATTGCAGGGTGGGGGGAGAAAAATGGAGCATTTCCCTCAAAAGTAGTGCCTGATCGTGCCTCACCCCACTCCATAGGGATGTGCACCTCGAAACTCAAAGCGTTTCGGTGCTTTGCTGTGGGGAAGCAGGACCTTTGATTCCCCATGGGTTTAGCAACCTGAACACCTCTAAGGGTCTGGGCTTAAGCACCCTCCCCAGGGCCAAAACATCTCCTCCTTGTTATTCTTGCCTTTGGGAGGCTGTGGAAGGAGCAGGAGGACCACGGCCACCTGCTTTCGCGCTGCTCGCCTGAGGCTCACCAGCATTACACCGGCATTTTGTGCCGGGAGCACCTGCCATGCAGAGGGGGCCAGACCCTGGCACCGACCAGCTCCACGTAATAAACAACAACAGTAAAAATAGTTATCGCTTAAATAGCGCTTCACATCGTCGGGATGCTGTAAAACCCTGACTGCTTAATTACAAGCCACTTTCTTGACGTTTGCAGTGAACAAAAATTTTTGGTCTCGGAGGAAAATGTATTTTCTGGTGCCAAGAGCTACACACGGCTGGGCCAGCAGCTCTGCCGGGGAGCAGGACGAGGCCACATCGGATGCAATTACAGCTCAGGTGTTGGAGGGTCTCAGCCCGTGGCCGGAGGCTGTTTCTGAGCCAAAACCCGGCCCTGCCTTCCCTGTGTCACCGCTTTGTGTCCACCTTTGAAACTCCTGACATTTTGGGACTTGCTATATTTAAACAGGCGGATAGTTCAGCCGTGGCCAGGAACCTGCATCTGACAGTGACGGCGATTGAGAGTGGCACTGGGCTGCCCCCGCCACGCCGGGGGCCAGCGGTGGCATTTCTGCCAGGCAGAGCTCCCCCCTTCCCAATTAGGGACGCTGCTAATTTTAAACGAGCTGCTGCCACCAAGTAGGAGCACTTTAAAATATCATCCAGCCAAAGTGTCTTTTGTGAGAGCCGGGGGTCAAGCGTGAAGTGGACCCGAGTCTCTGGTCCCTGACGTTTTGGGGCAGGGAGAGCCCTTCCCCTCTGCAAGCTGGAGTGGGCAGATTTGGGAGAGGAGGATTTTCTTCGGATCAGTGTTTTCCAGAGCTTGGGGAGGGAGAGGGGGGTTTCTTTAATCAAAATGAAAACCATCTCTGATTTCATTTTAAAGCATGCTAAAAATGTTTCATTTGACCTGATGCACAGCGTTGCATTTCATTTTGCGTTTTAATTAATTTTGTGATCCTTTAATTAGGCTAATTTCAAAGAAAAAATGTCTCTCTCAAAACTGGAAGTCAAAACATTTTGAAGATCATCTCTGCCTCTGAAACACTGCTTAAAAGCATTAGACACTCTGCTCTCTTTCTAGAAACCCAGGTTAATTCCTGCCTTTACAAAGTTTCCAAATGCCTTGGGAGTTAAACCTAAGGAGTGCTTTAAAAAAAGGCCCTTGTTCCTCAGAAAGTGAGCACTGCAGCCTGTGATCCAAGGATGAAAGGGGAGCGGGTCTCATCTCAGACCTTTCTTACTCCTGAAAAAATTCAGGGTATTGAATAGAGGGAGCTGGAGCCCCTCGCTGGACGAGGCCCCTGTGACTTTAATTGGTTGAGGAAACTCCAGCAATGGCAAAATCTCCCACTGCCCGAGTTGTTACTCAGTAAGAGGACACAGCACAGGACCCAGGATGGAGCCTCTTGAGATGTTTCCTGCTGAATAGGCTTTTGTCCCTCTGTATTGCTTAGCTGCTGCAGTGGGCTGTGAATTTGAGGATGAGTCCACGTGGAGAGCCTTCGGCTCGGTAGCCAGAGGGCTGAGCCTCTGCCAGCTCCAGCTTCAAGCCCCGTTGGCACTGCAAGTATCCAAGGTCATCTGACAGTTTCTCAGATCTTAGTTTTGCTTTAACGCATAGCCTTTGTCAGTCAATTAACAAAATAGAATCACAGGCTTTAAAATACGTATATGTTTATGTAGTATTATGGCCAGTAAATCCCACTCTGAGGTCCCATGGCTTTCCCAGAGCCAGCTGGGCACACCTCAGCTCGATGCGTTCCTACTGTGTAGAGGCAAAAAGAATTAATTATTTAGAGAAAAGTGTTAAAAATCTGAATGGACTGCTATAGCTGCACCACAGGCTCAGGGGACAGATGCTCGGCTGCTGCTCTCATGCTGTCCCTCAGCACACAAGAATTGCCAGTTCCAGTATGAAGGAGACCTTCAGACCCCACTGAGCCTTAAATGAGGAAACCATCCATCTGCTGACCACCAGCAGAGCTCAGGCACAGCAGGACTTCACCAGAAGAATCCCCTGCCCTGTACAGGTAAGTCTGTGTTTGTCACCCTGGGATGCTGCTCCCTGCTCGGTGCTCCGCCAAGGCAGCTCCAGACCCCTTGAGGTGTTTCTGAAGCTTGTGGTGGGTCTCATCTCCTTGGGCTCCAGGGACTGGTTGCATCTACCTGCCTAATGCCCACATAGGGAGAATGGGCTCACACGGACGCAGTCAGATACAACCTCCAACTCCACTGTATCCACTGCTCCCATTTAAAAAACTGCAGGTGATGGGAAGAAGGTGCCATCCTGGGGTGGAAGGACACCCGGCTGATGCCAAACCCATGAGATGAAGGAAACTAGAAAATTATTTGGGAATTTAGCAGCACTCTCGCCTCTGGAGGCTGTTATCACAGGGCTGGCAAGGTGGGCTATTGCTTTTTCTAGATCCCTTGCTGATGTTTCATGTATATGAAGTTCAGTTTATAATTGGATTGCTGGGTACTGATCCAACTTTGCATCGGGCAAAAGGTCTTGTTGGGACACTCAGAAAGTGGGCGATAGAGAAGCTGACCCCTGTTGTACATAGCTTTCCATATGCAATGTTGAAAGGAGAACAGGTACGAGATAAACCAACTGCTTTTGGGAAGTTTTATGGTTTGTTAGCAAGACGGGGGGCTGCGTTAGCAGGAGGTAACTTTACGCCATGCGCAGCGTGGCAGGGGCGCGCGAATGAACCCCAACCCTCTGCACAGACAAAGCTGTGTTTTACTGAACGTGAGCCTCTGGATTGACTCAACTGGTGGGAGCGTGTTTCCCTGTACCGCTGACCTGCTCCGAGCCAGCCCCCAGAGGCTTTTCTCCGTGTTCATATGCCTGGGTGTGTTTTCTCTGCTCAGATGATTAAAAGTCAGCACTCAGAGGCTCGCAGAACAAAACACTTTCCTTGAGATGGCATTTGCATTTGAAAGGCAGGATGGCTGTTCCAGGGACTTTGCTATTTCACAAACTTCTTCTGTAGAGTCTCCTGGCTCTGTTCTCGCAGTGCTTAATTTGGGGCTCCATGCTCTGATCCCAGCAACCTGCATCTGGCTTGAAGCCAGCCTTAATTGTCCTGTCTTGGGGTGGTTCAGAGAGCCGTCTAGCTCTGGCACAAATTACAGTGCTCGGAGGACGGTTGTAATTTCTGTCCTGCTGCCCCCAGTTCCTGGGAACTCTCCTGGCAATCAGCAAATGATATGACTCACGCTCAAGGAAGCCAGATCCACTCCAGCCTAGCATGATATTTTGATTAGTAAGAGGCTGGCATAAGAGCTGCGAGGTTCCTGCGTGTGTGCCAGCCTGCACACATTATTCCCCTGCTGCACCGGCCTCTCGCTGCTGTAGCTTTGGGGAGTGGGTAAGGGCACTGCGCTGGGGTGCACGCTTGCACCCCACCTTCCATGCGGTGGGGTGAGGAGCTTCTGCTGACCGGCCTCCCGGACCACCCCAGCTGGATGCTCGCAGCCGTGCTTTCCCTGCGGGACCGGGCTTGGTCCCCATGGGGCAGGTTTGGTTGGGCAAGCAGGGCTTCGGTGGCACAGCTTCATAACCCAGCCCTGCCTGGCCCCTCGTGTCATTGCACATGATTTTTATGGCTGGAAGTTGGGCTTTGTTTGCCTAGAAACCCGGGCAGTTTTGCAGGAGTGTGACCTAGGTCCCCAGATGTGTGGGCAAGATGGGAAGTTGCATAGGCCCACAGCTATATACGTGTGCGCGAGCTGGGATGTGCTTAGAAATGCAGGCTTTTATCAGCTGCGCCTACTTCTGGTTAATTTATCAACTGAGAAGCTCCATCTCGCTAAAAGTCTCATTTCCATATTCTTTCCAGATGGTCAAGATGCCACAGAGACAGTTTCTAAGTAAATAACTTGCTTCTTCACACAACCTACCGTCAGCTTCCCAACTAGCCGCCCCAGATGGCTGGAGAGCCCAAGATGGTACCTGGGTCGCGAAAGGAAGCGCCGAGTTGCATGAATAATAGAAACGGCGCGGCCGCAGCGTGGTGGAGCAAACGCTCTCCGTTTGCAGCTCCGGATCGGGGCTGAAGAGCTGCTGGAAAGCAGCAATGCCCCTTCCCCGTGCGTGGGTCCACGTCGGCGGGCTGGTGCGTGGGTGGCGCTTGGGGGTGCCCTGCAGAGGGTGGCTGTGCTGGGTGCCGCTGCGCGAGGCTCGGCGGCGATGCAAAGCTCCCGCTCTCGTACAGCACGGTTTTCTTTTTGCTGCTGCCTGATCACAAGTTGAAACCAAAAGGTTAAAAGCGTTTAATTATGCTGATGCTTTCCCAGCGGATTAAACAAGAGGATAAATAGACTACAGCGTGTTATTTTGGATTGGATTTTGTTTTTTAAACAAGGGGAGGGAGGCAGGAGGCTGCGGCTCCTTGGCAGCTGTCACACGTTTTGCTTTTGATGGTGTCAGTTGTGTCTGTTAGGAGGTGTTTCTCTTGCCACTGTCAGCATTTTCCGGGGGAGGCTGAATTCATTGATACAGTCTGTTTGCTGTCCACATATTCACAGTTCATGTGTTACATTTTACATAAAGTAAACTTAGCAAGGGGAAAACTAATTCTGCAATTCTTCAAAGCTAATGCACAGTAAATATATTCTGACACTGACAGGTATTTCTTATTAAATAGCTCTGAACTGCGGTACTAGGTTTTGCTTAAGTGGCATTATTCTCCTCCAGCAAAGACAGTTCATTTATTAGTCATTCTGAAAACCAAATAACAAATATTATTCTCTAAGCAAACTAAACAAACCATTTAAAAGGGGCCTGTCTGAAATGATTAAAGTACAGTGTCTGAAAAGCAGCTGACATTTTAGTGCCAAAATACCATATGGAGACTCAAGTGCTTTATTAACATCCTTTGACCTAAGCTGCAAAATCTCCCGACACCTTTGAGCATGGCGGAGCAGCCTTCCTGCGTGCAAGGGAGAGCGCGGAGGCAAATCTCTCTGCCAGTTCTTAAGATGTCATTTTGGCACACCGAAGAGCGAGGTGCAATAATTGAGGGGCTGGATGCGAGCAGATTTTTTCGATTTCTGCCAGAGATATGCCGTAAAATAATTCAGCGAAGCTGAAAGCGCGGGCTTTCCATTTACACCATAAAAAATAAATATATAGTGTTTGTCTTGCCTTCTTACAGCTCTCCCTTTTTCTCTTAACTAAATATTTCCTTTCTTCTGAGCATCAGACATTATTTCTAGCTTTCAGGCATGCAAAATAAAAGAGCGTGTGCACTTATATATATTTATTTATGGTCTATGTGGGGCTGCGTTTGTGTATCCCCAGCTCCGCTCTGAAGATTTCCTTCACGAGCAGGAGAACAATTTTGTACTGCAGGTCAGACAGAATAACTGATACCGCTGTTTACAGATCTCTGCTCACTGGAGAAGCTTATTAAGCCGCAGCTGGGTAAGAAAAAGGCTGTTCATCCACAGCGGGACCATAAAGATACGGGTAAGCGCTCGTGCGGACGCTGCGCCAGGCGCCGAGGGGAAGAGCCCCGGTGAGCACCAGGGGGTCGCTGGATGCCAGGAGGAGATGCTTGCCAAAAGAGCCGCTTGACTGACCCGCTATAAATCGCTTGGTCAATTGTTCTCAGCCCATTCTGCACGCAAAATACTTGGGATCTGACCTAGGGTTTTTTTGTTGTTTTGTTTTTTTTTTAACTGAATGTTTTCATTATTCGTAAGAATTCATCAGGTAGCAAGAGCAAATAAGGTTTAGCCTGAGGTTTGTTCACGAAACATCTCCTGCAAGCACGTCCTTGCTGGCTCTGAAGCAGGGCAGCTTGAGTTGGCAATGACGAAAATAATATAGAAGTTATGTGAGGAGTTTAATAAAAAACTAGCAGATACTGAGCTGATGTATGTTATTAACTTGCTTCTCTGGGATTAGGTAGGTCTGGGTAAACGAGGAGGTCCAGGTTTGCTTTCTTTCAGTGTTGTCCCAGTGACAGATTACGTGCCATTGGGGATTAGCCTGATGACATTACATCGCCAGGGTAACGATGTACATGCTGATGTCATTCAAGACATTTGGTCTGGTCCAGGGTTTCTGGCATGAGCTGACGTTTCTTCCCCCAGTTAGCATCCCAGGGCTGCCGAGCCAAGCGGCATGTTTCCAGGCATGCCGTCCATCAGTGCTCTCTTCCTAGCAAGGAGTGGGTGATCCCTGCAGTCGTTCCCTCCTTGCAGATGAGAGCACACGGATCGCGTTTTCATAGCTGGCACCAGCAAGCCCTGTAAGATATCAGAAGCGCTCAAAGTTCCTCTATGGACAGACGAAATGGTTCAATGTGGTGCTTTAAATAGCTCCTCTTTGGAGAGAAAGAGAGAGAGGGTCAAAAAGGCACGTTGGCCACAGCATTGATGTTGCGTAGTCATCGCCGAGTGATGATACAAACAGCGGATGCGTTTTATACTTTCAAAGACACTACTGCCGGTAACGTGCGTCAGGGAAAATGAAAGCTGATTTGTTCTTGCAGCTCGGTAAGGGGGTGCAAGGCACCTACGTGATGCAGGTGGATATAATTGGGATCTGGGGGAAATGCAGCAGAACGGGCTCTGGAAAGCAGCCTGCGCCCCCAGTCCCGTTGCCGCCTTCCCACGGTGGTGCTGGGTACCTGCAGCCAGGCAGCAGGCTGCACGTGAAGTGACGGCCTGTGCTGGCGACAGGCGCTGGTACGGCCACAGCACCCGTCAGCGCTGTGAAGGAACAACTTCGTTAATCTGACATCGAGAGCAAATGTTGCTAATGAGGAGCCCAGGCTTTGGTAACCATGGCAATTTATGTTCCTGAAAATGTGAAATAAAGTCAGAGAAGGGGCCAAGCCCGCTACCCTGTCAGCTCTTACGCGGTTTGCAATGCCAGGGATTGACGGAGGAGTACCAGGTCCACCGGCAGCGAGGAGTGCAGCAAGCTGGTGAGCAGGAGCAGCTCGGGGGGCTCATCCCCTTCCTCACCGCTCACAAGAGCCCATCCAGCTCCCGAAACGCTGCCCTCCCGCTGCCAGCCTGACGGCCGGCTGAGCCCCCTTCAGCCTAGCGCAGTGCAGAGGCTTCGGCCGGTGCCGGTATCGGTTTGGCCACGAACCCCTGGCTGGGGAAAGGCAGCGTACCGTCGCGCAGGCTGCGGCACCGCCGGCTCGTGCTGCGTGACCGCCTCTGCCAAGTGGCAATTCGATGTTTGCTCCTCAAACTGTGCCTCTAGGGCCAGCTGGGTTCCCTATAAATTTTTATAGAAAATATAAAATGACATCTGGAATTCTATGGCAGATAGGCTCTCATTCCTCCTGTAAGCAGGGAAGAGCGTTGCTCTCCCTTAATTTTTCACAAATGTTGTTGTCAAGCTTGATGGAGAGAAAAAAACCTAGTAATTGGGCATTCTGGCTGCTGGAAACTTTCCCTGCTCCTGCTCTGGCTGCAGACCCATCACTAGCTCTACATATTTTTAGAGAATGAACACAAACTCCAGCCTGTGCAATAGCCACAGAGCCATTTGCAGCCCCCGGTGCAGATACAAGAGCTAAATTTTGATGCGCTGAGCCTAGAGCAAAGCCAAGGTTTGGACCAAAAGCATCACTTCCCAGGACAAGACTGGTCTCTGTTTGATGAGCAGATGCACCTGGGTGCTTCCCTGGATGTTGGGGTATCCCACACAGGTACCCACAAAGGACACTTAATTCCAGGCTTTGCCCATTCCCCCTGGGCAGCCGGGGAAAGCTGCGCTGCTCGTAGAGGAGGAGCAGGCATAGAGAAGCGTTTCAGTTGATGAGGCCTTAGGGAAATCCGCTGGTAAGTGAAAGTCTCTGCAGCAAGGAGGGGCTTCACCTTAATTAAACTGCAGTGGGGCCACTGGTGCAGAACCCTGACAAAGTGTGGGGGGATTATTTCAGCTGGGGAATGGGGCGAGATGGATGCTGCAGAGCCGTCGGGTCGGTCGGACATGTCTGTCTGAGGCGGTGGGGAGCACAGGCAGGGCCACGTGCTGCCGAGGAGCGGCAGGCGGAGACCAGGGGTACGTCCCAGCAAGGGAACACGGCTGTTAGACAAGGCAGGGAAACAAAAATAGGGAAATAGTAAAAAATAGTAAAGCAACACAAGCAACAACCTGCGCAGGTTTGTAACCGGAGTGAAGCTTAAAGAGTAGATGTGTTAGGATCCAAAAAAACCCCAAAATCAACCCCAAGGCTTTGACACAGCCGAGGTTTCCGACATGCCGCAGGATGAGGAGCCGCCTGCTCCCCTCCTGCTGCTGCTGCGCTTGTGTGTTACTTAGAAGATTTCTTCAAAGGCACCAGGAGCAGGGAGGGTTTGCAGGGTGCCTGCAGAGATGTGCCCCTCTGCCTGCAGGGCTGAGGTCTCCCTCCCCAAAGGGCTCGCCGACCCCTCTCCCCCCAGGCAGGCCTGGCTTGCAGGGAATTTCCTTTTTCCCTGCTTGCGCCAGCCCCCTCCTGCAACAGCGCTTGGTTTCTCTGCCTGCCGCCATTCGCAGGATCAGGCCCGTGTTTCCCCATCTCTCCTGCCCCTCTCTAACCTCACTTGTGTTTATAAGCTTCAGGAGACTGACTCCAGTAGAACAGCTTAGTTTTTTAAAATTTCTCCTTTTTGATGAAGTCAGGGTCTGGGAAGTCCTCGAGGACTGCCTCAAAGGAAGTGTTAGGTTTATGTGCAGAACGAGGCAAAAATATAATAATCTCATTTTACTCCCTTTGGAGCAAGAATTGTCCTCTCTCCGCTCGACTCCCCTCCTTCCCTGTGGCTGGGAAGAGAGGAAAAGCACCCTGCCTCCACTGCCATGCATTTCCAGAGCCTGTGGGTGTTATTCCCTGTAAGCATGGAGCATCCTCGGACCTGCAGATGCCCCAGGGTCCTTCAGACACTGGTTCCAGTAAGTCACTGCAAGAGCTCCTGGGGTCTGGGAGTGGGTCTCACCCCGCACTGGGGCTGCCCTGGCCCCCAGCTTGGCTTCCCCCATCAGCGGTTTGTGCCTAAGCCCCCCTGCAACTCCCCAGTAACCGAGGTATCGTGCCTTGTGATACCGTTATTGTTCCTTTATGTTTTGAGGGGTTTTTGGGAGCGTGATTACTTTTCTTCATTTTTGACTTGTTACTAATTCCCACCCATCAGGGTGCCCTGCATCAGCCCACCAGCACTGCCTGCAAAGGCAAGGATCTAGCGTTTTGTTCTGGGAGCTGAAGGAGGGATGGAGGAGAAGGAAGAGAGGGGTCCAAGGTGAAGCATCAAGGCAGAAGAGGGTCAGGAAAAGACCTCATCGAGGAGGAGGAAGGCAGGAAGGGAAGGAGAGGAGACCTGGGCTTCAGCTGCAGCTCAGTAGAGCTTTTAGAGATGAAAGCTCCTGGGCTGGATACAGGCTGTCCTGCTGCTTGGCCAAATAAACTGCCAGGCTTCCAAAAAAGCATAAGCAGAGCTGAGGTGTGTGGATGCCCAGCCCGACACCAGGCGCCATGAGCAGCCACCTGCCCTGTTTACATCTCAGTGCTTCCCCATCCACCTCACACAGTTACGGGGACACTGTAAAGGGGCATTTACTGACAAGTACCCCATGCACCTGCAAGGATCTGGTGGTCGTAGCAATTCCCAGTGCTGCCTGGGTGCTTCTGGCCGTCGAGGCTGGGGTCCCCTCTCCCCGTGTGTGCAAGCAGGCTCCCTGCGCCGGGGAGAAACACCTCAGCCCAGCACAGGGCTCCCGGCTCTGCCGAAAGGATTCATCACACTCTTGCTACCTGAGCACACGTTTTGGCAAGACGTTCAGCTTCGCTGTGACTTGGGGAGCTGACAGCTCTCAAGTACATCCCAAGGATGAATAAAAAGCAACAGAGCAGGTAGCGATTTCTGCAGTCAGCCGGAGTCTCTGCGAAGACGGTCTCAAAACCGTCTCGCTGTCTTAGTGGCCAGAGGACGCCTGTCACGGCCACTTGACCTGCAGGCAGATGGTTACTGTCTGTCTAACACTGTCTTTTGGGGCTTGATAGGCACTTTTAAAATGCAGATAGGCAGCAAGCCCTCGCTGGGGGAAGGAGGCAGCACTCAGCAGCTGGATGCCAGCGTAAGGATGCACAGAGCAAGTTGTTGGGGAGCACAGTGTGTGTCTTTTATCGGGGGGGAACTTGGTAGCCCCCATCCATGTTGTGCAAGCCCGAGGTTGGCTGGGCAAGGTCAGAAGGGTTTGCAGAACTGGATGGAAGAGCGGGAGCCTGTCACAGGGCTGATGTCATCCACCTGTGATGTCACCGCTGTCTTCTTCAGCAGAGCACTTCCAGTGATAGCAGAGCTTCTGCAGTCTGTCTGCCAGCCTGGCACTCACTCTGTACAGCGTAATTAAGCAAATATATTAATAGAATGGGAGCCGGGGCCTGGGTAATGTTCTTCTGTGACAGACAAATGCAGAGACAAAGCAGACGCTTACTTCAGAAATACTGCAGGATGCTATTAGCGGGCACAAACTCGCATCCCATTAGTGCCATTGCTGTTAGGCAACGCCGAGTCATTTGCATTTTAAACGAAGCTCCCAGACCAGCTCCAATCCAGGATCAGCTCCAGGAAAGCTGCAAGTCTGTGTCTGCACAGGGGGAGCCTTGGGGGTGTCCAGGAATACCCTGCTAGTGAAAACTGACATTGCGTGGGCTCAGCTTTTGTGCTGATTGCAAAGCCACCCCTGCAGAGGTGAGACGGGATGGGAACAAGAGCACAGGAGATGCTGACAGGGCTCATCTCTGCCAGGGCAGTGGTGATGCTCCCTCCCGACCTGCAGCCATGCCCAGTGGTGCCCGCGCTCACATAGCCCATCAATGACTTGAATGTGGCCCATGGGGTGGCCCAACAGGGAAGGACCCTGCCAGCCCCAGTTGCTGGGACAACTTCTGCACATCTGCATCGCTTATAAAAGAACGTGCTGCCCATCTCTACTGAAACAGCTCTGCAAGCCCTGAAACTGCCAGTTTCCCATCCCTGGCCTTACGTGATGGTCTTAACAAACTATGGCATAAATATGCCAGGCGAGGGAAGGCAGCTTTCACAGAGGACTGGGAATGTGGTAAAGCAGGGGATGTTTTTTTCATCGAAAGGGAAATCTATTCATTTGAGCAGACAGTGCTGCAGAAACAAGCCGTTCAGAGGTGTCAGGAGGGGAGGAGAGGGGCACCGCAGACAAAAACCGAAGGGCTAATTGTGCAAAGCTGGTGAGGAGATGCCTTGGTCTGAGCCACAAGTGTGCTAATGGGGAGGTTGCTTAGCTACGGTGGCGATGGTACCTCAGCCGCCCCCAGGTAGAGGAGGGAAAGTCGAGCGTAAACAGCGAGGAGGAAGAAGGGTCATTAAAGTGTTCCCTAAAGATGATTAACTAGCGGTGGTGGGAGGAAATAAATAAGGAGGAAAAGTTGGTCT
The DNA here is from genome assembly GCF_047370975.1 of Nipponia nippon. Taxonomy (NCBI): domain Eukaryota; kingdom Metazoa; phylum Chordata; class Aves; order Pelecaniformes; family Threskiornithidae; genus Nipponia; species Nipponia nippon. The sequence continues at coordinate 10,987,121 of NW_028262391.1, forward strand.
GAGTGCCAGGGAGGAAGCCAAGCTGTTAGGAAGATGGCTTGTTTGCTGCTTGAAGCCATCGCTTGTCACTAATTTCAACTGGAGACTTTTCCCTAGTGCAGTTTCTCTGGCTCTCAAGCATCTCTGGCTTTATCCTCTCTCTGCTGCAGTCTCATGGTCTCATTTAATTTCTTCCCCTTGAAGGCAAAGGCTGGGGAGCTCTGGCGTGTGGGTCCGCAAGCGGGGGCGAGCGCAACACCGGCACGGCCGGGAAAGCCGTTTGGTTGAGCGTGGATGGGAGCACACACGTGCCACCCCTTCACGTGCTCCTCAAGCTCCGCAGAAAGAGCAGCTGGGTGGCTTTGCGACCTTTCCTCTATCAACAAACGTTGTCCAAACTGACCTGAGCCTGAAGCCTATGGTTCATGTTAACACAAAATCGTTAACGAAGCTTTGCGCGCGTCCTGGTTCCGTCTGGCGCTCGGCAGTGGGCAGGGAGAAAATCACGGCGAGCAGCACTGACAGCACCAGCCCTAAACAACAGTTAGGAGGAGAATTATTTTAATGAATACATTTCCTTTCAATTGTATGCGAATAGCGAGATCCCATTAGAACGGGGAAGCAATTAGAGCTAATAAAGATGAACGCGCAGCGCTGGGTGCATGTGGAATAACAAACAGCGAACAAAGGATTCAGGAGAGAGCTGACTCTAATCCAAATAAATGAGCGGTGATGAAAGGGAAAGCAGCTCGGGTCTCCTGCCGTGAGACACGCTTCCTCCCTGCCAGCTCCCTGCCCACGCTTCACCTCATCGCGGCAGGGAAAGTCACGCTCAGGGCCAGATACAGAGCCAACCGGTCAACAGGACGGTCCCTGCCGAGATGTGCCGTGACGCTGGCCCAGCCTGGGAAGCGTTGAAGGGGTGGCCGTGGTCCCTGGGGAGCATCCTGCTGGATTTTGCATGGAGGTAGCAAATGGCCCCAGCTGGGGCAAGGGAATCCAGAGACATTTGGCAAGGCTGGAGAGAAGGGGCTGGACTGGGAGGGTGGAGGGAGTGCATCGACTTGTGCCGTTTCCTATCTTGTATTTGATTATTGGTGGTGATCGCCTGCCAAAATTAATAACCCTGATCATAATGGTTACATGGCTAGCCCAAAACCATCAATGCTATGGCGAGGTGGAGCATAGAGGAAATGATATCCTCTTCACAATGGTGTATTTACACAGTAGGCTCACAGGAAAATTAGGTAAACCGATAATTACCCAAGGATATTATTGGCTTTGGCAGAGTTAATAATAATTAGTACTCCTCCTTTTCCAGGCTCCTTACAGAAGAGACCTTTTACAATCCACAGAATACAAAGGACTCAAACCGCTAAGAACTGCTTCCACGTGTGGCTTGGGGAAAAAAAACAACGAGTCTTTCTGCTGACAGACTCCAAGGGCGAAAATCACCCAAAGACACCAGGGAGCCAGACTGAAAAATAATAATAGTGGTAGTAATAATAATAATAACAATAATAATAATGATAAACAATTTTCTATATTTGAACAAAACCATGTGTTGGGACTGCATTTTCCCTAGTCTATCTAGTGCACTTCAGCCAGAGATAAATCTAGCCCTGACACTTGACAGACCTCCATCCAGGTCAGCATGGGATGCTGGAAACTGCCCTGCTGTTCCTCTCCCGGCACTGCAGCTCCTGGTTTGCTTTCTAGCTGCTGCTCTCAGTGGCAGCGCAGCACTTTCCCTTCACAGAAAGGAGATGTTTTCCGTCGTCTCTCGCTGCATTCCCCATCCTTACGGTGTCTCCGTGCCTCTGCGAGCTCCCCGGTGCCTGCGAGGCAGCAGCTCTGCACTGCGAAGCTCCCGGGGTGCCGAGGCTGCGGCCGCCGGTCTCCGCCTGCACCTGAGCGTAGGGCTGAGCACCCAGCCTGCTCACCAGCACCATGCCGGACACAGCCCTCCTGCCCGCTCACCAGCCTGCTCTGCCTGCTGCTGCCCCGGGAACAGCATTTTCTGGGTCAATGCCGCTTGATGGTTTGGGTTAAATAGAGTGAATTTGTTTTGAGATGTGCTGGAAGAGGAGTTCCCCCCCCCCCAGCCCATGGCCTCCTGGCTTGCTGCTGCCTGAGGGAGAAGGGGGTGTGGGGTGAGAGGGCTGAGCAGGGTGATATGTACTCAAAATTGATGTGTGTGTCATCAGCCGCGTGAGCCCACTGCCCGTGCTGGATGCTGGAAGGGATGGTGAAGGAGGCCACTCAATTTCTTCACAGATACCCAGTCTCCATCCAGCTCAGCCTACGAGAGCCATCACCTCCCCCGGCTCCCCGACCTCCAAGCTGAGTCCAAATCTCAGCAGCTCTTTAGACATCCCTAAGATGCAGCTTTGCCTATCACTCCTGCAGCTCCACCTCTCATCCCCGTAACTGAAATATTCCTCCTCCCCATTTTCAGCCCTGCCCTGCTCCCGTGCAGCTGCAGCCTGGTTGCGGAGACCTTCTGTGCCGCTCCCGGCACTGCCTGTGTTGCCCTCTCCCCCTGCCCGCAGCAGCCGCTTCCCCAGCACGTAGGATGTTGGCTGCCTCTCCCAGTACGGGCAACCTTCAAACACTCAAAAATCACCAGTGAAATCCCCCCCGCCCCAAGCTGGCCCATAAATCACGGCATTATAAAAAATAAAACAGTTTTGTGCATGCATGCACATTTCAGGTTGCCTTTTAAACCTGAACTTGTTTCTCACACGTTGGCAGAAGAACAGAGGGGAGTTGGATTCAAAAGGCAAGCCTGAAAAATAAGCACATACTTCTCTCTTGCTGCTCGTGAAGGGCTCCCAGAGGAAAACAGAGAAAAACAGGGCAGGAAGAGGCCCCAGAGGAGTCATCGTGCCTGTTCCCCACAGCAGAGCAAGCTCTTCCCCGCAGGCATCGGGCTAGCTTGTGCCCAAAGACTGGGGTGATGGGGGGTACCTGCTTGGTACCCGCAGTCCCTTGCTTCCCTTGCTCTCCTGATTTTCCTCTTTCTCCCTTTTTTTCCCCCCCTTTCTCATCCCCCTGTGCCTGTCCCATGTCTCTGCGAGGGCTGCATCACCGCCGTGGTGCCATGGGGACGTCCCTGCCTGTGCTGAGCCCTGCCCCAGCTGTGCCACGTGCGTTCTGCTTCTGCGTGAACCACCCAAGGAAGAGACCGCAAGTTGTGCTGGCTTAAGCCACAGTTTAACATAATTAGACATCCTGGCTTGAGGGCAGTAATTACTTTTATAATCCTTAAACATATTTAAAAAAAAAAATAATTGCCTCCCAATTCAATGCCTTTCAAAAATCCTTTTAAATGGCACTGCCTTCTTCAAACACAACTCAGCCAACAGTAATTACAATAAATTATTCTAAGTTCTAAAAAAACATATAGAAATTAATCTATGTGCGCAAACTGCTAACCATTCCTTGTTTATCCTTCCCTCCTGCCACCCGGGTGCTTCCCAGCTCCCTGGCTGCAGCCCTGTCCCTCGCTCACACCCCAGCCCGCTGCCCACCAAGGGCTCCCGTTCCTGGGACCCGGTGAAGCAGCTGCCTGCCTTTGCCTGTCCCTGGGAGATGTGCACGAAGCTCATCACATCGGGGTTAGGCTGGAGGCAACAGCAACCAGCTGTAGCTGGGGCTTTGCAGTCTTGGCTGCATTTCAGAGCACAGCCATGGGCAGGCATTGCCGAATTTACCAGCTTTTTTAGGCAAAGCTTTGCTCTGACCTGTGAGGCAAAGGTGGTACAAGTGCTGGCCGATGCATTTGATCCTCAGCTGGGATAAATAAGGCATAATTCTGCTCAAGTCAAAGGCGAGAGCGTGATTCACAGCAGCTGAGAATCTGGCCAACAGTGTCAGCAGCATGACAATAGCGTAATGTTTTCATTATGCATTTTTTTTTTCCAAATACTTAAAAAAAATCTAGGAATTACTCACACATCCAGTAATAGTTACCAGTCTTGGGTGTTTAGGCAAAGGTTTCTTGAGACAGTGACGGGATTGCAAATGCTTTAGCCATCGCCTCTCCTGCTCCGCGCGCTTCTCCTATCACTTTTGCTCTCCTCCTCCTCCGTGTACACAGTCCAGTAACCTCTTCCTGACATTCTCCAGATCCACAAAATTGCTCACTTGGAATTTTGCAGTAAATAGAAAATTGCTTTGCTCCTTTCTCTCAGGACAGCACAGAAAATGAATCCAAATGAAAAAGCAAGTAGTGTGTATCTGGTAGACATAAACAGCACAAGAAAGGCAATTCTGCTTTTCAGCCCTGCTGCAGAGTAAATGACCTTGGAAATAATAAAAAGCCTGGGGCCTAAGCATGTTGCAGAGCAGCACGAGCCTTTAGTTGGGGAAAGGCTGGAAAGCAAAACCTGGAGGGATGGATATGTCCATGTGCAGGTCCCCACCAGCTGAAATATCCGAGCCTGGGTCTGCAGCTCGCAGCAGAAGGGGGAAAGAGCTAATTAGTCCTTCCAGCCTGCGCCTGGTGCTCGTGGGGCTCTTTGCCCAAACTGTCTTCCTCCCCTCCGCCGGCTGCTCATGGCGTGCCGTCCCTGGGCTTGAAATGCCTTCCCCTGGTTGGGGTGGCGGATGATGCCACGTGGCTGGGGCGAGCAGCCCTCCCCACCCCAAATTCAATCACCCCCAGGGACATTTGCAAACGATGAAAACACAGTGAGGAGATCAGGGCTAATTTGTGGCCGGGGGAGGGAGGACGGGCTAAATTTATAACTAATAATTCTAATTACACATCAAACCACTGCACCAAAAAATGACCAAATAGAAAGCATCTGCCAGGCCCCCAGCTCAGCTCCGCGCCAGCACGTCACAGTCAGCAGCATCACCTGCGTCCACTCAAGGCACCCAGCAGCAAGAGCCCCACGGGCGCCTCTCCCTCCTCCATGGAGGGGTCCGGGAGGACCGAGGAGAGAGAATGAGAGGTTGAATCTGAGCACAGTTTATGTCGGAGGGAAAAGCTGCTTTTGCTGCTGGAGCTGCCAAGGGGCTGGTACCACCCAGAGCACGTCTCCCAGCACCAGGCGTTGCTCCTGAACCGCTGCCACCGTGCTGCTCTGTCTGTACCCGGTCCAGCAGGTGCTGCCAGCACCGGCACCGGCACGCTCGCCAGGTCATTGTGTGCTGCAAGAAGTGAAAACGGGCTGGTTTGGGGTTTGCTTTTTTTTTTCCTTCCTGCATTTCTTCTTAGAAATGTCAGAAAATTAGAGAGACAGAGAGAGACAGAGAGAGGAAGGAAAGAAGGACGGAAGGAAGAGAGAGAGAGAGAAACAAAGAAAGAGAAAGAAAGAAAGAAAAGAAGGGAGAGAGAGAGAGAAAGGAAGGAAGAAAAGAAAACAATATATATAAGCCCTGGCTGCTCCCAGGTGGAGCAGGGGGCCGGGTCCACAGCCAGTGAAGCCGAATCAAGGCCTGGCTGCTGGGATGGCTGAGCGAAAGCAGCTTGCCTGGCTGCGAATAAACGACAGGCTTAGGTTTCACTGGCGTTGGAAGGGGCAAAGCAGTTAGCCACGGGGTCTAGACAGCTGAGAAATGCCCCAGTGACCTACTCACGTATCTCCCGGATTTGCGTCTCCCTAAAGCTCAGAGCTTGTTAACTCAGTTGCATTTTTATTTTGTAGCAAACTATTTAATCTGAGCTTCAGAGGTACAGCTTGGCCTGGCAAAAAGCAGTGAAATGACGGGGGGGGGGAAGGGAAAAGTAAACCCCACCTGTTTCCTGTTTTTATTTCTCCCACCCCCACCTTCCTTTATTTTTTTAGTGTTCCCTGGTTATTTGGGAGCTCCTGCAACTTGTCCAGAAATACCTCTGCTGGTTCAGTGGACTTTTGGAGCCTAGGAATTTAAGGAGGGCTTAGAAATTCCGAACCCAGCTCTCCACTGGTTAAACGTGGGTGAAGGTAGCTCGGTGTTTTTTCAGTTAGCATTTCTGTTATCCTTTGTGTCTCCCTTCCCCTCTCCTGACCTCCCCGCGCCCTGTCCCCCCTGTGCCCTGGGGATGTGGTACCCGGCTTGTCCTCTCCCGCCCCATGTCCATGGGGGTAGCACAGACATTTGGTGCACACGTGTGGCCGTGGCAGCGAGGTCTGAACGCTCCCTCAGACAAATCTTCTGAGCAGACTCCTGTGTCTCTGCTGGGAGTTTTAGGGGCAAATTTCCACGATGCTTCGCTGTACAGGAGAAACCCCTGGCTGCGGGACTGGTTTGAAGACATCACTTGGGAGATAGAGATTTCATCTGATTTCTCTCAGGGTCTGCTGGCATCACTGGGATGGTGCTTTCCTGCCCATCTTGCGTTGGGAGCAGCACTCCTTTTGGGAGAGGAATTTCCTAAGCTCTGCACGTCGCAGTAAGAAGCAGCCAAATTTCCCCGTTAGAAAGATTCCCTGAGAAAACAGTCAGGATGGAAAGCCACCCCATGCAAGCACGTATCACCTTCCCTGCAACAGCCAGCTATACCTCAGCTGGCTGGGTTAGCAACGCGGCAAGAAAAATGTTTGTGAGATGCTGCCCCGCTACCTAGAAACCCGTATACATCTCCGATATGATCTGTACCGCTCGCCTTACAATAAACCAATATATTTTAACTACGACCCGAAATGTTGCAAAAGAACCTTTTGAGTAAGTCTCTTTGGTGCAATACAGATACGTCAAGGCTGATTGTTATTGTACATGTCAGGGCTGTTGAAGTGCGGGATAAAGAAGGCCATTGTGCTCCCACGGAGGGGACAGCTCGGATGATTAATGACTGCTCCCTCAATTCTCTGAAGAAGAGATGGAAGTCGGATAAGGCCTCCACTGGCGGTAGGGGCAGAGCACCAGAAGACATACCCGGAGCAAAAAAAAAGGACGGGGCTCCGCACGGAGGGGCTGGATCAGTAGGCAGGGGCCTGACGGAGCGCCGGCAGCTTGCCGGCTTGGTGCGGGAGTCAGGAGGTGCTGCCTAACACTGGGGCTTGTGTTTGCTCCTTTCACCTCTTTTGCTAATCCAGGCTTTTTTTCTCGCAGCTTTTCTGCCTCGGAAAGTGGCTCTCGAGAAGGCGGATGGTTGTCCATTGACTAAGACGAATGGCAAAAAATCAGGGAAATTGCAAATTGATCTTTGCCTAACACACAGCGACTTTGTTACCTATTTTTTGAGGCGCTGCGCAAATACCTCCCGGTCTAATTCTAAGGCGTGCCAAACTAAATTACATTTAGTTTGCCTTAAATAAACAATGACTCTTCCAGGAAAGGTTTGTCTCTTCTGGGCACTTGCATCATTTATCATTGCTCCACTGTTTTGAGTTGGCTGCCCTTTTAGGGTGAGATGTCTCTTGGTTTTAGTGTGTGCACAACCATAGAGAGGACAAGGTCTTACCCTAAGAAAAATGTACTGAGAAGATGTCATTAAAGCTAATGAGAGTCCAGGCAGCTGCAGCTCATTAGAGATTGCCTGGGGCCATTTGTAACTGAGACCTTTAAATATACATCATAGTCAAATAAACAACATCATATTCGATCTGCAAAGTCTCTATCAGTTCCTGCCCAGTCCTTATCACTCAGCCTTACATTGTGCTGAGAAAATGTTCCCTGTTCAATAACAAACCCAGAAGCAAACGAGACCATCGCACTTAGGAGCGATGTGCTGAGAAATCGGGGGGGGGGGGGGGGGTCCTTTCTTCTGAAAGCTCCATTTGAAATTAATTGATTGCAAGGATAGGAGACACTCAGGGCTCAAGCTCTCCACCCTGCCCACAGGACGACATGGAAAACAGGTCAAAGAAGCTGCGAAGATGCTGAAGACGGGCACGTTTTAAGCAGTGAGTGAGCAATAATTTTTTTTCTGGTTCTTTTCTTTGGCTTCAGGACATGACTTTACCGTAAAAGAAAACGAGAGGTTTCTGACACTACTTTACATTTGTTGTCGTTACGAAGCATTTAGCGAGGAATTACAGATTTACAAGTGCGGGGGTTTCCTCCTCAATCAGCAGAGCCCCCAGCGGGGCTTCCCACCGCCCCCCTTCCCAGGCGGGCAGGAGCCCCCGGGCTGCACCCGTGGGCAGGCTGCGGGCTTCCTCCTGTCCTCACCCCACGTGTGATTATTAAGTTCTTATCGCAATAAGGAGTCACTGACACTGGGCTGCTTTCCAGGGAATGCTGCTCCCTTAATAGGCCATTATATCTCAGTAATAAGGGCTAAACTCTTCTGGGGGCATTTAGTCATAAATTAAGTAAAATAACACCACCGATCCTGCCTTTCTCCCAGCCCTCGCTAAGGGGGGGTGATGCTGTCCATGGATCCCCTCCTCTGCTGGCTTCTTGGGGCTGATGCAAGGGGTGCACAGCGCTGCCTTGGATGGTGCAATGTCCTGTCCTGCTCTCAGGGCCATGTCTGGGTGTCCATAAATAATGCAGATAATAATAAAATAAACTGGGGACAGGCCATGGCTGGGTTCACTGACTCCCAGCCCAAGAGCTGGCTCCCAGCTGAGGTCTCTGCACCCTCACATAACAAAGGGCATCTCCCTCTTTGTGCCGGGGGCTGGGAATGGGGTGCTCTTACTGTGGGTATCTGTCTGCCTTAGGGCACGGTGTCGCAGGCAGGCTAATCCCTGTGAAGGGGCCGTGAAGGCAGCACAGACACCCACCTTGGCTGGACATGCTGCATTTGGGCGGCTAAATGCCATCCTCTGCAGCTACACCGCGGGGTAGGTACCAGCCTGGGCACAACAGACCCAGAGACCCGGGTGTTTTCTGCCTCTTGACCACAGCTTGGCCAGAGAGGCTGCTGAACCTGAGCAGCATGGACCATGCCACCCCCAGGGTACCAAACTGTCACAGCATCCCAGATAGGGTGACTGTGTCCACCCTGCCGACCAGGAAGGGTCCCTGCCCCACACCAACCCCAAGCCATGTTTAACAGAGCTACCCAGCCCAGCCCAAAGCTCTGCTAACGGTTTCCCACTCCTTGGCACGGTTTTATTCATTACTGTGGATCCGGCCACACCGTCACATAGTGCCCTGGGAGAGCTGAGCTCACAGTCATCGCAGCCCGCCTGGGGCTGCTGCACCCTCTGCGTTAGTGGGAATAAAACCATGGGCCCATCTCTGCCCCATCTAGAGAACTCTGGAGCTTGGGATGGGGCAACCTCCCCCCGTGGGGGCTTGCAATGTAACCTCCTGCCATGGGAGCCTGCAAGGTGGTCTCATAGCATGGAGGCTTGTGAGGTGGCCTTCCACCACAGGAGCTTGCAAGGTGGATGGTGGGCTCTTGCCTTCTTCCTCTTGACAGTGCTGAAACGCAGAGCGGATTAGGACACCGAGCAAGCGAGGGACATGGATGGCAGCACAAGGAAGGAGCTTCTCCTACGCCAGCAGCTACCAGGGAAGGAGCATCATGGGGGTGGTGCTGGGGCAGACCAGCCGTATCCTGCCCAGAAAAAGGAGCGGTTTCCTTCTCGCTGTTCCCACCAGCTCTGATTTACACTGGAGTGGGATCCCAGGTGCTACAACGCTGTAGAGACCTTGACCAGATGGAAACCCTGCTCCATCCAGCCTCAAGCACTGTGACAGGCTTCGGCAGAGCTGGGGGGACAGAGGGGACCTGCCAGGGTGCCTGATGGGCTGGCTGGGGCCAACGGAGCTGCCAGCACACTCAGGGCTGTGCAAAACGAGACGGGCATGTCTCTGTCCCCCAGGAGTGGGGACACGGAGCGCTCCCCTGCTCACGCTGTGTCTCCAGCCCTCATTAGATGGAGGTACAGCTGTGCTGGCCTGGGAAAGCCCTGCAGATGCCCAGCTTGTTGGAAACTGAAGTTGCAGCACTTTGACTTCACTTGGCTTTAAAGCCGATCTGGTGAAAGCCGTGCAAACCCTTCTGCAGAGACACCCCACCACCACCCCCCCCCCCGCCGCCCCAGCGCCAGGTATATTGATTTAATTTGCACCTGTGCATTTCTTGGCACAGCCTGACCCACGCCAAGCCAGGAGTAAATTCACTTAGGAGACTTCTGGCACAAAGCTGCCCTGGCTGAGCTAAGCCAGTGTGAAACAACAAGAGTTCAATGGGTTCAGCTTTGCGTGCAGCCAGAGGCTGGGCTGTAGCTTCAATCCTGCCCCGAGACAACAGAAGAGAAGAGGAGGTGTTTGGGGTGAAGGGCTTTGCTGCGGGTAATTTATGGCTCCTTTGCACAGCTCTTTGCTGCTACCCACAGTGCAAGGGGGAGGCTCTGGAGCTGCCTGGCTCCCCCCTGCCCTCCCTGCTCTACCAGCGCCCTGCATGCTGTGACGAAGTGGGTTCCCCTTCTGCCCTCCCCAGGCCCTAACGCGGCCGGGAGTGAGAGCGCCCCGGGAGCCGTCCCGCTGCCGACCTCTGCTCGGGCAATGGGGACCCACGAGCAGGATGCTGATGCTTGTACTTGAGGTTTCGTGCTCAGTTCCTTTCTAATCCCAATTTTCAATTGCTCATAACTTATGTCATTTGGGCTGGAATTTTCCAGACGTGAGCTCCCTACAAAGGTGGCTCTTTCCTTTTCCTTATTTTTTTTTTTAACCAAATGAAAGTGTTCAGCCAAATGGTCTGGCCATGTCCATTTTCTTTCTTCTTTTAGTTTTTTTTTTTTTAGTAAGCATACAGTGAACACAGACTTTTCCCATTATATATTAAAAATACAGTTATAGAGTCACCTTTCCTGCTGCAGTGTCAGCGGGGAGGGGGCATCTGGCCGACCACCGGGGAGCTGGCATGCAGTGGGGGATGCTGCTGTCCAACCGAGCTCAGTTTTCCCCAGCTCACCCAAACACTGACCCTCCCCAGGGCCCTTTGGGTGCCCTGAGAAACCTGAATTACGACCCTTTGAGGAAGGCATTTTGCCCAAGCACAGAGCAATGCATGTTCCTACTTTAGTATTTCCTAAAGCAAGCTGGGAGGCAGGGCAGGTGGGGGAGTGGGCTGCTTTCTAGCCTAAGCCTCGTGTAGGTGCAAGTTCAAAACCCCTTTTCCTCCCAGATTTCTCAAAGGCACTGATTTCCAAGCAGGACTGGTAAATACACATTTGCAGGGTTTTTTTATGTATTTACACTGTTGCTCCTCATTGTCTCCCCACTGTGAGGGACCGGGGGACTTGTCTCCACCAGTGAAGGCATCTCGCGAGCATCCCCACTTGGCTCAGGACAGCCAGCAGGGGGGACAGGCAGCACGCACACACATCCAAGGCCATGGCAGACAATTTTGCAAGCTCCCTTCTGGTAGCAAAGGGGTTAAAGCTGATGGGGTTGAATCCCGTGGGGCTGTTGGGGGGCCATGGCTGTGCAGAGTGGGGCGGAAGCGGCTTCCCTCTCTCCACCATGATGTCATCTCCCCGCTCTCCCCAGGGTCGCGTTAAACGAGCCCATGTGCTAACGGGGGCGGTGGGGCCAGGAGACGCAGGTGGACAGCACCTGGCAGGGGGTGTCCATGGCCAGCCCATGGCAAAGCCCCCACCGGGGCCATGTGCCACCTCCCAGCTGCCAAAACACCTCGGAGCAGCCGGTGGACGAGGCAACGAGGCAAGTCGCTCTGCAACCCGATGTTTGGTCTGCTCCCTGTCGTCCTTCTGACACCTGATGGGAATCTGGAGCAGGCAACAGCCGGAGAAAATCCGTTACATTTTCCAGGCATGAATGGGTCATTTGACAGTGCAGGGGTCACCTGGGCCAAGACCCGGGTGGAGGAAACATTATTTCTTGGGGCGAGGATGACCACGGGGCATCCCTGCTGTGCCTCCTCCATCCCCATCCCATCCTGCCAGGGGATGACGGTCCAGCCTGCACCCTTGTGCAAAAAAAGTCCCTTCCCGCAGCTCCTCTCCTCTGCAGAGAAGAAACGCACGCAAAGGAGCCTCCTATGTTTCTCCAATTAATGTAATTAAGAGAATTAAACTTTTGGAGAGAGCGAGTTTTTAATTTTCTTTTTATTTGATTAGGGAAATTCCCACTGCGTGCTTTGTGCAAATGAAACCCAGGCTCCTTTCCGTTGTTCGGCAGCCCCGAGAGGACGCGTTACCTTTCAATCTCTCACGCTAATGTGTTTAGAGTTAAAATCCCCCCTGCCCCGGGCAGCCGAAGGAAGGATCCCGGAGCCTTGATTAAAGCACGGCTTCCCGAGCAAGGATGTGCACGTGGAGCTGCCGGGCTCGCGGTGTGGCCTGCACAGCTAGCCCAGCCTCCGCACGAAAACCGGGAGATGCCAGCACATCCTGGGGCTCCCAGTTTTCTGGCGTTTAGTCCCGGATGGTGCAATAAAAGCCAGGGAAAAGCAGGGAAGCCCTGGGGTCAGGTGGCTGGTCCCCATGCTTGGCCAGACATCTGTTCTGGCCAGCTTGCCCACGTAAACTCCAATGCCGTGGTCCCATCAGGTGGTTTACCACATAATACTGAAAAGTAATTATTTTTGTCAGCCTGAATATTAAAAACTCTTCTCCACAAGACTGGGTTTAGCTATCAAGGTTACTGAAAAATAAAACACAAGGAAAAGCCTTTGTACAATCCTACCATGAGGCCTTGGGAGCTTATACTATCCCACAAGCGCTCAAAAATTACGAGCCAGGTCCCCAAAATGAGATAGGCTTAAAAATCAATAAGAATAAAAAAATACATTATGGCTTTTAATTTTTCTTCTGCTTTCTGAGCTTTTTGGGCACACAGGGGATGTGTTACACATTAATGAAAGCTGTTATTCTCATCTAAACACAGTTTCAGGTGGTCGTAACTTTGAAAACCACAGGAGACATCACCAAGTCTGTGGCAGGTACAGAGCTGGACAGAGAAGAGCAATTCAAAAATTGGGGCAAAATGGTTCTTTTAGCCCCACTGGGGTTTCTCACAGTTTCTTGCAGCAGGAAGCATGTCTAGAGAAAGCCAAAGCAGCTCTTTTTTATTTTTTCCCCCACCAAAAATCTGCTGACCTGGAGTCTGGCTTTCCGGTTCCTCCCAGTTAGCGTAATGAATTGGAGATAGAGCTCCAGGAGCGCCGTCTGGGATGGGAGGAAACCACAGGACGGCTCGGGAAGCGGCACGGGGCCGGCGTGGCCATGCCGGCACGAGTACAGGTGGCCCGAGAGCGGGCTGGAGTTGAGGCTTGGATTTCCCAGTGTTTGTCGCCTCTCCAGTAAAAACTTTAAAGATCCACTGCGGAAGATGAACGGGGTTATCTGGATTTAGCAGAAGGTGTTAGCTCTCTTTTCCCCTCCAACGGAGGAGCGGGAACGGCTCCCTGCGGTCGGGAGGCTGAATTTGAAGCTTTAAAGCCCATCAGGTTTCTGGGCTCGCAATGAGCACTTCTGATTATATCATTTTTTTGATTAGGTGAAATATTTTTCTCTGTTAATCCCTAATTCCTCCAGCTTTCCCGAGGGTTACCCAGAGAAGAGAAGCTGGGGGGGGGAGGAGGAAAGGGTCGGGCGATGCCACGTTGGGACAATGTCATGTGATGGGATTTTTGGATGCTATTCCAGCTCCCCTCTTGGCCCTCGCTGTGTAAATAACTATAAGGGCAGTGACTTGCTGGTGATGGTCCCGCTGCTACCCTGGGCACGCCATTTCGGAGCAGTGAAGCACCTGCAGCCAGCATGTGGGTACCGGCTGCCCATCGCAACGGCGCTGGCAAACCTCTGCTTTTGCAGGATAACGAGTGGTTTTTGGCCGCAGCAGCGACGCGATAAAACGCCATGAACTGCTGGTTGCAGGCTTCTGCTGTTGCTGCTCGGAGCATCTGTGGAAGGGAAAACTTCCCAGCGTAACATCCACAGCCTCTTAAGTAAATAGTCTTTAATGTTGCACTAAAGGGTTGTAGCCTTAATATGTAAAATCTGTTTAGCTTTTTTAATTCTTGGATCGTGCTGTGGAAAGTCCTCCAGAACTTGCCTGTTGGCTTTTTTCCCCCAGCCTTTGGTCTCGAAGGAGCCACAGCAAGGAACGCCCTCCCGCAGTGCCGGCCGTAACCCCGGGCGAGCAGGAGCCGGTGGGAGATGCCCTGAAGATGGCAGCAAGGCCATGGGCTCCACACAGCCGGGGCTGGCAGCAGCGCAGGGACAGCGGGTACCAAAGCATTTTGCTAAATGCTGTCTGAGGCAAATGTTTTGCTTTTAAGGAAAAAAAAGGGGGGGGAGCAGAGAGCTGTTTTGTAACAAATTCTGGAGAGCAACTCATGGCTGGAACTTTCTGCTAAATCAGGATGGAGCAAACCACACCCACTGACTGCAAACCTGCGGGGATGCTAAAAGGCTCCTCAGCCCCTCACAGCTGGGTCCCTCTCTCCCCAGCCACAGCTGAGCCTTTTTAAAGAGAGATGACGGGTAGGATGGGTTTCCCTGATGGCTCTAGGTACAGGCAGCTTTGTGCAGAGGGAGTTATTTCGGGGTCTCAGCTTTTTTTTGTGCTTATAGCCCTTGGCAAGGCGGGTTTGGTGCTGGTCTACGGCTGTTCAACTGATGGCATGAAGGCAAGTGTGAGCTGGAGCTGGTATTGGCTCCCAACAGGGCTGCATGTGCTAAGGCACCCTGACCAGGCCGGCTGGGTGCTGTGTAAATATGCAATTAAAAGAAAGAGCGATCTTTCCCTGGGGATCTCCCGGCCCCAAATTAGGGAGGCTGAAGCGCTGTCAGTAAATGACAGACTATCGCAGGGAGAGGCACAAACAAGCATGCGGGGGGGAGCACCGGGAGGAGGAGGAGGTCAGGGTGCTGCGTGTGTGTTTTTGTCTAGGCTAGGAGTGCTGCAGCTGAACTTGCCTCCTGCCTGGGGGGGCTTGGGGGAGGCCAGCCCTGCCAGGGGATGGGGACGTGCAAGGCGGGAGCAGCACCCCTGGGTGGACTGGTAAGGGAGGGGGCTGTGGCTGGGTCGATGGAGCTGGGCAAGAGAGAAGCAGCGGGGCAGATACCCAGCCTCAGCCATGGGGTTGAAGGGGGATGGGGGGCTTAACCCACCACAGTGGAAAAGTACATGCAAGAGAGGTGGCTGCAGCTTGCAATGAGGGCAAGGAACATGGTGGGTTTGAGCAAAGATGCTTGGCAGCAGGGTTTTTGGAAAGATGTGAAGAGGGGCAGGCGGGAGCGCAGCCAGGCAGGGACAGGAGGGTGCGATAAGGCCAGCCGAGGCTCTGGCAGCTTTGCCGTGGGAAAAGGCCATGTTCAGGACGAAGCCGTGGTGCAGTCAGAGATGTGCAAGGGCCTGTGTGGGCCCAAAGCTCAGACCCTCCACAGGTGTTTTTGAGGAGGTGTGGGAGTGATGAGTGGAGCTGGGTGGAGCTCTGCCAGCCGGGAGGCTCAGAAGTGAGCGTTTTGGGGTGGAAATGGAAAGGCCCTGTAGATCCTTTATAACTCAGCTTGGAGAAACACAATGACTTCGGTGCTTTTAGAGAGCAATAAGCGTGGAAGGGGGGCGTTTACAAGCCAAAATGCAAGAAATCAGCAGGCTCCAGTTCTCTGATCTCCATGTCCACCCTGCAGCTGAGGGACCTTCCCCGTGGCCAGCAGCACCCGGGCACCGGCCGGACAGAGCAGCCTTGCCTCCTGCAGAGCTGGGGCAAGCAGCGAGCAAAGGGCTGGCCCTGGCAATGGGGTTCACTTCTGTGTGCAAGAGGTGATCTGGAGATGAGGAGCATTTGGGCCCCCAAACCTCAAGGTAAGGCCCCCCGGCAGTGTTAATGGCCCCAGAGCTGCACATTGGGGTGGTGGTTGGACGGAGGGTGGGAGGGGAAGGGAATGGGTCCTAGGACCTAAATATCCACGTGCTGCAGGACGGTAGCTGTACAAAGAGAGCTCTGTGTGCCGGTGGGCAAGACAGAGCCCGCAGACAAACTTGGGGAGGATTAGGCTGAGATCATGTAAACTCTGCAAAGGGAAGAGGTTTTGGACCAAAGCATGAAGCACATGCCCGCAGGCAGCCAACAAAAGCTCCAAACATCTATACACGGATGCAAGGGGCTTCAAAGGAGAAGGCAGTGAGGAGAAGGTGCTGTGGAAGGGCACGGTGATGGGATGCGGGAGCAGGTGGCTGCGATTGCACACAAAGCCCCAGCGCAGCCATGCCCAGTCAGAGTGTATTTGTGCAGTTGCACCTATGGTTTGGCTCCAGCCCTTGTTACCTTTCCTAACTCTGGTATGGAGGAGAGGCTCGTGAGTCACTGCCATGCCTCCTCAGCTGTGGCATGTTGGCCTCGCACTCTGCAGCTACTACCAAAATGAGGGTACCTGAGCGCACGCAGGTCTGCAATCCCCTCTGTGGAGACAGGGTCCACCCGAGCCAGCGATGCACCCATCTGTCCTGCTGGCATCACCCATGTCCTTCCAGTAGCTGGCAGAATCCAGGCAGCATCACGGTCTTGTTCAGACAAAATCTTTCTGTGCAATGTGTCGCTGGGCCAAGGGTGGCCAGAGTGGGCACAGCTAAGCTGGCATCCTTGGTGCCCACCTGCAGCGTCAGCATCCCTGGGGCCCCTGTGAATAAGCACTCAGTCCCTTCTGCCTGGAGCCCTGCCAACCCTGAGCAATGATTTCCAGTGCATGTGGCCAGGTTGTGTGTCAGGAGGATTAACGATAGAGGCTTCTCAGGGCTTTAAGAGATCTGGGTCTAATTTAAAACCAAAACAAAATGTAGAAATTTAGGAGCAGGGGAGTTGCTGTCCTGGGGCAAGCCTGGGATCGTCGCCTATCCAATCTTGCAGTAACATGTGCCAGGACCTTCAGAGAAGGTACGAGCAAACACCTGGTACACAGGAAAAACCCAGCCTCCCAGGGGTGCTTTCTTCTTTGTCTTTTGCTATTAGTCATTAGCTTATGCTCCGAAGCACATGGCCTTATCTCCCCTCCAGGCATCTTCCTTTTATCTACCTTGACTCATGGAGCTACAGAAACTTTTATTAGCCGCATAAATGTCAGATCTTCTTTAAAATTGTACAAAACTCTCTGCCTTGTTGTATCTTACGGCAATGAGTTCCGCACATTAATCGTGCGTTGGTGTGAAAATGAGTTTCTTATCAGTTTTTAGCTTTCTGTCTTTGGATTTAGCCATCTGTCCTGGTAGAGCTTTCTCTGTTGCATCCATGAGTGTCCATTCCTGTTGCAGAGTGAGCTGGATGCCAAGACAAGCTCTGGTTTTGCCTGACGTTTTCTGCTAATGGGCTTAAAGCTGGTGACTGGAGCAGCTTGACAGCAAACCTGCTTTTGCAAAAACTCTTCAGCAACTTTCTTGCTGAAAAGAGGGGCTGGCGGTGGAGCAGTTCTGCATGCCAGAGGGATGGGAAGTTCAGGCTAAAGATGTCTCCCAAGGCAAAGGCTTGGGGTTGTGCCAGGTTGTGGGAGGTGGAGGTTTGGGAAAGGGCTGCAGGGCTTAGCCAAGGACCAAAGGAAATGTGGAACAGGGGAACGTTTGTCTTGATTTAATTTGACACTTAAACTGGAAGGGGGTGATTTGTAGCTGTGTGCACTTAAAAAAACTCCTCGAGATAGGGAAGTGAAGGCAATAGCAGGTTTGGAAGCCAGATCAGATAAGACCCTGTGGGTAATGCCTCTACCTTACTCATTTTTATCCAGCTTTATCTCCAGGCTCCTAAAAATCCAATGGCTTGAAATCTTCCACTCCTGACTCTATTTCCAACATCTCCTTTGCAGTAAGGCACCCGAACCCAAAGAGACGTGCACTGCTGTATAGACTTAGCCTGGCACAAAGCTCCCTGGCCCCACCATCACGCGCCCAAGGGCAGTTTGGTGCTCTCTCCGCTGCTGAACACCAAGATGTGCGCCGTGATGTCTTGAGCAGCTTGGACTGCCACTGGGAGACTCCATGGGACAGTGCCCCAGCGCTGCTGGAAGGGGGTCCTGGAGATCCTTGCTGTGTGCGAAATCCTGATTACTGCGCACTAGATGGTGCATATGGATCTTGATATAGGGACCGCTCCTTGCAGAAGGCGGTGCAGGGGGGACGGGACCAGCGTTAGAGGGAGCGTTGAAGGTTTTACTCGCCAGGCCCCATTGCTTGTGCAGCAGGGGAAGAGAGCAGCCGCCTCGGGGCTCACTGACCTCCTGGGCAGCCAAGCACAGGAGCATTGCAGCGAAGGAGGGAGGCAGGCACAGCCTGGGCATGTGGAGGCATCACCGAGGAACGTGCCCACGCCCTCCATGGGGCATATCATTGGGTGCTGGCATGAACCGAGCCCCATACAGAGCTGTTCCAGCAGCCGACTCCCGAGACGGGCCCTCAGCAGGTACCAGAACAGCTGGTGGAGCACGCAGAGGCTCAGGAAAGTGCTGGCCAGGGTGAACGCATTTTGGCACTGGCCCTAATTCTTTCCTGCCAATACAATGATTGGAATTGAATTTCCAATATGAACAGTCGTGGGACTCCATCCACAAGCCGGCAGGGAGAGCTATAGATTTTTATCATGTGTTTCACAGCTATTTCTTTCATTTAAAAAAGAATAATAGGAGTGATCACTGAAAACACTCCAGTGGTCAAGCTCTCCTGGTGGTGTTGGGGAGGGCGAGATGGGTCTGGATGTGACTGTGGGATGGCGAGGGGGGATGCACCCCATCCCCTCCCCAGCCACCTGCGGGAGAGCAGTAGCTGCCAGGGCTCCAGCCCAGCACCGAGGCAGGACCAGCTCAGCCCTGGCTGCATGTGCTGGAGGTTTCTCAGCCCCTCTGGGATGGAGATGGGACTCCCGATGGGCTTTGCAGCTGACAGCATTGCATCCAAACTGAGTTTCCTCTCCCTGCAGCTTCAGCCTGTTGTTTCTCACTCAGTGCAGATGAGTCCCTTCCTCCCTGCAGCATCTCTCCACCCGAGGGGCCAGGTATCTGCCTCCCGCCTCCTTCCCTGGGGGGTGGCCAGCCCCAGCCAGGCAGCCGCTCCAAACAGCTTTGCAGACCTCTGGCAGGTCTCGCTGTCCTTGGCTAAGCTCTTGCTGTTTATTTCCCAGCTCTGTTAAACGGCGGCACCCAAAACAGGGCATATTCACAGGCAAGACTGTGGCAGGGCTGGGGAGGGCACTGGAGGCGAGATGCTCTTTTTATATCTCCCAACAATGCTCCTTTTTTAATCTTTTAATTTTTTTGCTGCAGTACAATGCTCCTGCCTCCCATTCAGCCTGAGATCCATTACATCCCCAGATCTCTTCTGCAAAGCAGCTACCTTGCCAGCTTCTCCCCATATTTATTTAGGCATCCTCCTCCCGCCCCATATTTGCTCGGTTGAACCTTGCACTTGTCTTGGTGAACACCCTCCTGTTTTTCCTGGCTCTGTCTCCAATTTATCAAGATCATTTTGAGCTCTAATCCTGCCTCGCCACGTTGCCTGAGCAGTCCTGGCTCTGACACAAGGCATGAGCTCTCTAGCAGGTGACAAGAGGTGAATTTTGGCCTTTTAGAGACATGCACAGGTTAAGGACAGAGCCGATTCCTCTTCCTCTGACCCTTTCCACCCTCATCGCTTTAACAAGGCTCATCCACGTGGGGGAAATACCCAGGGAATGCTCTTGCTTGAGGATTAAAAAAAAAAAAAAAAAAAGATAGGCAGTGTGCCCAGGGAAAAGAAAACATCCTAGAGATGCTGGGAGAGGGGCACAGCACGACTCTGCCCTGGAAGAGCCTCCCCTCCGCCCCTGTTGTTATTGCTGCTCCCTCTTTTGACCTGAGAAGTTTGCAAATATTTTCAGTCCTGCAGGTTGTTTCCATTAGGAGGAAAAAATCAATGAGGCAGCCAAGAGCTGTGGCTGAGCCTGCTCTCTGCTAAAAATGGACAGAACGCCGCTTTCCTGAGCGCAGCGGGGTGGGTTTGCCTTTTCCCAGCTCGGACCCCATTGCTTCCCGAAAGCCGCCTCTCGGGGTCGGTGCTCAGGGTCTCCCTCCCTTAGAGCTGCTCTGGCTTCTCCTCACTCGCTCTGTGCCTGGCCCCGGTGCTTATCATGGTCTGGGGCTCGGCAATTCCCGCTAATGGGAAAACATTCCTATCATTTCATCAAGTCACTTAATAATTTGCCAGAAATGCCTATTGATTTCTTGCATGCTTCTGTGCAGACAGAGGTAAATAAGAGTCATTTGTCATTGCATTATGTATCAGTAATTAAAAATTACTAGGTAACTTCAACCAAAAATTGAATAATTTGAAGTAAAATTAAATAATTCAGGTAATCAGTACTAAATGAGACCATTATTTTGCTTATCAGTGACTAAAAATTACCAGGCATTTTTCCTTGTTTGGATGCTCTTCCTCCCCTCCGTGTCAGTAGAGCCTTTCTAATTTGTTTTAATTGTTAATTTTAATGAGCAGTGTTTTTCTGATAACATTTTAGTGTGCTTTTTGTTGTGTTTTTTTTAGAGATGGCTTTTATTGCGTTGCGCAAAGCCTGAAGCACCTCAATGTGGGAGCAATTTGGAAGCTAAATTATTATTATTTATTTAAATCAAACCCTCCAGCCTCTTTAACTGTTTGGCTGATTCTGTAATTGCCGCGGCAGCGTGATGGAAACATTCAGCGCTCACCTCCCCGTGCTACGGGGCTGATGAGGAAGCGCCTGGGTGCTCTTCTTAGCTCCGTGATCTCCTGCACGGCATGTCCCATGCCACCCATCCTGGTTCCTGGGAAGTTTTTTTTGATCCGGAGCTGTTCTTTTGCCCCAGGTTTGCACAGCACCTCCTGTCTGTGTCCCCTAGCCATGGGGTGATCCTGGCTCAAAGGCATCCGGAGGTGGCCACAGGTAGGAACCTCCTGCTGTGGGGTCTTGTCTGATCCACGGAAGAAGCAAGATCTGGGGACAGGCAATGAGACTCACAATTTCAGCCCGCTTTTTGTCTGGTTGTGACAGGAAGGTGTGATATGGCTGGTGGTGAATTTGTTTTGGAAAGGGAGGTGCTTCTTGGATGTGAAGCCACTGAGATCCTTAGGTCAAGGACATCTGAGATGCTGTTTGAAGCTCTCCAGCTGTTCAATTCCTTGCCTTGGCTAGTGGGGCTGTGTGGGTGTGCTGTCTACCTGGACACCCCCCCCCCCCCCCCCCCAAGATACTCCATGGCCCTGAGAGGCAGCCAGGACCCGTGTCTGGTCAAAGAGCTCCAAATGGCTCAAGGGGAGCTGTCTGACCTTCGTCTGCACCCATCCTCCTCCAGTTGCTTCCCAGTCGCTGTGCTCGCAAACTGGCAGAGGAGAACAGGGTGGGACCAGGCCGGCGCTGCTGCGTTCCTCTTGCCCTCAGATCTTGAGGAGGTCTTGAGGCTGATTTGCCTGGTCCCCTCTTGAACCTCCCTTCCCTGCAGGGGGGTGCCTGCACCTCCATGTCACCTCTGGTCTGCCCGGTGAGGGTTTGTCACCTCCCTGCTCCATGGCACAATGCGTTTGTGCATTCAGCCAAGAATGATGCTGGCTTTCTTTGCTGCTGCTGGATTGCATTACAGTCTCCTGTCTATGGCAATTTGCTATGCACCATTACCCCAGGGGCACAGCAGGATCTTCTGTTCGCCAGGTTGCTCCCTGCAAGCCGCGCAGACGCCTTTCACCCACGGGCCAAAGCTCGGGGAAATCCCTGTAGGTATGTCGCTTAGCGTGTTCCTGTCCTGGAGGTGCTGATGGGGCTGGGGTCCATTGGCAAACGGCACGGGGGCAAGCTGGAGATCCGCCAGGTTACCGCTGTGCTGGGGCACAGGGGTCCCTGCTGAGGGTGCCTGGGGCTCTGCAGGCATCCTGCCCTGGGCTGCTCTGTGCCTTAATGGCTGTTAAAGGGCAAAACCTGCTGCCTCCTCTAGGGAGAATGGAGTTTGTAAAATATCCTTGCAATATCCTTGCTTACTGGGCACCAGCCCTCAGCCTGCGATAGCCCCTGCTTTGAGCTGACCAAACAAGACAGCAGATGGAATAAGCAAATCATTTGTGGATTTTTGCTTTTTCTCTTATTTTCTTTAATAAGACTCTCTTCCCTTCCCTGAAGACCTAGAAAATAACTGGTTGGAAGGCTTCATCTGTTGCTGGTGTCAGGCCTGCCTCTGCTCTTGGTGCCGTGGTGCTCCCCTGGGCGATCCTTGGGCTCAGGGCAGGGAGGCAGCGCTGAGGATGGACCAAGGATGGGAGCCTGGTGATGGCTGCTGCAGCTGGGGAGCAGGGAAACAGTCGGGATTTGTTTAGGCAGCCAAAAGAGGAATAAGGGTGGACTTATTCCTGCAAGCTCTGCTCCTCTCCCATGTGCATGAGATCCCCCATCTTCCAAAATCCGAGCAATCCACTGCAGTCACACTGGGCTGGGACTGGCAGGGAGACACCTGGCGAAATCTGCTGCTGGGGGGCACCCAGGGGGCCCCCAATGTCTCCTGCCTACTTGCCCAACCCGGTGGCCCCAGTCCCTGGCTCCGCGGCCAGCCCCTGCCCTCTGCTGATGAGACCTGGAAGTGCCAAATTCAGACCAAGCAGCCTCAAGGCTGCGGGGTGCCCGGCGGAGCTGGGTACCAGGGCGTCTGGACACGGCTTTTCGTTGAGGTCTGCCCGGAGAGGCTGCTCCCCGCCTCGTACCTCTCACACCCAGGCATGGTTTTGTGATACTTGGCATTCATTCCCCTACGCTTAATTTCATCCCATTTAGAGCTAGTGAAAACTATTCCCTGCAAGCAATTTATTCAACAAATGTAGCTGGCGCTTTCTGTTACTGAGTTGTCCAGGAAGAGACCACAATTTTTAATGATTTTTTTCCATTCACTGAATGCTTTTTATGACCGTATTTGAGCTTGGGGTTGTTCATGAATGGCAGTATAGTAAAAAAAAAATATCCGATGGCCTATCTGAGCTGCAGAGTTTGTTATTCACGCTGTGAGGCTGGGCACCTTATCGCACCACGTATTGTTTCTCTCCCCTGAATAGGAGCCCTCGTCTCCCTCAACTACCTCCACTTCTACCCAGAACAAAATTAATTTCATCCTGCATCAAATCTGGCTGCTTGATTAAATGAATCTGTTGCTGGCCCCGAAAGATCTCTCGGTAAGCAAAATTTCATTTCTGGTTGAACACCCACCAAGCCAGCCACAGATACAAGAGGGTGGTACCCGAAGGAGGTCAGAACTGTATTTACACTTCTAACCTGCCTCTGATCCCTTCGCTCCTGCTTGTAACACCCTGGAAGGCAGCTCCTGGAGGTGTTCAAATACCCTGGACACCCGTGGCTCCCCATCGAGCCCCCCCCGCCCCGATGCCTGCTCCTGGCTGATGCCCAGTCAAGCTTGCCAGATTGAGCTTTTTTAATTTTTCCTTAGAAATCAGTCCCTTGAGCCCTTTAATCTGTTGTAGGGGATTTTTTTTTCCCCCGCTCCACATTAATTTCTCTGCAATTTGGTGTGCTCTGAAGACCCAGGTGTGTTACTGAACCTGGGGTTGAAGGTATGATCCTGCCCGCACCACGTCCCCATCCCTACCCAGCTCCAACCCTCCGTTAGCCGCAGGCCGGGATGCTGCCAACTGCTCCTGCCGCCGTCCCACGCACTCACTCTGCCTTGCTTCCAGGCCTCGTGAACAGCACCAAAGCCCTTTTTATTCTGTCTAATCATGACAAACATACAGGAATACTCACAGTCACTCGCCTGGGGAGGGGTTTGCCAAAACCGTCCTATTCTGGAGTGTTTTTATAGTAACTGTGTGATGAGAAAAAGATGGTGAGGGCTCACCGTTCTAATTAGGATTGTTTCTGTCTTGCAAGAGGGATTGGCGGGTAGTATTTATGGATACGAGTAGGTTCAGAAAAATTCCTAGCACCATCTGTTTGAGAGAGAACAGGAAGAATTTCAATATGCTTTAGACCTTGAAGAGTAATGTTTGTATAACAGGCTCATAAAATCAATTTCTAATAGTTACAGGTACCCCCTCAGGAATTTAAATAGTCTGTTAACAAAGTTATTCCATCTGCCAAGCAAATACATTAAATATGCACGTACCATACTGTATATGTGGTTGCATGTGCCTTTCTCCTGCACGGCGTGCCCTCAGGTCCTGCGTGCTGGTTTCGCTCCTGGGTTACGCTGGGTCTTTCCTGGTGGCACCACGCTGTGTGTTCCTGATTCAATGGGAGCTCGCTCACCTGCCTTTAGCCTGGCGGATAAATTGCCATTATGGCCACCTAGTCCCCTGGGAGCTGAGCGTGGGGGTCGCTCTGTTCTGGTCCCTTCCCCTCTCCAGCTCGGTGGCCCATCGGGTGCCAGGGGAGAGAGGACTGGCTGCGGGGGTGAGAAGGGCTGTAGGCGACAGGAGGGTCTGAATGTGCAAATGGGGAGCCTGCAAGGGGCAGGATCAGTCCCTTCACACCCTGTTTGCAGACTTTTTAAGCTGGTGTTGCAGCCTGGTCAATGGGCCAGTTGGGCTTTGCTCTGCTTCCAGTGTCCTCGCTCCTCCATGGTGCCTCACTTTTCCGTCATCGCTTTGCATCCATCAGTGCCCTGCTCGGTGCCGGAGCTCTGCCGCATCCTGCCTCGGATGTTTGAGAACAGGCTGACAACACGGGGCATATGGAGGTGAACTGCAAATATGTAATCCCGTTAATTAAGCAGTTTGCATTTAACGCTGCCCGTGGAGCTGTGCGACTTGCCAGTTCTGCAAAGGTTGTATTCTGTGTGTTATCAGGAGTGATTTATGGTGAGAGTTAGGTTGTGTGTCCAAAATATCGATGGAGGAGTTTGCTGCCTATTGTGTTTAATAGCTGTTGGGCTCCCTCTTTGTACCATCGTGTCATTTGCTGCCTGCCAGCCTGTGCAGGTCTGGGAGCGTGTCTCTGTCCAGGCAGAGTTATTGATTACAGCGCGTTTGGGGTAGCCGCTGGCCGGGCGCCGGCCGTGGATGCCTCCTCCAGATGGCTAGCACGTGCCGAGCTGCAGCAGGCGCGGTGCTCGCTGGCCGCCATCCCCAAGTCCCTCTGCCCGCCTGGCCCAGCATCGCCCCAGGGAAGATGCCCCAGCTCCCCCAGGGAGCCCGGCTGGCGGGGAAGTGATCTGCCCTCTCTGCCTCGTTTCAACAGGAACCAAGTGAAATGTGAGCAGCAATCTGTGCCAATACATTTATTTCCTCCCCCCCCCCCCGCCCCCTTCTTTTAATATAGTCAGTGAAATGTCTTTGCTGGGGAGCGGAGCTGGAAGGCTCAGACCTCGGGTGAATTGCAGCATGCACCGCTCCGTACTGTGGCGAGGCAACCCCCTGCATAGCCCAACCCGGACGGTTTTAATGGATTTATCCTCTCCACCCCACAGGCAGATGAGGCATAGATATCCCATGGGATTCACCAGCAGTCAGGCAGTTGTCGTCCTGGGGGAAGAGGCAAACCCCGTGCACACCTGGGGCACGCCGGGAGGCTGGGATTTCCTATGCACTCTTCTGGTGATGATCCCTTTGTGCTAGGTGGTTTCTTCTTCTTTTTTAATTTAAAAATCCACATTCCCACTTCCACATAGCTCGTTATCTCAGGGCGTGTGATGAGGTGTCCAGGGGTCTGTCCCGGCAGAGATGATGCAGAACACATTTGCGCAGGCTGTTGGATCTGACCCCCCTCTCCCTCGGGGAGCGGGTGGTTTTCATTTCAGCCTCTTCCATTAGAAGCACTAAGGGGAGCTCCATCTATTAACTGAGAACTGCAGGCCTGTAAATTTTGGCAAGAAAAAGCCCTTGGAAGCAAATCATCTGTATTTTCTCAGGGCTGTTTGTCCTCCCTCTTTACATGTGCAGCCTTTGTTGGTCGGGAGGCAGGTACCGCGGCTGACTCCTTCTCCACATGTGCAGATTGATGGTGTCTGCTACAGAGCCCGCTCCCTCTTCCATTCCTCTCCCTCTCAGTTTTGTTCCTTCCCTTTTGAGCCGTTTCTGCTTTGTTTGGGAGACTCCTTTCGCTGCCAAGTCCTGATTTGTATCTGTTCATTTCCTAGGGCAAAGGCATTGATCTGTGATTTCTGTTATGATACTGCAGATTTCTGCTCCCTTTTTTCTTTTCTTTTATTTTTTTTTAAACTTTATCCTGCCATCCAGGAGGTGGTTTCTGTGCTAAGGAGAAGCGCAATGTTTCTAGAAAAATGTGTTTCCCTGACTCATAGCTGTGCCTAATTGCGTACAGAGCGAGCGTCCATCCCTCTTAGTTCCAGTGTAATTGTTTGCAGTGTGTTCCTTTGTGATTGTGTTATTCCAGCAACAACAGCCACTCTCCTTCCAGATATTTATTCTTTTCATGAACATCAGCATACTGGAAAAGGGTTGGCCTTCCCCCTTTCCCCCCCCCTCCCCCCGCATCTTAATGCTCTACTTCATAGCTCAAATCTGGGATTTATGCTTCGGGGATCTCAGAGAAGACTTTCCTCTTTTCTGCTACCTCTTTCCAGAAGTGCTGTCTTTCTGCGCTGGGATTTGGAGTTCTTGGACATGTGTTACTGCTGCCGGGGATGCTGCTTGCCGCTTTTATATTTGTATTTACTGCAGTGTTTTGCTCTTTAATTTTGTTGTTCTCTTTCTGGCTCAAAGGTGAAGTGATGCAAATGAAGGCTGGATCATTTGGGTTGCAGACAAACAAACCCTGGCCACCCCGAGAGCGGAGGCTGGGGGGGCGGGAGGGCGATGGGCAGCATCTCTCCCTGCGGCCGCTGCAGCTCCGAGCATCCCGCGAGGGCTGCGACGGAGGGACAACAGCCTGGGCAGAGGTGGGCGAGCACCCAAGGTGTCCCCAGCACTATAGGCAGCAAGGGCAGGAGGAGAAACTGCGGGTAAGGCACGGATGCCTCCCAAATATACTGTTTACCTGTATCACACCTCTCCCTGTGCCGAGGATAACGCGTTAGTCTTTCATCCTGGAAGACCTTATTTTTTATTATGAGTTAGCTTTACAGCACCCTGATGTGTGCTCAGCACTTTACAGTGCAGGGAGAAAGATGAGGTCCATGCGACAGATTTACCCAGCATTAAATCCTGACCAAGTTACAAATGAAAGAAGTGGCGTGGCTGTGTCCTGGCCTTCCTCCTGCCTTGCTGCCATGGGGCCTTTGAGCCACTTCTTCCTTTTTTTAGTGACATGAGGGAGTTTTCCTGCCCCATGGCAGCCTTGCTGCCCACCACACTCTGCTCTTCTTTTTTTCCCCCACCAGAGCAATTTGGATGCCAATGGGCACAAGCTGCAGACCATTTTGCTTGTAAAATAAGTATTTTTCAGCTTGCTGGCCAGGTTGGCCCTTTGCACAGCTCGGCCCCAGCTGCCGGCTGCATGCATGGCTCCAGCTGGCCCAGCCTGGCACCCCTCCAGCCCCACTCCCAAAGTGGCATTTGCACCACAGCAATTCCTAGGAATGAAGCGGCAAGCAGCGCTGCCCTCCCAGGAGCAAAGGCCGGGATGGTGCTGGAGTGGGCTCGGCAGAGCTGAGAGACCATTCCTCCCCATGGGAAATGGGTGCCGCCTCCCTCCCTGCATCCATCCCTCCTGCTTAGGATGCTGGCCACTGCAGGATGGCGCCAGCAGCGAGCGCCAGTCAGCTCCTTGCCTAAGCCACGGGTTTTGGCAGGCAGGTGTCCCGTGAAAACGGTGATGAGGACAGCATATGGCGCACAGCTCCCAAATGGGGACCAGCAAACGGTGTGGTGCCAGGGCCGTTTGGCAGCCTGGTTCAGACTCCCAAGCCACCTGTGAGTTGGGGGGGAGACGCTGGTGTCCAGCGAGGGCTCATTTGCCCAGCCCGGGGTCTCAGCTGCAGGCTGTGCCAGAGCCGGTGGGACCTGGCAGCACCCGTGTCAGGGCAGGTTTGCAGCCAGAAGCGGCACTGGAGGAGGGCAGGCTGTTCCAGAGCCATGCCCCATCTCGGACAAGCTCTCCGTGCCCTGATGGAGGGTGCCTGGGTGCTCGCAGCACCCCGACCCCATTATCTGGGCAGGAGAGGTGCAGCCTGCCTCCCACGGCTCGGGGGACTGCTCATCCTCCACCACGGTTGAAACGAGGAGGTGATGGACCCTCTGCCACATCCCCGGCCCCAACTCTGGGCACTGCCGTCGCCCTCCCCGGCTGCGTGGGAATGGCTCCCGGGGCTCCAGCATGCCAAATTTCACTTTTCAAATGGGGCTCCTGGCGCCCGGCCAAGCAGCGCTTCGTGTTGTCAAATATTTTGGCAAACCGCGTCTCGGCTTTAGTCTGAAGCGTCTTTCGCTAGGGAAACGGCGTGGAGCCGAGCAGCAAACGCAATCCCAGCGCGGAGGGGAGCGCTGTGCTGCTGGCTGCATCCTGAGCAGGAGGTGCTGGTGCTGGGGTGCACTGGGGACCGCTGCTGGGCAGGGTGACTGCAGCGAGCAGTGAAAGGACCAAAAAAAGGTGTTTCAAGGTGACTGGAATGATTTGTGAAATCAGACTGAGCAGAGCAAATTGTATTGACAAGAATAAGAAAACCCTAAAAAGTGATTTTTCAAGTCGCTATTTTGGCTTTTTGTTCTGAAATTGCCCTGCATTAAAAAGGGAATAAAAGAAAAAAAACTAGGTCTAAGTAAACTAGAAATAAGGGGGCTGTATTTTTTTACCAGCTCATTGGAAAAATGAAACATATTTGTTCTGGGTCAGACCAAAATGAGCAAAGCAATCAGTTATCCGCAGAGCCACGGTGCAGGCTGGCTTTCCTTCTGCTCGCTCTCCTGGGCATCTTTGAAAGAATATCCAATACCTTTTTATGATGTTTGAAAGAAAATATCTCCAGGGAGGGGAAAAAAAGTGAGGTGTGATCCCAAAAAATCTGCTTTCACAGCTTGGACAGACCCATCTTTCCTTCCCGTGGCCACCGCTCCTTCCCCCTGCCCGTCACGTTGTGTGGTTAGAGCACACGTACTCACGGCCCCAGCACCACGATGGGTTTTGAAAGCCTGAGAAATCCTCCCCAAAGCCTGGTTTCCGGCCAAAAAACCCCGAGGTTACGCAAACATACGCATAGCTTGCAAACAGGCTGTGTGTGTTGGATGGAGAGCAGCTTTGCGAAGCAGGTGTGAGCTGATGCGGGAAGAGCTGCGCTGCCTCATGTCTGCACCCAAAACCAGTATCAGCCCGCAGACTAAAACCAGGTCTCTGGAATTAAAAAAAAAAAAAAAAAAGGAATAAAAATCCAACCCTGCAGCAGCAGCATCCCAAGCACGATCCCACCAGATCCCCAGGCCAGCGGGTGGTGCCACCTTTTTGGGTTAGTGCTACAGGATGCCTTTTTGTAAGGCCACCAGCCCACCCAGGGGGCTATGGGGTGACCCCCCTGACCCAGCTCGCCCACCTGCATGCCCCCACCATGCTGCCACCATCCTGGTTGTGCCCCCTGAGCCCTGCAGGACTTGCTCCTGCCTTTGTAGAGGTTTGAAGGCGATGGCTCCGTGGCAAAGGCACCCCTGAAGTCTTGTGAGCCAGTGAAACCTCCTAAAATCCTGGTTTCTGGCAGCTGCCAGGAAAAAACTTGTCTGGGTTTAAAATCTGCTCAGAAGAGTCATTCTCTTCTGAAAAAACTGCGGCTGTGAAAGCACCATGGTGGGGTTGCATTTATTACATATTAATGACTTCACATCAGATGTGTTTGCTTTGCAGTACCAAAATACGGGAAAGATCAAGGTATTAGCATTCCCGAAAGTGAATTGTCAGCTGTGCAAATCTTGGGGTCTGGGAGTCCAGCAGAGCCATCGCATTACCCACAGTAAACGCTCCCTGGGCCGGTGAAAGCTGTCGTGGCAGGGTGCGACTGCACCGTCCCGCAGCTGCGCGGTCATAACCCTGTAGAAGCTGGGAAACCAGCGGTGTGAAAGATGTGAGTCCGCCTCGCTCCATCCCGGAGCTGTCAGCTGCACCGACCTCTCATCCGGATGCTTTTAGCGAGCATGGGGGCAAAGCAGCTCGTGCCAGTGCGATAATGTGGAAGGAGGTGCGTGGCGTGAAAAGACCCGGGGCGGAAAGGGGACAGCAGTGTTTGCACCGTGGGATTTTTGACACCCAGCGTGGGAGGCTGAGCTGAGCGGAGAGATGCTCTCTGGCATGGAGAGGGTCTTTCAGAGCATATAAGCCTTTCTCTGCTCCCCAGAGGGGCTTATTTGGGGGAGCTTATCCCCCAGGTTTCTCAGCAAAGCAAATGTCTGCAAGAGGGGCCAAGCCCCGTGGGGTGACCTTGGCTGAGTGTCGTCTTCCCCGTGCACCTCCCTCCTGTGGTCCTTCAGGGCAGGGAGGGATGCTGCCTGTGTCAGGTAGGTGCCGGGCAGAGCCGATCCTCCTGGAGCTGCTGTGGAAGAAACAGCAGGAATGAGGCTGGGGAAGCCGTGAGTGGGACCTTGCTGCTCACCTGATTTCTCTAGGCTGATAAAGGAGATTGAAACAGCAGCTCCTGCTGGTTCCCTGGCCAGATGCAGGCACTAGGAATTATACCTTGAGGTGGCTTTCTGCCGCCTCTGCCATCCCCCTGTGAGGCACCAGACCCTGACCGAGCGAGGGCCCCATGCACGGCAGGGCTGGCTTTCTCCCGGACACCTTGCTGCCAGTGGGGCTTTTGCTTGGGCTTGCAGACACCCCTGGTTAGTTCATCAATAATAAGCTCTTTCCTCACACGTCTCTCCACCAGATCTTGGTGGGTTTGGACATGCTTCCTGGCCTCTCTTCTCTTCCTGTTTTGGTTGGGGAAACTGAGGCACGGGGTGGTGGGGATGCAAGCAGAGATGTCTCCTCTGGCACAGGCGAGTCTGTGGCAGAGCTGGGACCAAAACCCAGGGGTCTGGCCCTTCACCTTATGCCTCTGGCGCAAATCCACCCTCCTCCCCCACTCACTGCTGCTCGGCATTAGCATGATATTAGTTTGAGGGAAACATTGACACTGTTGGCTTTTTTGTTAAGCGTGTCATGTGGGAGTTATTAAAAGAGTTGCCTACATTTTACAAATATTTCCAGGAACAAACTTGCCGGTGTCTGGGGCTGTGGAAGAGGGAGCGTGATGCTGACCGGCGCAGGGCTGGCTGCCAGACCATGCTCTCCATCCATCAGTCTGTCCCCAAAACCTCCCTTCCCCCAGTGAATCAGTAACAGTGATGGGCCAGGGTGCCAAAGCATCTGCTTACCCTGCTTCACCTCAGCCGAGGTGACTGGAGGCTGCTTTCCTCCTCCAGCCTGGCATGGGGGGACTGGCTGCCGTCCCCTCCGTGCACATGCGGTTTGGAGTGTTTGCAGCATCCCCCAACCCCTGGGGATCGGGGTGCCTGAACGAGGACTGTGAAGCTGCCAGGCTGCTGCCTGTGAGCTGCCTCTTCCTCGGGGGGCACGGGGAGCTGATCCTTCCTGGGGGGGCAGCTGTGATTTGCACCAGGCTGGTGGCTGCTGAAGCACGGGAATGGCTGGGGCCGGAGGGCTCCTTCCAGGGGCTGCTGGTGAGAAGCGGGAGGAGAAGCTGTGCTGAGAAGAAGGGCTTGTTAAAAGGCTGGGGGGGAGCACGGAGAAACTGCGGGGTTTCTCTGCAGGAGATCTCCAGGTAACACCAAAGTGAAGAGTAACGGCAGTTCTTGGTGCCACCGAGCACCTTGATCCCCTCGGCCATAACTTACATGGCCATGACTCAGTGTAAAGTGCATCCCGCACCTGCCTGCCTCCATAAAGGATAAATAATAATAGTTTGTGGTTAAAATATTACCCTCAGATGATAATCTGTGGGACATGGTTTATTTCGAGCAGCTGTGCTAGGAGGGGGTAACCTCTCTGTCCTCGGCGAGAAGTTGATTTGTACTCAAGGTGCTGGCTCCTGGGCCGTAGGGAGAGGGATGCTGTCGGACATAGGGTTTTGCAGGCGCCATGCGTGGCTCCGCACCCCCCAGCAGAAGGCGGGGTGCAGGGAAGGGTCTTTTACCATTTGCAATAAGAGCAGTTACCGTGCTTGCAGACAGAAATGATACCAGTGAAACCTCGGCAGACGCCTCACCCAGATGAGCGGGTTGTGCATTACTAAATCCACGCAACACCATTTTCCCAGGGCTGTTGCCTCCCTCTGAGGACGGTGGTTCCCCGGGGCTGGGTGATCAGGATAACACTGGGGCAGGATTTCAGCCTGGCTCTTGAGGCTCAGAAGAGGTTTGGGGACAGACAAGAAAAGTCTCCTGCAAGTGGGTGGCAGTGACGCAGGGCAGAGCGATGGTATTACTGGTATGTTGAGCACCTTGTTTATTATCCCTCAGACGTGTCGCAACAGTGCTGGGTTGTGTAATGGTTTCCAGGAGATTTTCCTGCTTTCAGCTTTTGGGACTCTCATTCCCAGGGTTTGGTTTCTGCCCGAGGTGGGAAGTGGTAGAGAGAATGAGTTAAAATCAAACCCTGCTCAGGTGGGGTTTTGCGTAGAGATACCAAGTGTGTGATGGAGAGAGGGAGGAGGAGACTTCTACCTTTCTAAATTGTTTCGTTTGTGAGCACCTTCCTTCCCAAGAGCTGGGTGCAGTTTCCAATCTTGGTAGTCTGATGCTACTCCATTTCGTGCAAGTTGTACGCACTGACACCAGGCATTTCGCCCACAGGGAGTTAAATATTTCTTTCTAGCACCAGTAAGAGGTGGTATTTGACAAATGGCTTTGTCTTCCCGCTGCAGGAGGCTGAGGATCCCGTGATCAAGCCCGAGCACTTCTGCGGCACCCCTCCTGCCCCTGCCTGCCTTCCCCCGCTGAGTCCTCACCCTCCCTGCACCCGATTTCGGCACGTTCCTCCCTTTCCCTTTGCTCCTATGCAGTTTTCATCTCCCTTCGTTCCCTGCCTGGGATGGAAGAGTTTGCACCAGGCAGTGTGAGTCCCCTGGGCTGCTGCAAGGTGCAAGCACAGAGAGAGCTCAGCTCCCCCCTGCATCCCCAGTTTGGGGCTCGGATAAATCCGCAGAGTTGCCAGTCAGCAAACGCAAGCTCCTCGCTCGGCACGGGCGACCCGGGAGTTTCAGAAGCTTAAAATATTGCACAACTTGGAAGAATTATCACTGGGAAGATTGCTGCAGCACCCCGGGGAAATTCAGCACTCCGCCACAAACGTGGAGGCATTCAAGCTTCTCCTTGAAGTGGCTGCAAAAATTTCTCAATTTGGCCATCTTCATTTTCCAGGACCTCATTTGGCACATTGGCTGAAGTCTTCCTGGCCCAGGCTGTGTCCCCAGCTCTGGGGGATTTTCTTATTTTTGAAAACTCCAGCTAAATGCTGGCACAGTTATAAGGAATTGAAGGAAGATCTTAAAGCGGAAAATGTTGGGCAAGCCCGGATAGCATTGGAGCGCATGGCACAGTGAGGAGAGCCTCCTCCATGGGGACCGGGCTCCCTCGTGCTGCCGGCTGCCATGCTCAGCTGGGCACAGTGCAGATGGGGTCTGGGTGTGGGAGGATGTTCCCGTCCCCACTTCGACCGAGCGCACCAAATAGCGGGGTACAGCAACCCCAAACTTGCTTCCCAGTGCATTTCTCTGCAGGGAGGTGCTGGGCAGCAGCTAAGGGGGACCTGTCCGGCTCACTGCTGCGTCCAGGCTCCTTGCACACCGGGGCTTTAGCCCTCAGAGGGATGAGTTGCACCACGTTGCTGAGCCCACGGCAAGGTCCCCCTCTGAGCTTCCCTTGCAAAGAACGAAATAACCTGGAAGCTGTTGGTCTCTGGAAGCAATTTAACATGGGACGTGGCTATTAATTTAAATAGATTACAGAAATTTGAACTAAGCGGCATATAAATCTTCTGACTGGCTCTTTGGGCTTTGGTCTCTGTTGTTTACACTTTTTTTTTTTTTAAATTGTGTTTTATTGATTTCTGAAGCTGTGATGTTTTGGTCAGAGCTCGCTGCTCCCTTTCTGGGTGCGGATGGCAGGCGGCTTCGCTCTTCCTCACATATCACCTTTCAGAGCTACTGTGAGTAGGATGCAGATGTTGTTAGGTCTCAGGTAAAGCCATCAAAGGTGGACGTTCAATCAAGTTTGACATCATCTTCAACCTGAAGGCAAACGGGTTGGTTTTGATTAGCAGCCCGCGGGGCTGAGCCTAACCCGTATCAGGGCTGCTGCTGCTACTTTACCTGAATGGCAAAACCACAGATGGTAATTATAATGATAAGTGCTTACAGATTTCCTAACAACAAAGATAATTTGTTTGCTCCATGCCTTGTTAGAAGGGGAATTTTGTTCTGGTGACTGGGTGGTTTGTGAATCAGTCGTTGCCCTTTCACCTCTCTGTCCCCAGCTCGGCTGTTCCCCCCAGCGCGGCCATTAGACGATGATCCGACAAGAAGGGTCCCACCGAGTCTGGTCTCCTCCGCAGCAGCAGTGGAGACGCCAGCCCAGTGCAAGGAGCTGTCCTGGCTTGGTGGGGAGGGAGATGATGTGCTGATGCCCCCAGGACGGCCTGGGATGCTGGGCTGGGAGTCCTCCAGGTTGAATCCCCGCTCTCCTCACCCCGCATTTGTGCACACAACTTCTGGGGCAATCGGGGTGAAAACTTGCTGTCGGGCTGCCCTTGAGCCGCTGGACTGCTGCTGCTGATTCACAGCAAGGTAAAGCTCAGCTGCATCCCCCACACTCGCCCCATCGCCCCGCCGTGGGGGGTGACAAGGCAGCATGTGAGCGGCCGGGTTTGCGCCTCTTATTCCAGGAACCGCTGCCAAAAAACATGGCTTTCCTCCTGACTGAAGGTGACCCAGCATCGAAAGTCTTGGGAGGAAAAAGGGGAGAGCTTGTCACCATTGATCTCTGACAGCCGGAGGTCTCTCTCCACCCTGCCGCCGCTCTCCGGCACTGGAGACAGGTTACCTGTAAATTAAACCAGCTGGTGCCAGGGGCTAGGGGCCCGCCGGCAGCCCTGGCCCGCATCCACAGCCATTCCCTGGGCAGAAAGCCCACGGGTCGGCTTGGACCCTGGCTTGGCGGCGACCGAGGGCAGCGTCTCGCCTGTCGTGTGAGCAGGCAGATAACAGCTTTGATTTCTGGGTCTCGCTTTAATTATAATGGAAGGACGTGGCTCGTTAAGTGCCCGCTTTGCTTTCCAGCGATCCCTCCCGGCTGCCAAGTGCGCTGGGCTAACAAAAGCATTCCTCTCCCCGCCGGGGCCGGCCGCGGCAGCCCGTATGGCGAGCAGACGGAGGTGATTAATGCACGCAAGAACAGCCTGCCCGGCTCCCGGCCCCTGCACACAGCCTGAGACCCCTGAGCAGCCTCCCTGCGAGGAGAAACTACCCTTAAAAGAGAGACCTCCTCCAAAAAACACCCCTACACCTTTATACCAGCTCATCTTTGCTTCTCTGCCCAGTACCGGCAGAATACCTGCAGGGTCTTGCCCCAGAGCATGTTTCTCCTCTCCTGCAACTGGGATCAGATGATTTTTTCCGGTCCAATAGTACTTGGAGTTGTTCAAGATGGTGATGTTGATCTTGTTCATATTTGTTGCCTTAATGAGTCACAAATTCTGTCTGGTGGTTTGGAGGTGCCGGCTGGCTGCTGCTAACCTGCCTTTCTGGAAGGGTAGGAATTTCAGCAGGTTTGGAGAACTGATGTTTTCTTAGATTCCTAAAGGAAATTACACTAACTGCAACACCCCCCATCTCCCCACGGAGAGCAGATGCGATAGCATCTCCCCAAATCTCTCCTGATGACAGCAGCCTTCCTACAGCTCTTCTCCTGCCCCACAGTACTGAAGGACCTGCAGCGGGTGATCTGCCAGACCAAAATATTTATGGCCACTTTGAGACCAAATTGTTTCTGCGCTGGTTCATCTTTTGGCTGTGGATGGTTAACCGGGCTGAGCAAAGACGTCAGCTCACCACATGGGCAGGGGCCTTGGTCCATCAGCCGCCGCTGCTCTGATCTTGGCTGTGACCAAGATTTCATTATTTTGAAATGGTTTTAATATTCAGGCTACACTAATATCCGCATGCGGGCATGGTGCGCGGGGTCACAGCGCGGTGCTAGTGTGGAATTAATATAAATACTCCGTGGGGTATCTCTAAACAATGATCCCGTATTAATCAGCTTAATATTAATCAGCTTTGTCCTCCGCTCAGATCTAGCAAAGCCCCCGCACCTGAGCGGGACGTGCTGCCGGTTCGGGGACGCAGGCTCTTTCCGGAGCGGTGCCAGGAGCGGGACAGTGCTCTTCTTGTGTCTCTCGCATGCTTCTCAATAGGCTTAATTTAAACATTAACTCCCAATTTGCCTCTGGGCTCAGAGCATGGAAAAAATTAGAGCAAAAGGAGAATTTTTCAGGAAGCTCTGAGTGAGTAAACCAGGGTTATAATAGAAATAGTTTTTGACCTTAATTATGGCTTCTAATGGAAATAGTTGTGCAACCTCAGCAGTGGGGTTTGGTATGTGCAGGCAGATCTGAGCCGAGGATGGTGACAGGAGGACAGCAAGGGCTCGGTGGCCTTGGTTGCTTGCTCATGGGAGGCTCTTGGAGAGCAGGGCTGAGGGCGGAGGGGGGAATGTCCCTCATTTCCACCAGCCGCAGCTCTGGCTCACTCCATCCCAAGCTATGGCTTTGTCTCATTTCTGCTTCAGACAAGAATACAAGTGGCCTCGAGTCCCTCATCACCGCTGATGGAATGTGCAGCTGGGCACCTGGCACCTCGGGACGGAGGAGCGGGGAAAGCCTGTAATTTCCCCCTGGGATCAGCACGGCAAGTCCCAGCACGAAGGCACGGCTTGCCCTGCTCTGCTCCCGCCCTGAGCAGAGGCAGGGGGAGCGGGCTGGCAGCCTGCCTCTCCCTGCTCCTCCGGGGAAGCCGTTCTCGGCTGTGAACGGCAATACGATAAACTCCAGCGCTGCTCTCCAGGATAACCAACACCGATGAGAACTGCCAACCTGCAGAGACACTTGTTTGAAGGATCCAGATTGCAAAATAATGACACGGCGTTAGCCAGGGGTGGGAGAGGGATAGATTAATTACTGAAGAGGAAGCACATCACCTTTGGTGTCGGGTCAAACCCCCTCGCTCTGGAAACCTGCTGTTGTTATTCCTGCTATAACGGTTCACTTGGCACCGCCTGGGTGTAATGGCATGTGGAGCTAATGTGATTCAGAAACCGCTGTTTGGGGCGGTAAATGGATGCTGGCCCTTTGAGGGGCCAGGGATCACCCAGCTCATCTCCTCTCCTGCCACCAGGGCATCCAAGCTTCTCAGGCCACGGGTCCAGCTTGTGGCTCTGGAAATCCAGGTGGGACGAGTGATTAAGTAACATAGCTGCAGGGTGGGAGGACACCAGCCAAGACCACTGCCATCAGCAGGGTGGACTGGGATGATGGGAGACCTAGAGGGACTTGAAGAAGGTGTGACCTCCTCCTGTGCCTGCACTCGGCCTTTCCACTGCCAGGAACGGTCATGGAAAATGACAGCAACATCTTGCAAGGGGTCGCTCTCCTTCACATCTGCAGCGGTGCCGGGGTGGGCAGGGAAGGGCAGCCGCTCTTCCCCAGCGCGCTGTGCAGAGCTCCGTGTCACACTGTCCCCTTGCCAGACCTCAGCCAGCTTTAGGCTGTCCCCAAAGGGAGCAGAATCACCTCCCAGGGATGCCCATCCATCTCTTTTGGAATTAAATGCAAGAAATATGGGTCACTTCCTGGTCAAGAAGGGACATGGGGTGCAGCGAGCCCCCTCCAGGCCTCCATGGGATCTTTAGGAATGGGCTCATGGCATGCATCCTGATCTCCCGCTGCCAGAAGCAGTGTCACGAGTGTGATGGCGAGGAGGTACCAGGGCTGCAGCCTGCCACGCTGCCAGCTCAGCGACTGCCCGCTCCATGGCTCCACTTCACCTCCCAGCCTAGGAGTCAGTGACCCGCAGTATCCCAAAGGCAGCCTCTGCCTTAGCGAGCACGGAGGGACGATGCTCTGCTCTCGGGCGGGACCAAGGGCGAGGTCTCCATGGGTGCTCGGACCCCGGCAGCTACCACCAAGGCACATGCCCTCGTATTTTCAGCTCTCAGTTCTTGAAAACACTGGGAAACCTGACCATTTATTTTGGTCCTTGAAAGGACACTGGAAAACCCCAGCCCTGATGTGGGGGTTGAGCTATTTGGAAAATACGGGCTTTCTCACTGAAGATGCAAACATGTTAGTTCCCCTCCATTGCCTGTCTCTCTGTGTAGGCTGCAGAAATAAAGGAAGCATTTAACATGCAGGCATTTAACCCTTTCAAGATTCCAGTTTATGCATAGCATTAACTAATATAAAGAATCGTTCAGTGCATTTTGACAGCTACTGTTTTAAAGTTCTTATCACATTTATTTCTTCTTTTATCACAGGTTTTGTATTGTGTGGTGAAGATTCGTCTCTTTCCTTGCCTAGTTTATCTATAATTCAGGACGTTTTTACACTTAGGTTATAATTGACTTTTCCATGCTGCAGCGACTCAAACAATAACTATTAATATTCAGCAGTCTATAGTGATAAAGATTTCCATTTACTCTCTTTTACTTAACCGTGTGAATATACAGCATCCTATCTCACACAGTTAATATTGAATTCATTCATATTTACTCTCCATTTTCCCGTATAACAATATTGAAAGAGTGAGCACTGCGGTTTTGGGGACATCTGACTCCCGTGCCTGTTCTCAGCTGGCCAGCCCCGCTCACGCAGAGGGGAGCTGGCCCCTGTGGGTCCCAGTGATGCTGTGCTACTGGGTGGCCATCACCCTTCGAGTCTTCCTGAGGCTGGGGAAGAAGGTGGAGCAGAGCACGAAGCACAGCATCTCTGCCTTCCTCGCCTCCAAGAGCAGGACCCGGGTGCTGCCACTGACGAGGTCACTGCATCCACTGCCTCTGGTGTTTGCAGCTGAAAAGCAGTTGTCTCAAAAACCCAAAGGGGTTTCAGCTGGAGGGCTGCGAGCTGAGCCAGGGGAGGCTGAAAATAGGCAAAATGCCTTGGTACCCACCCTGGGCTTTCTGGTACCCCGCGTGGTGTGGGGTAATGCCGTGGATGGATGGGTGTGCGGAGTCGATTGATGGTGGAAGGAGCTAGGAGCTGTGCTTGGGGCTAGGAAGGCAGAGCAGCTCGTTGTTTAAGGGGACTACATTGCAACACAAAGCCAGGAGTACGTTGCAACACAAAGCCAGGAGCCTGGTCCCCTGCCCTGGGGGCTTACGGTGTGACCTTACACAGGACTGACAAGGGAGCCTGAGGGCACACCAGCCAGATCCCCCATCCCTTTTGCTGCTGTAATATGCATGATGGCAGCAGGTTCAGCCGGGAGAGTTGGAACACCAGTGCTGCAACCAAGGCTCTGACCCGCCACTGTTAGCGCCAGCAACTGCAAAGGCATCTTGTCTTGGCTCTGCCTCGGGGGCTTTATTCTGCTTCAAAGCCTCCTCCTGTGGTGCAAAGGCACCCTACGGCTGGGTGCTGCTGGGGCCAGCGCCAGACTGGCGGAGCAGCCGGGAGGGAAACCAGTGGGAAATCCCAAACCCACTCACTATGATGCTGGGCAGCAGATGAGCAGCCATCAGCAGAGAAGATGGGGTGGTGGGAGGGTGAGCTGCCCCTCGCTGCTGAGGTGTGGGGATGAAGCCGTGCGCATTTCCTTCCCGTTGCCCCCATGGAAGCTGGATGCCTTCACCCCAGCCACGTGAGGCCCTGCATGGGACCCCCCAGAGGGGCTGGCACCACCAATCTGCCCGGGCTCCTGGCACATAGCCGGTGCTGTGACCGTGGGGAACGCTGCCCCGGGGAGATGCCCTGGCCTCCCTTCATCTCCCTAATGGAAGGTGGAGCACACCATGCAGCGGAGCAGGGACCGGCTGTGAAAGCCAGCAGCAGGCTAACTATTAATTGCAGCTGTGTCGAGCCGTTGTGACTGAGCTCTTCCTTGTAATTATGAAAAATGTCCTGCACAGGGGAGAAGTGGCAGGGCTGCTCCCCCCTGCTTGGAGAGAATGACTTTCCCAGACAGCTTTCCTACAAAAAAGAGGGGCTCTTCATGCTCTCCACCCCAGCCACCCACAAAGCAGGGCTGTTCCCACCGGTGCTGTTGGTGAGCTGTTCCTGCACTTCACGGCTAGTTAAGGGCTAGTGGGGTTAAACGTATAGTCCATTAATCTCGGCTGAGGGACACACACACACACAGACACACACACACACAGACACACACAGACACACAGACACACACAGACACACACACACACACACACACACACACACACACACACACACACACACACGGCGGGTGATTTATGGCCAGCCTAGCCCCATGCCCCCTTCCCGGGGCTGCTGCCAGAGCTACCCAGCACAGCGAGTGTTTGCCAAGCGCTGCCAGGAGGGACAGCGTGCCAGCAAGCTGCTCCCCGGAGGTGACACCTTCAGCATTTCTGCCGCCTTCCCCCTGAAAGGGCCGTTCTGGCTGTGGCCAGTGCCGCTGCCGCCCTGGCTTAGCCCTGGGGAATAACTCGCCTTGCCACAGGAGCAGGGCTCCCCGCACCAAAGCTTTTGCCCCAGCGTGGCTGCGGACTTGCACTGCCACCTCCGCTGCCCTCCTTGCCTCAGTTTCCCCATCGCTAGACAAGGTGCAGTCTTCCATGGCCTCGCAGGACCCAGCCCGGCACGAGGGAGGGTTCCCGCGCAGCTGGAGCAGCCGTCCCCGGTGCGCGGCAGGTGGGATGGAGCCAGCCGGCGCTCCAGGGTCACCGCAGCCACCGGGAGCGGGGGGCTGTCCCTGCAGCACGTGCGGCGATGGGTTTCCCTCTTTTTTTAATGTTCCTCTTGGCCTCTGATCAGAAGTGCACGCTATCTGCCTGTTATTAGCCTGCCTGCTGCTATCTGCCCTGGGAGCAATCGCAGGGTGAATGAATAAACACAACAGCATTTAGCAAGATCTGAAAGGAGATGTGATGATAATTTCTTCCCTGCAAATTGTACGAGTTCATGTTTTCAGCGCGCTGAAGGCAATTAGAGCAGAGCGGAGCTGGCAAGACGAGGGGCGATGCTGAAGAAGCCGCGACTATGGAGCCGTAATAACAATTTAGATTCTATTTAGATACAAGTGGCTACAAGTTGCGTCTCAATATTGAATCAATCGACACAGACAAATGATTTAATATGGAGGCATTTGCCTGAGTGGAAGGAGAGGGACCAGCCTTTTAGACATGGCCAGGTGGGGACAAGTGGATGGGTGGCCAGGACCGATCCAGAGCTCCCAGCAGCGTGGAGGGGAGATGGGAAGGGGCGATCCTGAGAGGAACAAATGGCTTTTCTCGCAGTTTTTGGCACTCTGGGCTGGCTTACGCTTGGCATCGATTGCGGAGGTATTTTTAGAGGCAGTCTGGTATTTGTTAACCTTCTCATGCAGAGTGGAGCTCGCTTCTAGAAAGCATGTGTGCACGCACGCGTGCGAGAGGCAGGAGAGATCCTGCCAGAGATAAAAAGTAAGTAGCCGGCCCCAGCCAAAGGCCGGGCGCAGCTGTATAAATAAGTGGTGGCCCCCCTTGCCCCCACCTCCTCCGGCGAGTGGGGCTGGTGACACTGGAGAATGCTTTGCTGTCATTAGTTAATTGAGCTGCTGATGTTAAGAAAAGGTTATGTATTTCTCCTGGTAGTTTTTCTTTGTAAAACTCTGACAGGGATCCCTCGCAATAGTGGTGGTAATGCCCCAG
The DNA here is from genome assembly GCF_047370975.1 of Nipponia nippon. Classification (NCBI taxonomy): domain Eukaryota; kingdom Metazoa; phylum Chordata; class Aves; order Pelecaniformes; family Threskiornithidae; genus Nipponia; species Nipponia nippon. Next base: position 11,028,698 of record NW_028262391.1, read on the forward strand.
CTGGGGAGTCAGAGCAAATCTTCCCTATGGTGGGGATTTTTTTTCTTTTCTTTTCTTTCCCCTCTTTCCCTTTTTTCCCTTCCGTGTGGCGGTGGCTCTGTGGAGGAGTGGCGAACCCCAAGCTGGCCTGTGCGCCTGCCTCCTGTAAGTGATACCCCTCGCTGTCACCCCATGCAGGGTCTGCCCGCTGGCCTTGGGACCACCGGCAGCGCCGGCCCTCCATCCCCTTACCTACTCCGGGAAACAGCCCAGGGGCTGATGCACGGTGGCTGCTGTCCCCTCGCAGCCAGGCACAGAGCACCTAGCGAGGGAAAGGGGGACCGGATCCTGTCCCTGGTGCTGGAAGCACTCCAAAATTGTTGTGGTCCACCAGGGCTGCTCCCATGGGGGCTGAGGGGCCCCACCGAACCATACTCATGCACGGTGCTGCCAGCCTGGTCCCTGAGCATCCGCGGCTCGGCTGGTGCCATGAAACTCATTTCCCTGCAAGCGTTTTTAATGCACATCCCTCGAGACCAAGTGCCGGCGGCCTGGGAGACAGTCTGCCCCCTCTGCCTTTGCTCCAAGTTGTTCTGCTGGGAGATTTTCCCAGAGGGAGCAGGGTCTCACCTGGGATTGCTGTGAGCGGTGAGGCAGGCTGCTCTGCAGGATGGTTCCAGGAGAGAAATCGGGGTGCGGGGGGTCTCAGGGGGCTGCAGTGGGTTGGGCTTTAACAGCCTGGGTTTGCTGCTACAGCCTCCAGCCCTTTGCTCTGGGGAGAGCAGAGCCCCTTGTGCTTTCTCGCCCCAGCAGAGGGGGAGGCAGGAGGGTTAGCTGTCTGGAGGTGTGAAGACGTGTTTGCTGGGAGGGCAGCGAAGGAGCATCTCTCATTCATGCTTAATGGTCGCTTGAATCCCCTGTGCGTGTGAAACACTGCCCAGGTGTTCAGCTCCTCCTGGGGACGGCAGGACCGGCTTTCATGATGATTCATCTTCCAGCCATCGTCCTGAGCAGCTCTCAGGTGTTCACGGCCACATGAAACAGAGGGCTGTCATTATCCGCCCCCTTACAGCTGGGGTGCCGAAGTGGAGGAGCAGGCTGGGCGAGCTGCCGGCTGGGACAGCTGCACCCATGGTGAGAGCGGCTCTGGCCATGCCGTGCGGCGTGGCCCCAGAGCTGGCTGCCATGGCCATCCTCACCCCTCACTGCAGGAGCAGCCACCCTCGTCCTGCCAGGACCCACTGCTCCTCAGGGAGGAGACGTGTCCTCCCATGGGGGCCAGGAGGGGAATGGCTGGGCACGGCGAGCTCATAATGAAAGCACTGAGCGCGTGTGATTTCACCTGCGCTTCTCCCATGGGGACGCTTATGCCTGCGTAGCACATCTTGCTACAGCTTTTGCTCAACCAGTCACTTCCCGCCTCCTCTATCTTCAGGTTTTCACTGAGTCTACCTAAACCTCAGTGCTTTTATTCCCCAAAACACTTCCATTCAGCGCTCTCCGCTCCAGGAGATCAGCTGACAACCTATCGGCCAGCAAGGCAGCACTGTGCCTGCCTAACACCCAGCCACGCTGATGGTGGTGCGCTCAGCTCGTCTGGCGCGACCCGTCTGCATCCCCGCAGCCATCCTGGCCGATGACCAGAGCCTTGCGAGATACACACCATAAAGACAGTTCCAAGATGGGGAAAAAGCAATAAGACGTGGCTGGGTGCAGCGTGGGGGCAATGCACTGCCGCCGTCCCACACACCGGTCCTGGCACTGCATCTCCTCAGGATGAAACGTGACCCCAGGCGTCCGCCAGGCCAACGCCGCGTCACCCCACTGGGGTCAGAGCCTGGCCTGGCGATGGCTGTGTCCGTGGAAGAGGTCGCTGACCCCGGTTTTCCACTGCTGCCTGCCGCGGGGAAGTCACCACGGCCCCCTCCGCCGGCACAGCGGTCGCTGGCTGCTCCTTAATTAATCCCAGGCAAAATTAATCAGTTGACATCCGACAGCTGAAGAGCGGATGGCAATCGCTCTGGGGCTGTGCCTCCTCTGACCAGCAGTGCTGGACCCGGCCAAGTGCCTCTGCCCTTGGTTTTGGAGCCAGGGGCCGCGCTGGGTCTGCCCAGTGCTGCCATCACACACCCTGGTCGGGACGTGGGTCTGCTGCTTTCTCCTCCGTTTGCTGCCAGCCTGCGTGAAGTGGAAGCGACGCCACCGCGGGTGTCCCAGGTGCTGCCCCGCTGCACGGAGGGATGCTTGAGCGGGAGGTGCTGTGCAGCAAAGAGCACTGTGGCCATGGGTTAAGCGCCTGAGAAAGGTGACAGCACCCGGAGAGCATTAATTTACACCACACCGCCTGGTTTGCTCACAGACAAGATGGCATAGGGCTAAGCCTGCTCCTGCCAGGACCCTTCCTACCCTCCTCGTCTGGCAGATGGAAGACATGTGCTCCTGGCAGCATTTTGGTTAGGTGGCACTTATCGCCTACTGGGTGTCTCCTCAGGGACTCCAGGAGGTCTGCTGGTGGCAATGGGTGATGTTTCCTGCCAGTCCCATCATCAGGGTCTTTCTTTCAGTATGGTGGCCCTGAGCACGGCTGGGATGCGGTCGAAATGTCCTGGGGTTGTGTTTGCCGGTCTTCATTCCCAATGGGAAGAGCTTTCCCACCCTGCAGAGCAAATCAGTCCTGGGGCTGTGGCAGCAGCTGTTTCGGTGACCACGCTGCGTTCCCCTCATTGCAGAGATGATGGCTTCCCCGACCATGCCTTCCCATTTCCCGCTGCCTCGCTCCCTCCTCCTGGCCTGAGCCCTTAATCCTTCCCCCGCAGGCTCTGCCACTTTGGATTTCTAATCACAGCTGGTGGATGCTGGAATTAACGGTCTGATCCAATCGACACCCGTAAATCCGTAACGAGACTCCGCATTAGATTAATCAGTCATTAGGCCAAAATGCCAACACAGCGCCTGAAAACTATTTGTCTTCACTGCCGTGCTTTCTTTTTATTTGTTTCATTTTAAATGACTCCAAAGGGCTCGGCTCTTCCCCTTTTCCTCCTCGGGAGAGGGAGCAGTTTCACTGCCACGAGCACCAGCCCTGGGTGGTGACCCTCTCCTGTCCCTTACAAGAAGCCTTGGATTCTGCTGGCTCTGCTTCTCTGCGAATCTGCTAATTTGGCACATAAAAAGAGGAAAGTCAAACCTGAGCGTAAATCCAACAACCAGGGGTTGTTACAGGAATGGGCACCCGCCCTCGCCAGTACGAGCGCTGCTGGAGGGTGGCAAGGCTTCTGCTCCAGCCCTGGCTTGTGTTTCACTGGTCTCCGAGCCTGGGGGATGCTGCCCAGCCATGGGGTCCCTGGGGCCCTGCCTACAGAGACGATGGCAGTGCCAGCCACCACGCCACGTGTGCCACCTGGGCTGGGGTGCAGCATGGACGCCGTGGGTGCTGCTTCGGAGGTAAGGGTGAGAGCAGCCAGGGTCCAGTTTTGGTGACCTCATTCCTGCAAAGGATATTGGAAAACAGTAGCAAGATCAGAAACAGGCTGAGATATGCGGCAGGGCTGAGCTGCGAGACCTGCTTACCGTGAGAAATTTCTTACCGTAAGAAATTTAAGGATCCCAATCAGTTGATCAAAGGAGAGGAGACCTGAGCTGCACCAGAGGAAGATATCTGACAGCAGAGGCTTCTCCAGCTTAGCAGGTAAAGCAGGATGCCACAGCTGGAGGTTTCAAAGGAGGAAAAAAAAATTGAATTCAGGCACAAATATTTATTTGGGAGAGGAATTACCACTGCAGCCAGGGGATGCTGCGGGTCCTTCAGGTATGGGGTCCTTAAATCTGTGGGTGTCGCTCAGATGCTGAGGTCTAATTTCCAATGCATGCTAAAGGAACTGATGGGGAGTTTTCTCTGCCACGTGCAATGTAGCGCTAATGCCTGTGGCCTCCTCTGGCTCTGGGACATGCATAAAACAAAACCAGTTCCCAGCTCTTTCACGCACACCTCTTTGAAGATGGAGGGGGTAGGAGCAGGGTTTGCAGCGTGTCTCCATGGCTCAGCCTGCTCGTACCTCCGTCCCAGTACCCTCCTGCCAGAGAGGTGGGTAACTCTGATAAGGCACCCAGGGTTAGACTTTATCCCGCACGAGTCATTTCTGAAGCATGCCTTGTTTTTAGCCAGACCTGCTCCTTTTCCTGGGGGGCTCCAAACAAACCTCGCTCAGCTCGCGGGGAATAGCAGCCAATCTGTAAAACACATTACTAGCAGCGCCGTGGCAGGCTGGGAGGGCACAGGGGTCACACTGGGGAGAAAGCCTGGCTGTGCCCACTGCCCTTTGGTGAGCAGCAGGAAAGCAGAGGGGGAACACACAGCCTGTGCCAGACCCCTGTCACCGGCTTAGCTGCCTGATGCTGAGCATGTTTTACCGCTGCTTCTCCTTGGCTGCTTTAAAAAAGGGAGTTTCCAGCTCCGCAGGAGCCAAGCATCCTTCATGAGCGGGGCTGCAGGCAGGGGTGCAGGTGGGCGCTCTCTCCCTGTGCTACCCTGGTGCTCCCTGGACTGCTCCATGCTCAGCACCGCGGCGAGGCGTTGCCAGGGCAGAGCCTTTGCCCCAGAGCACTGACTGCTGAAGGTGCCAGAGCCGCCCTCGAGGGCTGCACGGTGCAGCATTGCAGCGGGGCTGAACCCCCTCCGTGGCTGGAGACAGCAGACCTCCCATGGTCATCCGTAATGGCATGGAGAGGGGGAGATGGGGATGTAACGGGCACAAACAGACCTCCCCTCTGCAAACCCCATCTCCCACCCCACGCTAGTCCCATGCAACACCCCCTCCTCACACGCACTTGCAGGTGTCACCCCTGGGAGCCAGCCTGGCTCCAGAGAGGTAACCCCCATAGCTGCCCTGCGCCCCTCAATTAGGGAAGCCCCCCTTGCAGCAGCGGCCCTGGCTCACAGCCTGTGTTTCCAGCCCCAGCAGCGGAGGCTGGGAGCAGGAGATGCCCCACTGCGGGGGTCATCCAGCCGGTCACCCCCGGGGGCCAGCCCCTTCCCTCCGGCCACTCCGAGGGGGACGAGGGACTGAAAGGTGCTGGGAGCTTATTCAGGCTTCTCGCTGGAGGAGGGGAGTTTATTGGAAAACACCTGGAATCTATTAGGCCTGGAATATGGAGTCAAGGTTTTGCCGCCTGCAGGCAGCTCAAGTATAAATAGCGGCAAAGGGTTTGTTTTGACTACTTTAAATTGTGCAGGTTTCGTGCCCTGAGAATTGGGAGTTTGAAGCTGCTCCTAACGTAATAATCCTCCCGCTTCCCCCTCCCGCCCCAACGGCCAGGAATCTGCACCTTGTTCTCTTCTCCTTCTCATTCCTCTCTTTGTTTGACTATTTTCCCTATTTCCCATCTGTTTATCACAAACCTCCCTCTTCCTGGAGCCTTCGGGAGTCTCCAAGGAGGAGAGGGTTGGAAATGTTGTTGCATGCAGGGAAGTGGAGGGGAAAGTTTGGAGCTTTACAATAAAAACCAGAGAGCTCGGGGTAAAATAAAAAAAGGAAACAAAACCAAATGCCAAAACATCAGGACAGACCCCTCTGTGTGATGGAGTGACCCATTGGTGATGGGGCATCACTGCTGCATCCTGGCTAAGCAGGGATGTTTGGTGGGGAGCCGCTGCCCCACCACAGCCACGTCTTCTCCCACTCCCATGGCTGTGGCAGCAGCAGTGGTGTTCCTGCTAATGCTGTAGTAATAGAGCGGTGTGAGGCTCCTAATGGAAATGCTACATCACTGCCAGCATGGAGTCCCCTCGGTCCCGGCACTAATGATTATTGCTACTCTCTCGTGCCGATGCCACCGCGCCAATGTGTCTGGCAGTTCCAGGCAGAGACTGATGCAACCTCTGCTCCAAGGAGCTGCTGCTCCAAATTAGACCGTATATCTGTGAAGAGAAGGAGGAAGGGAGCTCTGAGGGCCACGGGCTCCTGGAGGAGATGCAGGCTGTCGGCACCACTGCTGCATGGGAGTGAGGGGCGAGCATGGCTGCTGAGCTGCCCCAACATGCCCTAGCCTCCCCCCGGCACCATGTCTCCGTCATTGGCACTGTGTTCCCTGCCTGAGGTCGGCCCTTGTGTCCTGCCTTTGGCATGGTGCCTGGCTGAGTTGCTTCTCAAAGTGTTTTGGCATCACCCAGTGCAAACAGAGCTTCATGAGAGGCAGCGCACGAGAGCATTGGCACAGCAGCACCCAACCAGTGCAAGCAGCTATGTGAGCAAAGCCTCTGCTGAGCACACCATGGTGGGACATGCAAGACCCCGGGGCTGCTGTGGGGCTGAACCACAGCCCCCGACCTCCAAGGATAAGTGCCATGAGGGCCGGCGTGTGCCAGGGGCTGCTGCGCACGGCGGGTAACAGCTCTTCCCCCAGCTTCAGAGGTAGCCATCTGTGCTGTAGACCTGAAAGTCAAACCCTGCTGACAAGCCATCTGGGGTGTCCAAACGACTGCACATGGTGCAATTTATTTTCCTACTTTTCCTTTTAATCATTGGTTTATTTCATTCATCTGGTGAGAAAACAGCCTTGAAAACCAAGGGTTTATGTCCTGGAAAGAGCCTGAGGTGGCCGGGGCGGCCGGGCACACCGCGAGTGCAGGTGTTGGCTTCTCGGCCACTCATCGCACGTGGCCAATGGCTGAAGTCACGCCTGGGGGCTCGGGGGGCCAGGAACCGCAGCCGGGAGCCCCGGTGTGGGGACTGGGGTCAGGCTGCCTGGAGACAATAACAAAACGCTAATCCACAGGAATAACAGCGGCTGCAAACCACCCAGGAGCATCACGGCGCTGCGTACGCCTGTGCAGGGGGATGGGGCACGCTGCCGGATCGACCGATGTTGCAGTGGAAATGGAAACTGGGGACCATCACTCCAAAACATCCTGCCATGAGACTCGGGCTCTCAGGGGGAATTCCCCAGGCTCGGTTTACCCCTTGTATGCGGTTCTGCGCTTCGTGCTCTTTGTCCTTTTACTCCAGTTTAAGAAATAGATGTGGATGAAACCAGGTTGGATGTGAGCTGCTCTGGCAAAGCTGAGCCCGGCCCTGCAAGGTGGGAGCCAGGAGATGCTCGTGGCGCCGCTCAGCCTCCGAGCAGCCGTGCCCATCACCAGGGATGTGACTGCGCCCTGGGCACAGCATGTCCTGCTGCTGGGATTTCCCAGCTCCCTGGCTGGTGATCGCTTGCAGCCGTCCCGTGGGTTGGCCTTGAGGTATTGGCATGGGACTTCCGCGGCCGGCAAGCCCAGGCAGCATCCCTCCCTGAGCTGCCTGTGATCAAATACAATACTGTATCTTTGCACCAGGAATGCCCATGGAACCTGGACAAACTCAGACCATGGGTTGTCCCCTCCACCCTGCTGGAGCCCTGGCTTTGCTCCCCAGCCTTCCAGGCTGGCAGCACTCTCAGCATCCCAGCCCCATGCATGGACCCCCACGGCATAAGCCAAAGGTCCCCGGAGCGGGGTAGCACCTTCCTTCACCCCCCTGCACTGCCCAGCACCCGGCATCTCTCCGCCGCCCACCCATGTGCACCCCAGGGTGTCCTGGAGCAGTTGTGCTGTCTGCACAAGACGGCTCCACCGGTCACCCCGTTATCTGTGGAGCGGTCTCTGCTGCTCGCTGTCAGGCTGAACATCACGTGGCAGCACTGCGGTGACCAGGCCACCGCGGGGCAGGAGACACGCCATGGGCTGGGGTCCTGCACCCACTGTGACTGCACACGTGCTCAATCTTGTCTCCTTTCACGTGGAATTAGCGTGACACAATTAAACCATCTTGTTAGATGGCATTATTTACTCCAAAGGAAACGTGGGGCCGGCTGCGGGGAGCTGGCAGCTCGGCATTTCGCACATCATTATGTTCCCCTCGCAGCTTTGAAGTTGGAGAGCCAAGGCAGCTCTTATTCCCTTGGCGGGCTCCCGCGCGCCTGGGCGGAGGCGGTGGCAGGAGGGCCCCGAGGAAGGCGTGCGGCACCCGCCAGCCAGTTCTCACCCAGGGTCATCACCCTCCGGAGCATCTCCCGAAGCCATCACCGCATGGCTCAGCACCCCGGCAGGGTGGCTTGTGACCACTGCTCAGGGCTGCAGGGCTGAGGACAGGGGCTCTCAACCCATTCTTCTGACGTGTTCCTTTTCCAGACGCCTGCATAACCCCCCTTGACGTGCCACCAGCTCCTGCAGCAGGTGAACAAGCCTCCAAAAGCCCCAGTGCCTCCCCGTGCTCAGTCCCCAGGAGCGCTGGTCTGCTCCTCCCAGAGCCGTGGGCTGGGATGGGTGCACAGGGCCAGAGACGAGGGCTCCTTTGATGCCGTGGGTTTATTTACAAACGATGTGCGATATCCTGTTCCTCTTGGAGCAGCAGGAGTGGAGCAGTGGAGGGTGTGGGTTTGCTCAGCCTGCCAGGCTTACCCAGGCAGTGCCAGACCCAAATGCTCCCTCACCTTTCCCTCTTCGTGGGGCTAATTCCACCCCTTCTTCAGTCTTCCTCTGCCCTTACTGCTCCTCCTTGTCTTTTTTCAGCATGACTTACTGCTCTGTGCCGGTGGCGTGAATCCTTTTATCCCTCTGTGCCCACGCAGCAGGGCCAGAGGAAGCTGCCTGGACAGATGGGTCATCTCCAAGGTTAAGCAGCATCTCGGCTTCACTCCCAGCCGCCGCTTGCCTCCGTCCTTGCATTAAGGTTGGAGGCATCTGCCAGCATGGCTGGCTCTGCCCCGGCTGCGGGGATTTCACCAATCATTTCTTTTAATAGGACTGGGGGAAAAAAGAAAACAAAACAAAATGTTATTTTCACACCTCTTTAACCAGCCAGCTCATCCTTTCTGTTAGGCGCTGGCTGTGGGTTGCCTTCCCTGCAGCATTTCTGCCCAAGCTCTGGCATGGGTCCCAGCCGGGGCCAGGCTCCCGTGTGCCCGTGGTGACCAGTGGCAGGCAAGAGGGTTGGAGTGAGGGGGCACCGCTCTGCTCCGCGGGAACAGAGCATGGCAAGGCGGCTGCCTCCTGCCCTGGGGTGCCCCAAGGGCCCCGTCCCACCACAGGGACCCTCAACAGGTTCCTTGAAGCAGCTCCAGGCCCGGCAGACCCTTGCGGGTTTCCACCAGCCGCCGCGTCTCAGCCGCCACTGCCAAATGTTTGGGGGAGAGGAGCCAAGTCAGGCAGTCGGGAGATAAATCTGAGCTCTCTCTGGCTGCGCTGGGACTTTGCTGGGGATTAACTGGAGGCAGCGGTTCTCCTCCTGCTCCTCTCTCCTCCTCCCAGGTCTGGGGCAGCCAGGTTGGAACCCCAGGCTGGCCTGGCTCCTCGCGGGAAGCTGCCGACATGTTTTCAGCATGAGGAAGGTGCGTGTGTGTTTGAGCTCAGGCGCAATCACTTGCGAAGGTGGGAGGAGGCAGAGGATGTGCTAAACTATGAATGAGCGCGGATCGGAGCCTTTCCCCTGCAACCCTGACAGCCTCTCTCTGTGAAATATTTAGAGGTGCTTGCAAGATGTTGTTAGATCTGGCTGCTTGTGGGATTGCTTTTTTTTCCTGGACAAAAGCCTGGCATCCACCTGAAGTTAAAGCTAATCTAAACAGTAGGGAAAAATAAACACGGGGATGTAAAGGAGGGACAATAGCCCCAGCACTAAAACAGCAGGAGAGTGGGAATTGGCAGTGGCTGGTTTGTTAGCCACACAGCACCAAAAACATCCGACGGGCATTACAAGATGCAAAATACAGTCTTGGTGTAGCAGGATAAGGCATGGGTTGATGTCGGTGCTTGTCATCCCGGAGCACCGCAACCCCGCTCCTCGCAGCCTGAATTAATCAGTCTGCCAGGAGCAGCCTTGCTCTGACCTCCGCCCTCCCCAGCAGCAGAGAAGCTGGGGGTTAAATGCAATTTAAAGACTGCCTCTTTTCCAAACATAAAGCATGAATACACCTGGGGTAGCTGCAAGCACCCTGCAGCCGCCAGTAACCCCCACCCAGGGTGCCGAGGGCTTTGGTGCCGAGGGTGCCAGCGCGCATTGAGCAGCAGTCCCAGCCCGTGGCCGCCCAGCATCCTCCTCCGGCATGTTATGGCGAGGATGTAATTTCTAAAATAACACGTTACTCTTGCTTAATTATCCCACTTTATAGAAGTCACTTCCGGCGCTGAGCTCAAGTTATGAGATGCATTTCTGAGCCGTTGTCTGGGTGCCAGGAAAGAAGAAAAAGAGAGAGTCAGAGTTATGATTGTTATTGGAGTGTTTTATTTTGGTTTTTAGATGTCTGGATTTCTGTTATAAAATGTATGAACTGCAAAGGAACTTAAATCTTTATGTTCGCAATATTAGCTCCTAATTTCTAGGCTGAAATAGTTATGGCTCTTCTTAATTCTCTTGGAAATATTCTGCATGTTTATTTTTTTCCCCAAAATGTTTATGTAACTTCCTCTGGAAGCTCGATTTTTAGTTAATTAACTTTTTGTCCAGAAATTTCTTTGCTTGGTTTCTTTGTTAATATACCTGACATTTCCAGTTAAGACCATAGCTGCGTCTTTGCTAAGTTCACTTGGTTTCCACCACATAAAATGTATTGCTTGAAGGGTTTCGGCTTTCCTAGGAGCAGACCCAGCCCAGCTGCAGCTTCAAAGATACTGGAGGAACCGCAGGAGGTGTGAGTCGTCCGTGGTCCGGCACGGTCAGAGCCGGCGCAGACGTGGGGGCAGCGGGAAGGAGGAGCGGGTGCCATTCCACCGGTGATGGTTTTGGCAATACGGGGATCTGGGGGTAGTGGGATGCTGGGGCTGGAGCTGGCAGGCTGAGGTCCCTCCCCACTTGCCTCTACGAATGTGGCATGAGGCTGGGGGGGAAAGGGGTGCCTGGAGAAGAAGCCTCCCCCCGGCTTGCCCCAGGTCCTCCTCCCCAGTGGTGCAGCCGAGTCAGCCTGGCTCTGTCCTCACTGCGCCACTGCCTTCCCCAGCCCCTTTGCACGTCCCTGCCAGTGTCTAACACCTTTTCACTGTAATGTCATCTGAAGATTTAATTAAGGTGCTGTTTGTTCCCTCTTCTAGATAATTAATTGAAGGTGTTAGATAAAACCAAGCCTAACACCAATCCTTGCTGGGTCTGCACAGCACCTTCCAGCTCAAGATATTATTGTTCCCTTTTGTTTCAGATCCTTCAGCTTGTTCTCAGCCCCTGTGAAAAGGCTTATATCCAAACCAATTTGAATTAATTTTTCAAGCAAGATACCACAAGACAGAGATACTATTAAAGGCTTTGCTAGAAATCAGGGTTCATTAGAATACACCCGGCTGCCGTTCCCTCCCCTACACATTCTGCCCTTCAATAAAAAGACAAAAAAGAAAAGCAGTTTTAACTTCCAGGGCTTTGGTGCTTAAGCCAAGGGACGTGCGTGGCTGTAGGGAAACCAATCCCTCACGTGCCATGGCAGCGAGGAGGCTTTCAGCGGTGACCTTGTACGTCCTCAGCAGTGGCTTTGCCGGCAGAGCCTGGCAGTGGTCCCGGCGGTGGCATCTCACGCAGGGAGGTGTGCGGTGATGCCAGCATCGTCTTGGGCATCGGCAACCCAGCCTCCATGCGTGCTGCCCCATTCCCATCACACAAACACCATGCCACCGCTGGGGTTGGGGCTGGGAGTTGAATTTTGCCACTTGTTGACTTTGGAGAGCAAGCTGCAAGGGCTTCTCCAAGGTAACATGGACATTGCATGTAATCGTCAGCACCCCCCCCCCACTCACAACCCGCCGGCATTTCTCCTCTCCCTTCACCAGTCTGTCCCAGGGGCCAGGACCATCCAAACCCCACCAGTTGCAGTAGCAATGCCGGGCTCTGGAAACGTGGCTGCGGTGGCCAGCAGTGCTCTGCACACGGCCGAGGGATGTCTTCTCCAAGCAGGCGAGGAGAGCCTGGCCAGGAGCGGCCCCGCCGAGCATCTCCCTCGACTCAGCACAGTTCCCTTCCTCCTCCAGTCAGGGGCTCGCTCTCTCCCACACTGGAAAGGACCCTTACAAATGATCAAAGGAGCCAGAAAGCTTTTGTAATTTCTCCTTTAAATGGATTTTTATAAAGCAAGAAGAATCCAATGCTTGTTATTTAAAGAGAGGGCCCTATCAGCAGTGGGGTTTTTGTAATGAGTCAATTTGGGAGTGTTCCCGCTGACAGCCCGGGTGCCTTTACCCTCATCTTAATGCAAGATTTTTTTAATGTAATTAGTAGTAAGCATTCTACAGCAAATGTTCTCTCAGCACATGGCACCCTGGTTTCCCTGCGCCGCCGGCACCTTGCAGCCCACAGGGCAAGAAGGATGGTGTCTGAAGGGGTTTGGCCCCTATTTCTTGCCTCTCTCTGGCAAGATGCAATTCATAGTGTCAGCTATGTCTCCGGCAGCTGCAAGGAGTGGTGGCAAGCAGGGCAGAGCGGGGCTGGGAGAGGATGCCTGGTCTGTCCTGGTAGCCAGGGCGGGAGCGGGCTGGGGGACCGGTGTCTGAAGTCGCTTTTGATTCAAACCCCTGGAGGTGCTGATGGGAAGATGACAAAAGGCCCTGTTTTCAGCACTGGTGTATTCCAGCCATGCACCCAGCCTGCCTGTGCTGTCAGAGAAAATGCAAAGAGTCCTCCCTGGCTCCCCGAACTGCTGCAGGGAGGCACGGGGTATTCTCCCAGCCTGGCTTATGTCGCCCTGCACATTGCATTTAAATGGAGCCCTTTCTGTCTCCCTAACAAGAATGACACCGCTTTGCTTATTGCCTATTAACTCGAGAGGTGAACACATCAGCCGGCAGAATCAGAAACATTTACCATGAAAAGGAAAAGCTGAAATTCCATTTACCCGCAGCTGAATGGGAAACGGTCTGTCAGGGCCAGGCAGGGCCGCGAGCGGCTGCCGACGCTGCAGTCGGCACATCCCAGCCGTGCTGGAGGACCCCCGGGAAGGAGAAGCACCTCGACAGTGCCAGCATCAAGGGTCAAAGGGCTAAATTCCCCCGTGTCTTCCCAGTTTCTGTCCCCAGTGCTCCCACCTGTCCACCAGTACCCCCGCTCATACACTCCCTCTCATCCAAGGATGATGGCACCGGGCAGTCAAAGCCGGAGAAGGTCACACCACCGTCCAGGGACAATGGTACAGGAGACCTCTGCTCTCTTCCCTCTCCTCCGAGCACAGCCCGTTAGTTCTGGGGATTTGGGTTTCCATTAGTGGCTGTTTGGTGGCCTTTCTCCTTTACACTGGCATTTCCACGGCTGCTTAGCTTCAGTGCATTTCATTAGCACAGAGGTTTCTGTCGATATTAGAAAGTCACTGTAATCATCAGGGGGATTTGCACGCCTGTTAGCCCAGGAGCTTCGCTTCTTGGCAGCATTTTTGGCAAACATTTTTGCAGAAGAAGTTGCCTTCAATATGCACCCTGTTGGTGGTGACTTCATACCCCTGTGTCCTGCTCTGCACTGAGGGTGCTGCAGCTGCAGCTGCAGCTCCAGCAGAGCAAAGGCAGCAGCGGAGATGCCAGCCCCAGCCAGGAGCTGCCTGTGCTCACCAGGATGCCCATGCCTACTGGGATGTCCATGCCCCCTAGGATGCTCATGCTCACTGGGATGCCTTCTGGGATGCCCACCAGGATGCCCATGCTCACTGGGATACCCATGCCCACCAGAACACCTGCACACACCATGGCAATGGTACCCCCATCAGCAGGCGCTGTTGCCCCTTCCTTGCCATGGGGCACGCAGCATGCTGCCAGGTCATCCTCCCTTCTGGCCCTTCACTGTCACCCATCTCCTTCCCATGGCACCCATTTCTTCTTCATCCCTGCTTGCTCTTTGCTGGCATTTTGTGAGCTTCAGTGACAGCAGAGGCAGGCAGAGGGATGCAGGGTGGCAGAGTGTGTGGCAGTGGCAGGGCAGTGGGGCTGTGGAGTTGGCCGCCCATCCCTTCCCGCTTCCCTGGCGCTCTTTGGGGCCGGCTAGCCTTTTGCGGACAGTGCAGTTCTGTTTTACATCACCATTTTGAAAAGCCCTTGGAGAGAGCAGTGATTTATGAGAGGTTTCTTGTACGAGGGGAAATAAACCTCTGACCAGACCCAGCTGAAATCCACACTGCTTAATTTTCTGTGGAATCAGGATTTTACCCCTATCTGAGGATTTTGCTTCTTTCCAAGAAAAACAAGCAGTGCCTTTCTCATAAACAGCCACTTTCTCTCTCTTTTCAGAAGCAGGGCTGGCTGGGAAGGTCTCCTCTCCCCGCCGGCCCGCGCACCCTGGTCCTCGCTACTCCACGCCGGAGCCCTGCGGTTCGCAAATCACTGCGTTTCCGACCAGCGCCGAAGCGAGAACATCTGCTGGGAAAGTCAACAGTAATTAATTAGCTTTTAACTGGAAGATAGAGAAGCGGGAAAGAGGCATGGACCCCTTTAATGAGAATAAAAGGCGTTTAAGTTTAGAGGAGCGCAGAGGCACCCCAGTTACTTTGTAATATGATAAGGGGCTGGGAATTTAAACCAGAAATGGAGGGGCTTGGGAGGGCATTTCGAGTGCTCCGGCAAACGCTGGTGGAACCTAGAAGGGAGATGGTGCTGGAGAGCTGTGGTTCCCAGAGCAAAGGGGTTCCACGTGGGAGCAAGAACAGCTCAGCCCCCAGCTGTGTGCGGGTGGGGTGCTGAGGGTGGGGGGGCTCAGGTGCTGCCGGCAACCAGGTGATGCTGGAGCAGGACAGGAGGTGCTAAAAGGCAGCGAGGGCAGGGCTGAGGGAGGGAATGCTAGAGGTGGTGGTGCTGCTAATGGGGGTCAGTATCCTTCCTGCATGTGGCAGATCCAGGATGGCTTCTCCCTCTGAGACCAGGTTTGTGGGGACTGTATGGCAGCAGAGGGGCTGGGGGTGGTTTGGCAGAAGTTCCCTTTCTGGCTCAGGGAACTGAGGGTGGGTGCGTGGAGGGGGATGCACCTGGATTTGGGCATGGCTGAATCAGAGAAGAGGCTCTGTGAGTTGTTGAAAGCAGAGACCTTGAGACCCTGTTGAAAATAGCACAGGGAGAAATGGACGACCAGGCAGTGAGGGGAAGGGAGTGGAAAAAGGTGATGCTGGGGGCAATGGGGCTTGGGGGCAGAGGTGAAAAAAGCCATGGGGGGCCTGGGGGTGAAAGTCAGGAGTTGCGTCCAGGGTTTGCTCTGCTCTCCCTGCCCAGGCTGTGGGTAAAACAATGGTGGGAAAATGGTGCTGAGGCAGCCCTAGAGAAAAGGGGGAGGGCTGCTTATGGGACAAAAAAAACTACCAAAGGCAGCTGGAGGTGTATAATTACAATTACGATGTTAAGTGTTAGGGCAATATACCCTTTGCAAATGGATGGCACCGAAGCTGTGAGGGAAAGGCTGGTGTAGGAAGAAACTCAGTTAATTAGTTAATCAGAGCTCTTTAGGAAATGTTTCCTCAACTTGCTTTTTTTCCCCCTCTATTTCTGTAACTATCAAATTGTTTGTTGCTCATCCTTAAAGTGAAATCCCTCCTAAGCTTGCCATGGGAGGCTGCTCTGTGAAGGAAGAAAACCAAAAAGCTCTGCTGTGGATAGGAGAGCTCACCCAAAAGATTTTTAATTCTTTTGACAAACTTGATTTTTTTCTGATACATGTGAAAAACTGAACCTTGGAAATTGCCTCTGTGTATTCAAACCATCACCCCATCTCACTTTGCCTGCTGGGGTCTGTCCCAATGTGCCCCTTGAGCTGCCCCCGAGCAGGAGGGGTGTCTGGGGAGGGGTGTGAGCTCCTGGTCCCCCCAAACCAGTCCCAACCACCCCCCCTCTCGGGTGCTGCTGGCGCTTGGGGCTGCCGTAGCCCTGCCAGGGAAGCAGAGGGAGAGCATTACCCAGCTTCGCACAGGGGAAATGATATAATTGGAGCTGTTTGGATTTAGAAATTAAAATAATTTGGGTTTGCTCAGAAAGGTTCACACAACGTCAGCTTCCATCAGGCAGATGAGAAGCAGAGATGCCCTGGGAGTGAGTGCTCTGACAGCTCTCCCAAATAACAGCCGCTCTGCTGGGGCTCCCTGCTTTCATTTGCCCTGCCCTGTTCAGAGGATGGTGGGAGGGAGTTCCCCCCCCGCTGGACAAACCTACATGCCCTTTCCCAGAGCAGAGATGTCATTTTCCTTGGATGCCCATCCATCCCCAGCCATGCCACAGGAGGCAACCGGCACCCCAGCCCCCTGGAGCCAAGGGAGCACCTTTCTCCTGGTCTCCAGAACCACCCTTTCTGCCCCAAAACCTCTGGGCAAGACAGGAAGCAGTGTCCTCCTTGTGCTGCAAAATGCCTGGGCAAGCCCTGCCTTGCCAGCGGCGATTTTGAGGGACCCTGATGCCTTTCAGAGTGCTGAGAGTGCAGGACAGATGCCTTGAGAAATCCCACCTAAACTGCTGCTTGCAGCCACCCCTCCCATCCCAGGGCTGTCTCCCAGCTTGTCCCCACCACCTATGCATTTCTGTTGAGGGCACCTTCTCCCCCAAGGTCCCTGCATCCTTCCAAGCTCATCGCTTGCCTGGTTCCACCCGTGTTTCAAACCATCCCAGCTCCTGTTGAGTTATTTCTGTTCTCAGCATGACCTAATTAAGCATCATCTGCAAATGCAATTACTTTGCCATTTATCTTCTTGATCATTAATGTTCACCCTGAACAAGACCAGGCCTAGTGCTGGTTCACAAGCTGGCCGCTGCGCCATGCAAGCTCCTGAGCCGGCCTCACTTCGCAGCCAATTAATTCCTCCAGGAAAGATCTCCGAGGCGTGGGGTGAAATGCTGTGTGTCCTGGTGTCCTGACAGCTTTTATCCACCAGTCCCTGCCTCCAGAGAGGGTGCGATGCCCTCTAAAACACCAGTTGGCTTTGACCGCCATGGTTCGTCCTTAATAAATTCTTCCTTTGTACTGCTTGTGGCTTTGCTCTCCTCCAGGAGCAGGCAAATGCCTTTTCCTTAATCCTCGATTTTTTGTGGTGTTCCTCGCCTGGTGGATGAAACGAATTTCCTGGCTACTAATTGTCAGTCTCCTTTTCCAGTCTCCCCTTTTTTTTTCTTTTTAATTTTGCTTTGTGTTTATTTCCTCCCCTGCCAGTCCCCGCCGCCCCGCCGAGCCCTCCATTGATTTGTTACGCCAGCTCAGAATTTGGCCGACTGCAATTTTATTTTTGTTGATGGTGGTGGGTTTTGAAGTGGCAGAGGCTTGCTAAGTTCGTTAGCGAATTCCCTTAATAATTCAAAACGCATGTTTCTTGCCCCAGCTGATTTGTGTGTGTTGGGTTTGTCAAGCGTTCCCTTACGTGCTTTTTATCAGTAAGTGTATTTACAAGGTCTTCATTACTTCCTAATTGACCATGCCTCTTCTCTTTAGTTATCGCCTTAAAGAGCAATTTAAAAAAGCAATTCAGCAACAGCCATTTTAAAGCTCTTCATTCCTTCCAGCCCCTTTCTCATTTATTATTATCCTTCTGTCTCACTAGCACTTCTTTTCCCCGATGTCTTTAAAAGCCCTTCTTATTCCCCGGTACATTTTATCAGCTCTAACTTATTCCACCCATGGGCTGCCATCCCTGCGGCTTCGCCTGCCTCATGTCTCTGGTTTTGGGGCTTCTCTCCTCCTCGCTGACCGTGTTTATTCTGGGGTTTCTCAGCCCCAACCCCACCATGGATGTGGTATTTGGCAGTGGGATTTCTTCCCCTGTGCATGGGCATCAGGGGATGGGGAGTGATGCTCCCTGCGGCACTCATGCATCTTGCATCTTCTCCCGGGTCCTGCTGGCTGTGGGGCTGATCCTGGCCCAAGGCAGACGTTCCTTCCAGCCCCAGCAACCGCTGCCCCTTCCCACTTGTCCTCTTACTTCTGTAAATAGCTTCACTCCAGCAATTCCTCCTGGCCACCAGCTCTGAAGTCAGGTGGATGCTGTACAAGAACCAGCATTTACATCAGTGGCTTTTGGGTTTGTTCAGTGTTGTGTTCTACCTGGGTGCTCCCTGAACCCCCTTTATCCCCTTCATCTTCCCATGCCGCTTCCACTGCCCATCTCTAATTTCTCCTCTCCTTCTGCTCCATCATATTTTTGCAGGCTGGGGGACTGGAACTAAACAAGTATTCCCTTGATTTATTCATACATTCATAGGCTTTAAGGCCAGGAGAACCTATTAGCTCACTTAGCCCGACCTCCTGCGTATTACAGGTCATTAAACTTCATCCAGTTATCCCTGTACCGAGCTCTGTAATTTGTTTGGCTGAAGTGTATCTTTTTGGAAAGGTCCCCAGTCTTGACGCGAAGACAGGTTTATATAATAGTATTTTCTCTCCCACCCTTTATATATATTCTATAATGTTTTATTTGGGTTTTGAATGTTGCTGCACAATGCCTAGATGTGTTTGGGGGAATGTCTACAGTGATGTTCAGACATTCTCCTTTTCACCTTGGCTGCATTTGAAGCATTTCTTGTGCACAAACAGCCCAAGACATCCCCATGCTGGGCGCTGGTTAAGCAGTGCTCTCCTCCGCACCAGGACCCAGTCGGGCCGGGGTCCCTCTCGTGCCCCGCACTGCGTTCACTGCCTTCCATTAACCCACCCCGAATAGTGTTGCAAGTTTTCATCGCTTTGCCGCTGACTTCCCTAGCCCTGGTAGAGAGGAAGACGAGCCCGGTTCTGGCAGAGATCTCCGGGCACCCCATGGTTTAGTGTTTTCTTTCTCTTTCCTCTTTGAAAACCAGTCTTTTTTTTTTTTCCCCCCTGTGTTTTGTCTTCTGTGGCTTATGTTCCTTGACATGTCGGCTGGTTTTGATCTTTTTTCTCTTTCTGCATTACAAAATTGTCAGCTGTGTAACCTAGAAACGGGGCTGGCTGAATGATATGTTTGCAAATAATATTTGTTAGAAGTTTATCTCTCTCTAGTTCATGAATCATGCCTGCCCCAAATCTGGTTTTGGGGGACGTGCTCATAAGGAGGCATGGGCGCCCCATGGTGTGCTGCTGGCCAGCTGGGGAAACCAGGGTTTGCTCCCGGCTCCCACACCGATTTCCTCTGGGACTTGGTGTGAGTCACGTCATCCTCCTCCTCCATGGCATCCCTCCCTTTCTGAGCCAAATGTAGATACCTCCCTCTCCCCTTTTTTCTTGGGGTTTAAGCAGGAGAGCCCCAGACTCACAGGGCTCTCTGCATCCCACATCTGGAGCCCAGAGGTGCACATTCATGCAGGCACCATCCTTCTGCAGGTCATTAATGACTGGTCCTCCTGACCCCTCTGTGGTATCAGCCACTTATATCACTTGCCAGCAGAGCCCATGTCTTAAAATGATGCTTGGGAGCTCAGCATAGGCCAGGCACCTTCCTCATTCCCACCGATGCTGTTTGGGGGAGCAGATGCTCCCTGTAGCTTCTCCTTTGGCTTTTCCCTTGGATCTCTTCGCTGCCAGCTTTGCCATTGCAAGGCCGGTGTGCTCTGCAACCTCCCCCGTGCTCCCAGGCAGCTCCCATCCATCTCCTCCCTCCTTGTGCCAGCATATCTTGTTGCAAAGCTTCTTCTAGACTTGGGCTGCAGCCCTTGCCCCAGCTGTCCCTCTTCACTCCCCTCATCCCCAGAGGCAGTGGTGGCACTTCTTGCCTTCTCCTGTAGGCAGTTCACCTCCTCTTACAGTGTACCACCATCCTCAGCCTCTGCTTTGCGCTAGGTACGCGGTACCAGGTGTTTCTGCCAAAGCCAGAATACCTCTGCGTCCATCCTCATTTAATTTAAACACCAACAAATTCACCCGGCCATGGTGTTCATCCATCTTGTAAGCTGTCCAATTCATGCAGCCACCTCACAACTCTCCCTGGCTGTGCAGTTAATGTGTCCCTGGGTTGGCTGAGCATCAGAGCTGGCTGGTTTTATTTATTTTGCTTGCAGCTGGCCCTGGTTTTCCAAGCAGGCATCCACCTGCATCCCGCTGTCTGCTCCCTCATGGTGGCTCAAGCCTCTCTGGTTAGGTCACAAGTTCCTAATTGCAAATAGCATTTCTACACCTTTCTCGGGACATAATGGTGAGGATGCACTATGGGCGACATCGAATGGTGTCTTGGCAGAGATGCTGCCCATCCTTGACCCCATCTTTGATGGGAAACCATCAATATGCAATCCCCCGGGGCAGGGGCACATGGTTCCCTTCTCCTCTGTGCTGCCTTACATCTGCCCCTCTGGAGCCTTGTGACCCAAAGCCATCCTCCCTTGTGTGCCTTGGGGGCAGTTGGCCATTCAGTCCCTCTGCCAGTCCCCTGGGAACGGCAAGCAGCTGGAGCTCTGCCCCTCTCTGCATCAGCCCTGCTTGGCTCTGTGGGTAACACTCGCATCTCAGTCAACACTTCATACTTCAAGTGCTCACCCTTTACGTGTTGGAGCCTGTTAATCTTGGCAATTAGCTCTTGCTCTGATGCAATTTTCATGCATGCTCTCCCTTTCCCAAATCCCTCTAAGACCCCCTCGGAGTGTGTTCCTGTGCTGCTGCAGCTGCCTGCTTGGCTCCGCAACATCCCTCCCTGGCAGAGCCCGAGCACCGCAGGGAAGCCAGGCATTTATTTAGGTGTTATGTGCACTTAGATGCCTGCTCCCTGACATCGCTTTCTGCAAATCTGACAAGAGCAGTATGTCGCCCTTCTACCTCTGCCCTCCCATCCTGCTGGGAAGATGGGAGAGCCGAATGTCTCCTTTATGTCTGCGAAGCCCGAAGGCCTGATAAAGATTCAGGGTGAGCTATCGCTGGAATGAGGAGCAGGGAGAAATCTGAGCAGCATAATTAGGTACTTTGGGGACTGTATCAAAATGCAGCTGACTATAGATTTCTGTATGGTACGTGCTCTTCTGCATTGACTTTCCTGCTCCTTCTTCCACTAATGCACCGGGAGGTGGTGGGAAGCCCCTTGCCCAGGCCCCTGGAGACGTAGCTCAGCGTGATCCCGTGAAAGAGCTGAGCAAGAAGTTGGAGGTGAAGGGCTGGTTGGATGCAACTTGGAGTCTGGAGCGAGGAAGCTTCAGCTGCTTGCTTCCTGGCATGCTCTGGGCTGTGTGACTTCAGACCCCTCTGTAAATAACTGCGGTTCATGGAGGGACTGCCTGGTGCCACCGTCAATGTCTGTTCCTGGCAGGAATAGCCCACAGGACCTAGCTAACGGCTTAGGTTAAAAATATGTAATTGCTTAAACCGGTCAAAAATTACAGTGAGTTTTTCCTCTCAAATCAAGACAAAGTTGAAATATCAAAAATGTTCATAGAATGGGAACAAAAAAAGATTAAGAAATGTCAGACTTCGCTGCCGACATTTTTGATGGAAATACTTTGACATTTGCAAACTCAAATGTTTAGTTTGTCAAACCAGATGGAAATGTCACAGTGAGCCAAGTTGAAACGTTAATCTGTCTGCTCCCAGGAGGCTGCAGTCTCCCGTGGGACCCCCCTTCCCCGGGGTCCGGCAGGAGTGGGGCTGGGGTATGTCCCTCTATTTAAAGGTCCAGTGTGTCTGGGCAGGCAGTAATGGCTGAAATCCCCGTGGAGGAAGGCCGTTCATGGGAACGGGAAGGGAAAGGCGGATTTGGTATTACATGCTAATCCGAGAGACAAGAAACCATGTCCCCTCGCCTGCTTCACTACAGATTTTGCTGTGGATTTGGGCAAGCCGGCCCTGCTGTGTCGTGGTTCCCCCTCCGTAAACAGGAATAATAACTCTTCCCTGCTTCAGCTGGAGGTTGCAGGCTTAAATCCATTAATGTTTGTGAAGTGCTCAGATATCAGAGTAATGGGGGTCCTGTAAGCACTGGAGAGAGCCGCGCCGGCCGTTTGGAGATGGCATTACGTGATACGCGGTGGAGGGCTGCCTGCAAACCCGGCAGCAGTAAATCCTCACTGTGGGAATAGCATTTGAAGTGCAAAAGTGAAACGTGAAGTGAAAGCATACGGCGTATTGAGGACTTTGGAGCATGACCGGACTCACAGCCCGGTGCTGGGCAGCTCCGCGCTGGGATTGTCTGGGAGAGGGAGGTTCGGCTGCCCTGGCGCCCAGCAGCCTGTGGCCATCGGGGTGCTGGTGTGCCCCAGCACTGGGCTGGATGTAAACCTGGTGAGAGCCAGGGTTTGCCCATCTGACCTGCTACCGCCTGAGTTATTTTATTTTTATTGAGTTTTTTAACCTTCTTTTATGCTGGTTGCTGGAGGAGTTTGAGGGGAAAAGGCAAAAAGATGTGTTTGAATTAAGAAACACTTCTCGGAGAAGCGTTCACAGAAGTAATTTTTACTCTATTTTTGTTATTGTCTGGCAAAAAATTGCCTGTATTTTTTTTTATCTGCCCTTACACTAATGTGCTGGACCAGAGCCTGTAGGTGAGACATGATTCATGGTGTGACAAGCCTCTCATTCTCTATTGCTTTGTGGGCCAAAACTACAGGCCCAACCAGCAAAGCTGTTGCCTCTCTCCTGGCCATAAACAGATGTACCTCGGGCACCGGTTTCCATTAGTGATGCCTTTCTGCTGTTGAGTTTTCTTGCCTACAATTATCAAAACGTTTGAGCTATTTAAGCCTCCGGTTGCTCTTTTGGCGTGGTGATCCCCCAGAGCTGCCCTCGCCTTGTGCCAGGGCAGCAAGGTCTGTGGCTGAGGCCGTGGAGCGAAGGCATCCAGAGATGCTCGGGCCCCACTGTAGGGTGGGATGTCTCGTGGTGGTTATTAATGCCTCCACTTTGCTTACCCAAGTGCTTAGACGGTTCAATACACTTTCAGACCTGTCCTTACACTATTCTTAGGAAAGATTCATTAGGACTTTGGCTGGAAACTATAGTGACAGATAGAGCTGGGTAATTTATGGCTTTTCTTGAGGGTTGTGCAATTATTCAATAAGTGTCTTTCCTTCCTCTACCTCCTGTCAGCCACTTGTTGGAAATAAATATTGAATTTATTTGTGGAAAAGTAGCCATTGACGAAGCTGTGAACAGCCGGAAGAAACCCGATGGGGCTCTTCGGGCATCTTTGCTTGCTTTCCTCTGTGGGGAGGAGCGCTCCCTTTCCTGTGCCTGCTCCTCACTGTGTGTGCATTGCCTCCTCAGCACCGTTTCCACCAGCTCTTCCCCATCTGCTCCTCACAAGGTCGCTGCTCACCCTGGGCTGCCCAGTGGTGTTTGGCTTTACGGCTGTCCCCCCAGCCTCTGATGAGGAGCTCCCCAAAGCCAGTGCTGGGGCTGGGCTGTCCGGCTTTCAAAGGAAAGCCCCGACTGAAGCCTGGTATGTTTCAAGTGTCAAAGCTGTGCCAAAGGAGCCCCTGCCAGGGTGCTGTGTTGGGACCCTGATGGCATCTGTCCCCCAGCCCCTGGTGTCACCTCCCAGCGACTGCCCCTCAACATCTGCATCTGTTTCAAAGGCGCTGTAGATGTTTATCATTTTCAAGTGTCTGCTGATGGGACTTGTTAATGCTGACAAAGTCCAGCCCCAGCTCCTCTGCACTGGTTTCGGCAGTGTCGGGGAGGAGCGGGGCAAAGCGAGGAGTCGGGGCCATTCCCAGCTGAGCAAAGAAGCAGCTTGCCCTGTCCCAGCAGAAAGATGGCATTGGGGTCAGGCACCACATGGACCTCACCAGACTGGCCCATCCTGTCGGACCTGGGCTCTGCATGGGACCTCCCACCTTCCCCGGCTGCTTCAGAGTGACAGTACTCTAGGAGGACTGATCCCTGGGGAGGGCGGTGTGGGAATTTGCCTTACCTCGCTGTCGGGAGGTTATTTGGCTGGATAAATGCATGGCTGGTCTCACCAGGCTCTTCCTCTGGGCGATGGGGAGGGTCTCTCCGAGGGTGATCCCAGCCCCCAAAATCAGGCTCGCTGGGCGGCTCCTGCTGGAGGAAATGCTTGGTCTCACCCGATGGGGACTACCTCCATCTGTACCAATCCCAGTACCTAATGATGGGCAGGGTCCCCCCATGCCTGCGTGGCCCCGTTATCCCAGGTGAAGCGACCAGGGCTGAGCACACCATCCTCAATGAGGGGGTACTATCGATGGAGATATCGGCACCAGAGCATTTCCCCTGTTATCTCTCCTGCTCCTTTTACGTTTTAACATTTTGTTTGAATTAGTGGGGCCTATTCCTCGCAGGGTGCATGACTACGCATTTGTCTACTTTGGATTTCATCCGCCATTGACTGGCCCATCCATCAAGCTCTCTTCGGGCCTTTTGAAGTTCCCCGTAGTCTTCTCTTGTTCTGAATGCTCTGTGCAATTTGGGTCCTCTGCCAGATTTTTCATATGACATTTTTCACTCTCCTTTTCCAGATCATTAAAGCATCTCTTTAACCACTGGTATTAACACAAAAAACTGGGGAGCCTCCCCAGGAGTAATGTAGCCTTCTGGAAGGCAGCCCTCATTCATATACGCTGTTTTGCTGCTTTGTTTCCAATCAGTAGAGTGATTTTTTTTTTCCTTTGTGAACATTTAATTCCCTTAATAGCCTCTTGTAAGGGACCTCGTCAAAGTGCTTTGAAACCCCAAACACGTTATGTCAAGTAGTTCTCCTTACTTCACCCTCCTGATGATGGGAGAAAGCACCCTAGTAGATTAGAGGCATGAACTTCTTTTCAGGAAGCCAGGACAGCTCACCCCCCTCTTACTTAGTTAATTTACAGGTTTTAAAATTCAGCTTCTTATGAGTACCTTCATCTCTAACCACCGATTCAATTCTCGCAGCCTTAAAAAGAGACGTGTCTCTACGCCTGCCGGAGAGCAGACTATTTCCCTCGCCGGCTCTTTTGTTAGCAGCCAGGTCACTTGGCGAGTGAGAGCCGTCAGAGCCTTTGGGTGTTTCCCTTTCAACTCCAGAAGCTTTGTGCTGGACGGACTCATACAATCTCTGCTCCTTTGGCATTGCTCTTTGTAGAAATACTTCATTGTTATCACCTGAAAATAATAGGCATCTCTCTGCTGTCCCTGCTAGGCACCGGCTGGTTTAAAAGAAACCTTCCTCGGCTCCTCTGCAATGCCTCTGCCTGCCCCAGCTCTTCCCATCGCGCCCCGGCGATGCCGGCAAGTCAAGTCACGCACCAGTGCCGAGGGAGGAGGATGGGGCTGATAAGATCCTGGCCGAAGCTGGGCTGTCTCTGCATTAAAGGTATGGGGTAGAAACCTGTTTCACCCACTGCCGCGTGATTCATGCCGCTTCGCTCCCGTGAATCATCCTGGCTGTTGCGTAAGGTTTATGCCGTTCGCGCGGCAGGGCTGTATTTTCTGCAGCTTTTATAAAGTTCTGCACAATTTATATGTGCTGCTCCTGCCTTAAAACATTTGCGCTCTTTATTCAAGGCTTTAGGATTTATGCTCCCTTTACCTCGGACCCTGGGAATGGTACTGCTGGCAGGATGATCCCGGGGCCAAGACGCTATTTATTGTTATCAGAAACGATCCTGCCCCACGGTGATTTCTGACCACGAGGAAGGGAAAACTGCTGTTTTTCTCTCCAACACCAATATCCATGAATCTTTAAACAGGAGGAATTATTTCCCCAAATAGTGCACACTGGTGAAGACATTTAACTCTAAGAATATGTGACAGCTCATCAGACAAGGAAACGAGATGGTTTCGGGATGGTGGAGGGAATGCCAAGCACCTTTGCCGGAAGCAGCCCCTCCACCAGGAGCTCCCGCAGCAGCCCCGGGCAGCTGCCAGGCAGGAAAACCAACCCTGCTTAATAACGGGGTAAACCCCCCTCCTGCCGGGATACCCCATGCCCCAGCAGCCGGGGGAATTCCCTGGCACAGCCACCCGCCCTGGCCAGGGCTTGAGGTTTTGTGTTTTTTAGGCAGAAGTCGCCACACACTGTTTAAACTTCTCCAGACGAACCTTTTGTGCCAAATTACCTGTCTAGCTGGGCTCTTATCTCGCTGTTTATCACCACCGCCTCTTGCTGTCAGCACTGTTTATAGGCAGGGGAACCAAAACCCTATGCTAAGAAATTTCCTCCTCCTCCTCTTTTCTTTCAAATCTGCATCTGTTCCAGACTCCCTTTCATTAGAGACCACATGAAAGCCAAAATAATCCCAGGCTATCAGGCACAGAAACCTTCGCAAGGTAAACTCCTCTGCTGGTAAATAAGGCACACCCTGGCCGGGGCTCTGCCCTAGCACCCGGGGAGGTCCCGTCCACCCTGTTGTCACCTGCGTCACTATTCCTGGGTACCCATGAGGCCTCCAGCACCCACTGGGGTGTTTGCAGAGCCACGGTGAAAATTCAGGGTGCAATGTTAGACCCCAAGGATGTCTTCCTGCACCTTTATCCCGATCGGCGCAGCGATGGCGCGCAGCGAGGGCCATGGGAGGAGGTTTGGGCAGGGGGGGATGCGCTCAGTGCCTTTTTTTACCTGTTGTAAAAATATTTGTAGAGTTGTGGCAGGCTGTAAAGAGGAATGATGGGGAGGGAGGAGCGGGGCTGATACCGATTAGGCAGGAAATGGCTCGGCGTGGATGGCATCCATATGGGAGAGCTGATAGATTTGGCGTCTTGCAGGCATCGCTTGATGGATCCACTGATAACCTGGCAGCAAAACAGACCTGGGCTCTCTGATTCCCTGCCAGCAGCTGAGCCGCAGACTGCTTGGTTGGCCTTCATTAACACCTTTCTGCCATGGGAACGTGCCGCCCTGCCCTGGGGACTGGTGGCTCTGCAGTCCCCCCAGGAGCCCCGGGGGGGCTCGGCTGGCCGGTCCCCATAGTGCTGCCTGCCAGGGATGCTGCTCCGGCTCCTTCCCTTTGAAGGCTCAGCGTGAAATCTGGTTGGAGTTTAGGGAAGCAGGAGGGCAGCATGCAGAGCAGCCCACGTCCTTGGGATGAAAAAAGCTTCGTTTTGCAGCTCTGGAAAGAATCAGCGGGTTTCCACGCCGGGCTCCTGCCTTGCATTGGAGACAGATGGAGAGTGCGAAACACAGGGAAGGCGGCTGGCTGCACCCGCTGTGCCAGGGGCTGGCTCACTCATGGGCACGGGTCCTGCTCCACATCTTTATCGGAGTGGTTTAATTTCATGACCCACCTTTTGTGCACCTCCACAATGTCCAAAGCCTGTATGGAGATGGTGGAAAGCCAATGGCCCAGACGTGCCATGGGAGGCCCTCAGGGTAGCCAGGAGCCCAACAAGGTCTCCCCGTGCCAGGGAGAGCTGGTGCATCCTGCTCCACGGTGCCTCTCCCTCTCTGGAATCTGGCAGCACAAACAAGGGGACTTCAGAGAAAAATCAAAATGTAGCAGGGTGCTTGCTGGTAAGGCAACAAGATGGAGAAAATGGTTGTGTAGCAGAGGGCAGTGGTGCCTTGCAGAGATGAATTGGGGGAGACCTGGGGAGGCAACAGCCACCCTGTTTGCTGGCTGGTGCTTAGTGCTGCTGAGGGTCTACAGCCCCCTTTGCCAACCCCTGTCTATGCGGATAAAATGCAAAGCATGAGACTGAGCCCTGGTATGGCCTGACAGGAAAGCTTTGCATGGGCAGGATTCCCCCCTGCATGGCTCGCTGGGTAATATTTTTGGGGAAAAAAACCCATCAGCCCAAGCTCTGCTTCCCTCCATGTTCCCACCTCCTCAGGCTCCCCATCCCTCACTGCTGCTGCCTGGCAGCACCCATGGGATTCCCTGGTGCAGCGTGACTCGGTTCTGCCCGTGCTGGTGACAAGCGTGTGCTCGGAGAAAAACCAAGTGCTTGTGGCAGGAGGCAAGCTATGTAATGATTGCTCTAAAGCTGTCTGGGGTTATGGCAAATTTGATGGCTAAAATACAGCCCCTGAAAGCCCTGGCAGCCCTCCTGCTGGCTGGCTGGCTGCGTTAGACATGGGGAGAGCTGTTTGCTCGTGCACCTGGGTCATGGCCTCCTCGGCTGTAAGTTGGGACTGTAATTTCCCTGTGGTTATTTCTAAGATAACTTATTTCAGGTTTTTATGATGCTTACAAATTGGACAACATCTTAAAACATAATTCAGGCCTTAACTGGCTTTAAATGTGTGTGATTTTACAGGGATGTGTAAAATATTTTTAAATGTTGGTAAATTCTAGGGTCTGGAGCTGTGGGCGGATGGGGGGAGATGGGGTGTGGCCCGAAAAGGCTTTTGGAGACACAGGCTCGGAACCAGCAATGGAAATATTTACAACCATGAGGAGCTATGTGGTTTGAGCAGGTCGTAGAGCACGTAACAAAGTGTGTATGGGTAGCAAGTCTGCATCTCCTCTTGCCCTTAAAACTGGTTTAGTTTGTAATTTGTGCAAATTACCTGTGGAGTCAGGCACTCGACCCTGATAGGTAAGGGGTGCCGTGGTGGGGAGATGGC
The DNA here is from genome assembly GCF_047370975.1 of Nipponia nippon. Taxonomy (NCBI): domain Eukaryota; kingdom Metazoa; phylum Chordata; class Aves; order Pelecaniformes; family Threskiornithidae; genus Nipponia; species Nipponia nippon. Next base: position 11,057,012 of record NW_028262391.1, read on the forward strand.
TCCCGAGTGTTGGAAATAAAAAGGGAGCAGACAACTGGAGTTGGAGGTGTGTTCCTCAGGAACACCGATCAAGGTGGCAGGAACCGGCCATGTGAATTGTCTTGTGCCTTTGTACAATCCTCCGCCAAACCCTTCCTGCTGGGGAAGGTGGCTGCTCTGGGGACACAGCCAGCCGTGGGCTAGGTGCTACTGCCCTGGCTTCTGCGGCGCTCGCTCAGCCACCAGCAAAGCAGCAGACGTGGGCGGGAGGCAAACCCCACCCTGAGGATTTTGGGGTCCGGGATGGGTTTGCAGGAGTGGAAGAGGGCTGCAGCCGCCCTGCCTCTTGCCTGGAGCCGTGGCAGCTCCCATCATTCACGCGAGGCTGTGGCCGTGCGGGGGACCAACTTGCTGCCACGTGCATTAGAAAGCAACCAAGCAAGGAGAGCATCCCAGAGGTGGCTTGCAGGGGTGGGTAGGGAGGTTTCTGTTATGTACTCCCTTCGTTAATGAGCTGGCAGGAGGCACCGCTCTGGCTGGGATCGGATTTGCCAATACCGACAGAACCGGGGCTGCTAACACAGTGCACGGTCCTGGGGGAGAGGCACCTGGGTGGATCACACCCGTCAGACCACGCGAGGATTTGGTCCTTATCCTTCGCAAGCAGAAAGGATGACCCAGCTGGTTACCGTGGGGGAGAAGCTACGGAAAACGGCTGTGCAGAGGAGAGAAGGAGAGCCAGATCACAGAACAAATGTAATCCTGCAGTGAGGAGCTGGAGTCGACGAGCGGGCACTGCTCTCGGCGGTGCAGTGCTGGGACTGATGCTGCTTTCGAGCAGGGAGGCAGGAGGACTGTCCCAAGCGAGCTGGCTGTTACAGGAGGTGACATCTCGGTGAGCAGACCTTGGGGAGGTGGGAGCCGTGCAGATGTGACACCAGCCTACCTGCCCTTGTCTCCAGTGCCCGGAATGGGCAGGGGTCTCTCTGGGTGTTTGCAGAAATAGCGCTGTTGTCTTGCTCTGCCCTTTTGTGAGGGTATGGGGATTTCACTGAAATGCAATTCCAGGAAGGGCCTGGAATTTTGGCTGTCATTTCAGGCACGTAAGATGTTTTTGTCAAGTGCTCCCCTCCGTCCTGGGGAAGTGGTGCTGCAGAGGTGGCCAGAGGCTGCAGGAGGAGCTGGGGCACCCCTGGGCAAGGCAGGGTGGCAGCGAAGGGAGCTCTTGGCATGTGGTCTGCCATCACAACGGCACCCGTGGCTAGGCTGGCCTGGCCCGCCAGCTTCTCCCTGCTACCAGGCTCAGATGATGGCAGTCATCAGTCTCATCACCAAAGCCCACGTGAGCTTTCCTGCTTGCCTCTCTTCCAAAAAAAGCAACTTCCAGCCCACGGGAGAAAGCTGAGCATAATGGCAGAGACGCTGCGATGATGCATTGTCTCACTGACGCCTACCCGTGTCTGCGGGAGGAGGGACCCACCTGGGCAGGCGTCCTGGCCGGGTAGCCCCAGACCCCTGCTGCAGGGGATGGAGTTGGGGGGTGGCCGCCTGCTTTATTGGCACTGGGAGCTTTCATAACCCCATCAGTGGTGCAGGAGAGAGTGTGTGATTAACGTCCCTCCGGAGCAGATTGCTCCAGGAGATGCTGCCGATCCCTGGGAGACACCCCGAGAAAGCTTTGTATGAAGCTCCTCAGGGACAGGCAGAGCTGGGGGGTCCCTTCCTCCATGCACAGCCCATGCCCACGAAATGTGCTGAACTCCTGGAAGGCTGCCCCAGGGGACAGCAAGGGGTTGGGGACCAGCAAGGCTGTTACTGGGCTCTGGCTGTGCTGCACGAGGCTCTGGGCTTTATTCGCTGGAGGGAGCCAGGGGATGGACCGTGCATTTGGGAGAGGCTTCCTCCATCCCTGAGCTCTCTGCAAGGCAGGTTTGCAGGCAGAAGGGAGAGTCTTGGGAAGGTAACAAGCTGTTGACAAGAACCGGTTTGTCTTTCTGGATGGTGTTTCACAGCTCTCCACGGGGCTGCCCCCTCTCCATGGGGCAAGGGGAGCACTGAGGCGGGGAGCACCCTGTGGGGGCGAGGGCCTGTCCCACTTGCGGGAAAGGGTGCAGGAGGTGCTGGCTGTTGGTACGAATTCAGCCCGGCTCCGCCATAAGGAAGTGATTGAAGCTTT